>NC_142872.1:43894166-44201111 GCF_051225735.1 Oryctolagus cuniculus | reverse complement strand
CTTAAAAACACCTTCGAGAGGATGGGGTGCTGGACACAACAGGATGAGCAGGTATCAGAGTGTATGATGCTATTGAAGTCAAGAGGGTGTGTTTTTATTTTTAAATAATTATTTATTTATTTAAAAGGCAGAGTTACAGAGAGGCAGAGAAAGACAGACAGAAGTCTTCCATCCACTAGTTCACTCCCCAGATGGCCGCAACGGCTGGAGCTGGGCAAACCCGAAGTCAGGAGCCAGAAGCTTCCTCTGCGAATGTGGGAGCATGGGTCCAAGGACCTGGGCCATCCTCCACTGCTTTGTGAGGCCGTAGCAGAGAGCCAGACTGAAAGTGGAGCCACTGGAACTTGAACTGACACCCACAAGAGATTCTGGCACTGCAGGCTGCAGCCTTACCTACTACGCCACAATGCTGGCCCAAGAAATTGTTTTTATTTCATTTCACTTCACTTTGCTTATGATTTGCTAATTTTGCAGGTCCTGAGAAAGAATCTCTCTGGAGGAACAGCAGTAGCATACATATAGAATTGAAATGAGTGTATATAATTTTTTTAAATAAAATATAAATCCTTACAAAAGGATTCGGATATTCATATGTGATATGCAATATGTGAAGCGGATGTCCAAAATTCAAGAACCTGGATCTTTTGAAACCCTATTCATCCCACATCACATAGACTAATACCAGCCATGATCCTTCTAGAAAAGGAAACATCATGTTTGCAATCATACATGAGATTACATATAATGCATTGCTATTCAACCAGCATTCACCTAACTCATCTTTGAAATGAAATCCACCAAAAGCAGCTAAACGCCAAATTAGGCCCCAAAATCACCCTCTCACAATTTTCATGCAGACAGTGTGCAGCTCTCCTTTCTGAGGAACCATGTCCAAATATTTATGCAGCAGGTGATGAAGCTATTGAGAGAACAGGATGTAAATGAATCACAGAATTGATGGGTAGCTTCCTTTTGACGGTACACTCCCTTAAAATTGGGCATTTTTATGTGTATGATTTATTTTCTCTTCTGTTATTAGTAAGGAACAAATTAGTTACCATTTCTTTCCTTTTTCCCTCCAGGAGGGAAAATAATTCTAGGAGGAGGCAAGAACACACTCAGTGTTTTCTGCAGGTCTCCCACACTGACTCACTCCCATCTGTCATCCTGGTGTGGTGCTTCTTCAGAGCCCTTGGCAGCTGGTCTTCACTATGAGGATTGACACGATGTGCAACCACCAGCCCACTGCCTTGCCTAGAAGTCCCAGTGCTGGGCAATCTAATGACCTCCTTGGGACTGCAGCCTTGCACTGGCTTTCTGCCCTGATTCCATTTGCCTGTCATCTAACTTCAGGCTGCTGCTATTTCTAGGTGTTTCTATGCTGCTTCTTTTTGGTAAAGTCTGTCCATGAGATCTTCCAAACTTATTATTTAAAAAAAAATAAGATTTAAGCTGTTTGCATTTTCCTCTCAATATCAATACTGTTTATTTCTTTGAGTAGAGAAACTTTTTTTATTTTTTTTTGACAGGCAGAGTGGACAGTGAGAGAGAGACAGAGAGAAAGGTCTTCCTTTTCTGTTGGTTCACCCCACAATGGCCTCTGTGGCCAGGCGCTGCGGCCGCCGATTCGAAGCCAGGAGCCAGGTGCTTCTCCTGGTCTCCCATGCAGGTGCAGGGCCCAAGCACTTGGGCCATCCTCCACTGCCTTCCCGTGTCACAGCAGAGAGCTGGACTGGAAGAGGAGCAACCAGGACAGAATCCAGCACCCTGATCGGGACTAGAACCCGGGGTGCTGGCACCACAGGCAGAAGATTAGCCTATTGAGCCATGGTGCCGGCTGAGTAGAGAAACTTTTTTGAGTGACATATTAGGCAGAGTCACAACCAAGGAAGGAATGAAAGGGGACGCTGTGATAACCTAGCGCATTGGCGAATGTTCTGGACAGGTACTGACAGTGGGTTCACAACACCATTTCCCCTCTTCATCCTCTTCACCCATTTGAAAGCACTACTCTGCCAAATGGAGAGCAAAATTTTAAAATCTCTAATTCATAACATCATACAACTTCCTGTTTTGAGAAATAACTGAATATTTTCCATTGCAAATCTAATTGGTATATGTGATACCCTCAGCCTTTTGACAGGATATCTGACAGAATATCCCCTGTCTTTGTTCCCAGACTATTAAAACATATTATAATTTAATCTAAGAATATTCATTCTCTAGGAAAAATCTGTATATACAAGATTTTTTTTTCTTGAATTCCCTAAAAAAAACCTGAATTACTGAAGTTTGGAAAAATCTGCCTTCATCTATTAAGCTGTTTAAAGAATTCTATGTGCCCACACTGGTAATAATTTTAACATTTTCAGCTAAGGTCTACTATAAAAGAAATAGGACAAGTTCAGGTGCCTCAGACTTGGCTAAGGGCTTGAGAAATCTGAAAGAATTGTGCAGTAATTCTTAAAGTCAAAGAATTTGTGATCTCTAAAAGAACATTTTTTTTGCATGCTCTTAGAAGCAATTCCTATTATTTATCCTTCCTGGCCTAAAATACCGTATAATCTCTGTGTGCTTCTTATAACGTTATTTTTCAAACACAGTCCATCCTAGAAGTGGCATTCTGGTGATCTGTGGACAGATATGTAACCAGCAGATAAAGCACTCCCTCAATAATTTGAGGATGTTCTCTGCATAAAGGCATTGTGCAGTAGCAAGTCATCAAAGGGGGAAATGACGGTTATTTATAGATACTAACAGCACTGTTCCATCAGGACTTCACTTACCACAAAATAGTAAAGAAGATCCCTCTGGAAAATTCACACCTTCCATCTTCTGAATATTTACTAAGTGCACCAACTTTTTTAAGGTTTACTGCAATGACATATCTATAGATTTTGTTGGCACTTAATGATTCACAAGCTGAAGCCAGACTTCCTTTTAGATAAGAGAGAAGGAAAACACACTTTGTTCCTTAAGAGAGTTCAGCAGGGGACACTTTTGGAACACCCATAGGAGGACTGCAGACTTTTTAAAGTTCATTCATTCACTCATTCGAAAGGCAGAGAGACAGAGAAAGAGATCTCCTGGTTCACTCTCCAAATGCTCACCACAGCCAGGGCTGGGCTAAGCTGAAACCAGGAGCCAGGAGCTCCATCTAGGTTTCTCACATGGATGTCAGAGACTCAAGTACTTGGACCATCATCTGATGCCATCCCAGTTATATTAGCAGGTACCTTGATCAGAAGCACGGTAGCAGGTACTTGAACCAGCACCCACTTAAACTGCAGACTCTTTAAAGATTATCTCCCTTCCTCTCAGAGCCTAACACTTACTACATGATTAGCCTCAAGGCTGCCAATTATTTAAAAAACAAAATTATGATTCCTATGTCTTTCATAAGTGAAGAAGCCATGGGGATTATCAACATGGTAGGGGTTCTGTTATAATACATTCAGCAAATAAATTTTCTTTCCACTTATTCCATTTTTTCTTAAGTATTCATTGAGGACCTATTATGGTATGAGGTAGACTGTGCTTGAGAAAGTAGGTTGTTACCCTTAAGGTGTCCAGTTTAGTCAATTTATTATAGTCTGGGGTCTGATACTCAGCTGGAAGGAGTTCAGAAATGATGCTTCCTGCATCCCAGGTTTGTCTGCACTGTTGATGCTGTTAAATAAAGCTCAGAAGACAATGAGAGGATCCCAAGATGGCAGGATAGGGAGGGAGCTTACTGCTCTCGTGTAAAAAAGTGGAGAGTGCAATCTCAGGGAAGAGTTAGGGAGAAAACTGCACAGGAAACTCCACGCAAATTAGAGAGACACGGTGGATCTACATGGAGGATGTAGACATGCACCACTCAGGACCCCAGAAGCCGAGAGCCTCACCACCAGCTTTGGAGCATGAGGTGAGACCAGACTGCAGCAGCCCAAGTCACTGGTGATAAAGCTGTGGGGAGAGCCTGGCATGAGTCCAACTTGGAGCCCTGTGGGAGATGGTGTACCTACCAACATAGAAGGAAAAAAATGGGGGATATTTCTCCCTCCCCAACCATCCAGTCCCAGCATCCTGTAACTAGCCAAAAGAGGGCAAGCACCATTTTGGACATATTTAACAGCTTTGCCACCTCATGCCTGGGCGCCCACAAACCAGCCAAAAAGAGATGCCTGAGTCTGACTGGGAGAACTGATAGGAGGATGGGTGCTCATGACAGTGGGAGCCTTGTGTCCTGGGACTGTGAAAACACTGTCGCTGTGTGGGAGGGTGCAGGATGTGGCTTGGTCTTTGGGCAGTCACTCTGGGTGGCTCCCCATGCTAAGGGCTCCCTAATTCCCTGGTGAGGGTCATTGCTGTGGGATCCATGCTCACACTGAGGACTGCATGGATCAATTTTATGGTTCCTGTGGTGGCACAGATGAATACCGAACTCACTGGGGCTACTGACCAGGCATTGGTCTCCTTGGAGGAGAGGAGAAGAGTGTCAGACTACACCAGCAGAGCTGATCAAACTTTCCTTCTAATAAAAAAGCAGAGATTCACCACACCTAACTTCGGTGTTACCTTGAATACTCCCCACACCCTGGAGAACAGAACAGAGCTCCCTGGCCACAACCACCATATGCCTCTGGGTATTCACTGAAAGAGCAAACACTTCACTAAGCCCCCGAGGCACAGTCCAAAGAAAACAGCCATTGAAGGGAAAACAACAACAAATACCTCCACAAATGACTAAAAATAAATGCAGAAAACCTAGAAACAAGAATAAGGAAGACAATATGACACCGCCAAAGGAACACAACAAGACTTCAATACTAGAACATGAAGATGGAGATTGAAGAAATTCCAGAAACAGAATTCCAAAAACTGATCATAGGTTTACTCAGAAGTAATCAGAAGCAAATCCACGAACTAACAAAATCCCTACATGACATGAATGAAAATTTTTCCCACAAAATTGAGATTTTAAAGAGAAAACAAAATATTAGAAATGAATAATTCAATAGAATAAAAAATATGGTGCAAAGCCTTAACAGACTCAATGAGGCAAAAGAAAGAATATCCAAGTTCAAATATAAATCTCTGAAAATTTTACAGTAAGAACAAAAAAAAAGAAGAAATCAGAAAACTAAAAAAACAATGTTGGAGATTTATGGGATACTATCACATGACTCAACATATAGGTCTTAGGAGTCCCTGAAGGTATGGAAAGAGAGACTGGATTAGAAGGCCTTTTTAGGAAAATAATCACATCAAACTTCTCCAATTAGGAGAAACAAAGGGACATGCAAGTACAGTAAGCACATAGAACTACTAACAGACATGACCAGAAAAGATCTTTTCCATGACACATTGTAGTCAAACACTCCACAGTAAAACATAAAGAAAATATCCTAAAATGTGCATGAGAGAAATGCCAGATTAGTTTCAGAGGATTAGATTCACAGCTGACTTTTCATCAGAAACCTTACATAATAGAAAAGAATGGCAAGATATATTCCAAGTCATAGGAGAAGAAAAAAGTCAACCCACAATACTGTACACTGAAAAGCTCTCATTTATGAATGAAGAAGAAATAAAGACCTTCCCTAACAGAAATTCAAAGAATTTGTCACCACTCATCCAGCCTTAAAAAAAAATATGCTTAAGGATTTGTTACACAGAGAAACACAGAAACATGGTCACCACTGTAAAAGAAAGTTAAGGCAGAAAATCTTCCAGTAAAAGTACAAAGAAAATACAAAGTAATATGTATGGAAAAATGGCAGGGCCAAGTTGTTACTTATCAATAGTCACCCTGAATGTAAATGGCTTCAACTCTCTAGTTAAAAGATACTGACTGGATGGATGAATTAAAAAACAAGACTCATCTATTTTCTGTCTATAAGAAATACCTCTTACCAACAAAGATATAGGCAGACTGAAAGTGAAAGGATGGAAAAAGATACTCCATGCTAACAGAAACCAAAAAGGACTGAAGTAGCCATCCTAATATCAGACAAAATAAACTTTAACAACAAAAACTATTAAAAGAGAAAAAGAAAGGCACTATATTAGGATTAAGGCATCAATTCAACAAGAAGAAATGAATATAATAAATGTATATGCACTCAATTACAGGGCACTTGGCTACTTAAAAGAAATTTCAATAGATCTAAAGGTATACACAGACCCCAGTGCAATACTAATGGGAGATATCAATACCCCACTTTCAGCAATGAACAAATCAACCAGACAGAAAATCAGTAAGTAAACAACAGAGTTAATCAACACTATAGACCAATGGACCTAATGGATACCTACAGAACTTTTCATCCTACAGATGCAGAATACATATTCTTCTCACAAGTGCATGGAACTTCTTCTAGGATAGACCACATGCTGAGCCATAAAGCAAGTCTCAGAAAATTCAAAAACATCAAAATCATACCATGCATCTTTCCTTACCATAATGGAACGAAGCTGGAAATCAACACTCAAGAATTTCTAGAACACATGCAAACATATGGAGACTGAACAACATACTCATGAATGAACGGTGGATCATATAAGAAATCAAAAAATAAAAAAAATTTCTGGAAATGAATGAAAATGACAATACAACATGTCAAAACATATGGGATACAGCAAAAGCAATGAAAGACCAAAGTTTATAGCAATTTGTGTCTACATCAAGAAGTTGGAAGGCCAGCGCCGTGGCTCACTTGGCTAATCCTCCCCCTCGGCATCAGCACCCGGGTTCTAGTTCCGGTTGGGGCGCGAGGTACAAGTCCCGGTTGCTCCTCTTCCAGTCCAGCTCTCTGCAATGGCCCAGGAAGGCAGCGGAGGATGGCCCAAGTGCTTGGGTCCCTGCACCCACATGGGAGACCTGGAGGAAGTACCAGGCTCCTGGCCTCAGATCGGCGCAGCACTGACCATAGCAGCCATTAAGGGAGTGAACCAACAGAAGGAAGACCTTTCTCTCTGTCTCTCTCTCTCACCGTCTATAACTCTCTCTCTCTCTCTCTCTCTCTCTCTTACTGTCTAACTCTGCCTGGCAAAAAAAAAAAGAAGAAGAAGTTGGAAAGGCGTGAAATAAATGAGCTCTAATGCATCTCAAGGACCCAGAAAAACAACTGCCAATCAAACCCAAAATTAGTAGGAAAAAAAGAAATAATTAAAAATAGAGAAGAAAACAAAATAGAAACAAAAAAATACAAAATATCAGCAAAATGAAGAGCAGGTTTTTTGGAAAAATAAGCAAAATTGACACATCACTGGCCCAAGTAGCCAAAAAAAAAAAAGACCCAAATCATTGAAATTAGAAATAAAAAAGGAAATATAACAATAGGTATCACAGAAATAAAAAATAATAATCAGAAATTCTATAAAGAGCTATATGCCAACAAACTGGGAAAGCTAGAAGAAATGGACAGATTGCTGGACATATACAACCTACCTAAATTGAGTCATGACATATAGAAAACCTAAACAGACCAATAACCAACATGGAGATTCTATCAGTAATAAAAACCCTCCCAGGATGAGATGGCTTCACTGCTGAACTCTACCAGACATTTAAAGAAGAACTAACTACAATTCCTCTCTTAAGTTTTTCAGAACAATTGAAAGGGAGGGAATCCTCCAAAATGCCTTCTGTGAAGGCAGCATCACCTTAATTCATAAACCTGAAGAAGACACAATAGAGAAAGAGAACTACCAACCAATTTCCCTAATGAACACAGACACAAGAATCCTCAACAAAATATAGCCTATCAAATCCAACAACACATCACAAAGATCATTCACCTTGACCAAGTAGTACCTATCCCTGGTATGTAGGGTGCCTGAACATTCACAAATCAATCAATGTGATACATCACATTAACAAACTGAAAAAAAAAAAAAAACATGACTATCTCAACAGATACAGAGAAAGCATTTGATAAAATACAACACCCTTTCATGATGAAAACTTTAAGCAAACTGGGTATAGAAGGAACATTCCTCAACATAATCAAGGCAGTTTATGACAAACCCACAGCCAGTGTCCTACTGAGTGGGGAAAAGTTGGAAGCATTCCCACTAAGATCTGGAACCAAAGATGCCTACTCTCACCATTGCTATTCAAGATAGCCCTGGAAGTTTTAGCCAGAGCCATTAGGCAAGAAAAAGAAATCAAAGGGATACAAATTCAGAGGGAAGAAGTCAAACTACCCCTATTTGCAGATGGTATGCCCTCTATATAGGGCATCCAAAAGATTCCACTAGGAAACTACTAGAACTCATACAAGAGTTTGGTAAAGTGGCAGGATATATAATCAACATGGAAGAATCAACAGCCTTTGTATACACTGACAATACCACAGTTGAAAAGAACTTTTAAGAGCAATCCAATTCACAATAGCTACAAAAAAAAATACCTTGGAAAAGATTTAACCACAGACATCAAAGATCTCTATGGTGAGAATTACAAAACATTAAAGAAAGAAATAGAAGAAGACACAAACAATGGAAAAAAAATCTTCTGTATTCATGGATTGGAAGAATCAATATCAAAATGTCCATACTACCAAAAGCAGTTTACAGATTCAATGAGATACCAATCAAAATACCATGGACATTCTTCTCAGATACAGAAAAAAACAATGCTGAAATTCATATGGAGACACAGGAGATTCCAAAGAGCTAAATCAATCTTACACAACAAAAACAAAGCCATAAGCATCACAATACCAGATTTCAAGACATGCTATAAGACAGTCATAATGAAAACAGCCAGGTATTGGCACACACACACACACACACACACACACACAGATGGACAGACAAATGGAACAGAATAGAAAAGCCAGAAATCAACCCATGCATATACAATCGACTTATCTTTGATAGCGGTGCTAAAATCAATCCCTGGAACAAGGATAGTCTCTTCAATAAGTGTGCTGTGAAAACTGGATCTTTACATTTATGATAAAGATGAAATATAAAGCAAGACCCCTACCTTTCAACTTATACAAAAATACACTCAAAATGGATCAAGCACCTAAATTTACAGCCCAATATCATCAAATTACTGGAGAACATTGGGGAAACCCTGCAAGACATTGGTGTAGGCAAAGACTTCTTGGAGAAGACTCCAGAAGCACAGGCAATCAAATTCAAAATTGGCCAATGGGATTAACTCAAATTGAGAAGCTTCTGCACTGCAAGAGAAACACTCAGGAAAGTGAAGAGGCAACCAAAAGAATGCAAGAAATTATTTGCAAACTATGCAACTGATAAAGGATTAATAACCAGAATATATAGAGCTCAAAAAAAAAAAAAAAAACTCAGCAACAACAAAACAATCCAGTTAAGAAATGAACAAAGGATTTAAATAGGCATTTTTCAAGAGGCAATCCAAATGGCAAACAAACACATGAAAAAAAGCTCAGGGTCACATGAGAAAAAGCTAGCTATCAGGCAAATGCAAATTGAAACCACAATGAGGTTTCAGGTCACCCCTATTAGAATTGCTTTCATACAGAAATCAGCAAACAAGAAATGCTGGTGAGGATGTGGGGAAAAAGGTACCCTAATCCACTGTTGGTGGGAATGTAAATTGCTATAGCTACTGTGAAAGACAGTATGAAGATACTTCAGAAATGTGAATATAGACCTACTATATGACCCAATATCCCACTCCTAAGAATTTACCCAAGGGAAATGAAATGAGCATATTAAAGAGTTATCTGTATCTCCATGTTTATTGCAGCTCAATTCACAATAGCTAAGATATGGAATTAACGCAAATGTCCATCAAATGAAAAGTGGATAAAGAAATTATGGTATATGTACACCATAAAATACTACACAGTGGTTAAAAAATGAAATCCTGTCATTTGCAACAACTGTGAACTGTGGTAATTAATAGAGCACCTAAGAGGTAATCTATAGAAGTGAAATTTCCACTTTGGGATGCAATGACTTTGAATAGCCCTTGTCTCCATTTTTGGGGAATATTTTTTCTTTTCATACTAGTTGTTAAACTCTTTACTTAGTATAATCTTAGGTATATAAATTTTTTTTTTGACAGGAAGAGTGGACAGTGAGAGAGAGAGACAGAGAGAAAGGTCTTCCTTTGCCATTGGTTCACCCTCCAATGGCCACTGCGGCCGGCGCGCTGTGGCCGGTGCACCACGCTGATCCGAAGGCAGGAGCCAGGTACTTATCCTGGTCTCCCATGGGGTGCAGGGCCCAAGCACTTGGGCCATCCTCCACTGCACTCCCTGGCCACAGCAGAGAGCTGGCCTGGAAGAGGGGCAACCGGGACAGAATCCGGTGCCCTGACCGGGACTAGAACCCAGTGTGCCGGCGCCGCAAGGCAGAGGATTAGCCTAGTGAACCACGGCGCCGGTCGTTAGGTATATAAATTTAATTGGAAATAGATCTTAGTAAAAAGTAAGAATGGAAATATGAGGGGGAGGGGATGGAGTGTGGGTGGGAGGGTGGGTAGGGTGAAAATATTCACTATATTCCTAAAGTTGAATTTATGAAATACATGAAGTTTGTATACCTTAAATGAAAGGTTTCTGGGGGGAAAAGAAGATAAAAGAGGAGCTAGAGAAGAAAGTAAGTGCAATGTAGACTAGGGATAAGGAAATTTTATACAATCAGTGCACTCTTGGAATTGTTTGAATACAGTGCCAAGGTCTAAGTTTCACTTGCAATTTAATGTTGCAGAAGTCAGGCAAACTCTTCAACCATCCATGTCCCCGGCAGTAAAAAGGCAATTAAAACTTACTCCATAAAATTGTTGCTATTCATTGAAATAAAATGTATGTAATGCTTCAGACTAAGTCAATCAATTGTCTTGAGCCAGGGCCAGCTTGTGGCACAACGGGTTAATGCCCTGGCCTGAAGCACTGACATCCCATATGGGTACAGGTTCAAGACACAGCTGCTCCACTTCTGACCCAGCTCTTTGCTATGGCTGGGAAAGCATTAGAAGATGGCCCAAGTCTCTGGGCCCCTGCACCCGTGTGAGAGGCCCAGAAGAAGCTCCCAGCTCCTGACTTCAGATTGGTACAGCTCTGGACATTGAGGACAATTGGGGAGCGAACCATCGGATGGAAGACTCCCCCACCCCATCTCTCTCTGTGCAACTCTTTCAAATAAATAAATCTTTTAAAAGAAATAGTCGGGAGCCCACATATGCAGCAGACATCATACTAAGCACTGGTGACAGTACTGAGTGAATCACATGTCTTTTGGGGCTGTTTTGGAGTCAACAGGAGTGAAATCTTGAGAATGTCAGACTTCACTGGCACATGAGGACTCAACTTCATGCTTCCCAGAGCCAGGCTCAATCAAGGTGGGCACTACCTATCAGGTGAACAGGTAGGGCTCTGACATGGTTCCTGTAAACCTCTACTGTAAGTTTCCTTTGTTGGCCAATGTCCCTCATGACTGTCAGCTTCACTCAACATACATCTCCAAAAAGCTCATACTAGTTAATTATCATGCAGCACATACCATGTGCTAGAAAAAATGCTTTTTCTCTGGCTAGGGATCTGAAGATCTCCCTAACGTGATTTCTGCATCTTTTTTTATTTAATCTATTTAGTGTTTGTGATACATTTGAAATATTCCAAGTTAGCTCAAATGGAACTATGCCTCCCGCAATTCTCATGCTTGCAGGATTGGCTACAAGAGCTATCTTGCTTGAGAGTTAGAAGACAAAAAGTATAACAGTTGCCATCATCTTGTGCTTGGAAAACAGGTGCAAGGCATAGACACTCTGTGGCTCATGTGTGTTTAGCTGCTGGATGAAGGGTATAGCTTGTACTGTAGAGCATCCCCAACATAGCAATTGGAGACTGGGGAGCAATGACAGATTTGCAAAAATCCATCTATCCTGTGGATTCTGACCAATCCTCACATCTCTCCTTCTCCTATGCTTGTTCATCTGATCCCAGGCTCTAGATTAGGACACCAAAGCTAACAGCATCCCATAAACTATTCAGCCAGCCCCACAGGAAGCTCTGTATAAATCCCACAGAGCTCATCTATGGATTCTCGCTTCTCTGACTGAACCCTAATACAGTATTAATTTGCAAACCATTTCTATAATGGTAGTTACTCTTCCTTCAAAGTTTCTGAGAAGATGAGTAAAGGGCAGAGCCATTGTAAACATTCTCTATCCTCTCTTTATTTTTAAAATATTTTATTGAAATATAATTTATGCAAAATAACATTGTGAAGTTTACCATTCATTGGTTTTCAGTAAATTCTCAAAATTGCAGAACCCTCACTATTACCTATTTGCAGAAAAACCTTCATCCCCCAAAGCCCTGTCTCCCTTGGCAGTCAATCTCCAATTCCCCCTCTTCTTGAACCATGGCTACCATCAGTCTGATTTCTGTATCTATAAATTTGCCTATTCTGGATATTTCCTAAAGACAAAATAAGGCAGTATGTGTGTTGTGGTATCAGCTGTCTTTCACTCAGCACGTTTGCAAAGCTCACCTATGTCATAGCATTCATCAGAACTTCATTTCATTTTATAATGAAATAAAATTAAATTCTGTGGCTACACCACATTTCCTTTAACCATTCATCCAAATAATGGACATTTGGCTTGTTTCCAGTTAATGCTTATTATGAATAATACTGCTGTGAACACTCATGTTCAAGTGTTAATTTGAACATACATTTTCAATACATAACTCAGAATGAAATTGCTGAACTTTAGTTCAATGAAGTGAAGAGCTTCTAAAGTGTTATCCATTTCATATGCCCACCAGCAGTGTGTAAGGGTTCCTTTATCTCCATTATCTTTTCTAACACTTGGTATTAGCTCTTTTTTTAAATTACTCTTATAGCCAGCCCAGTGGGTATGAAGGGTATCTGATTCAAATCTACCTCTTCTTCCAAAAGAGTTCTAGGTAAACAGGGTAAACAGCATCATCTCTGTTGTGTAGAAGCAAAGTTGTGTTGTGATGTTTTCTTTTGCATTATAAATTATAGATGACATAATAAAAATAGTGATCATTGTACTCTGTCAGCACAATCCTATATTATGAAATTCTTTCATTGTAGCCTATAATTCTCTTCAATACGCTTCAAGGAAGTCAGCAAAGATGCTGTTGTGTTCACAGTTATCTCCAGCACATGACATCCTGTCAGACACACATTAGGTTCTCTGTTGAATGGCTAGATATCATTCAGTTTGCAGAAAATAATACGGAGACTTAGAGAAGAAAATGGTCACGTTCAAGTTTGCCCAATTATTAAATGCCACAATTTCCTAACTTCTGAGTACTTGCCTGTAATTACTCAGCTTTTCATCATTACAATGAAACACCTAAGAAAGTCAACCATCTAAAGAGAAAGATTTCATTGGCTCACAGTTTCGAAGTTTCAAGTCCTAGATCTTATGTTCCCATTGGTTTTCTCAGATGAAAGTGGAAATGGTGGAGTGTGGAGCATGGTTGGAAGAAAGATCACAGGGTGAGCCAAGGCGAAACCAGGTGAAAAGGCTAGGCTACACTCAGGCTTTCAGAATC
The DNA here is from genome assembly GCF_051225735.1 of Oryctolagus cuniculus. Classification (NCBI taxonomy): domain Eukaryota; kingdom Metazoa; phylum Chordata; class Mammalia; order Lagomorpha; family Leporidae; genus Oryctolagus; species Oryctolagus cuniculus. The sequence goes on along the minus strand of NC_142872.1, from coordinate 44,187,585 downwards.
AACACACACCTAAGAACTATTCTCCAAGGGCACAATCCAATGACTGAAAGGCCTCCCATTAGACTCACCTCCTAAACATTTTAACTGGATTAAAAGTCAACTCTCTTGGTACCAGTAAAATATGACTTTAGTGTTTAGCATCCTCCATGAGATTAGGAGCCAAATGATGTTCAAACCATAGTAGCTCCCTTTGTACTATGTGATAAAAAAACAGCATAATAGCTAATTACAAGGAAGCATAGTATTCAGTATAGATGTGATACATACTAGGTCATAAGACAAAGTTTTATTTATTTATTTTCTTTTTTTTTTAACTTTTATTTAATGAATATAAATTTCCAAAGTACGACTTATGGATTACAATGGCTTCCCCCCGATACCGTCCCTCCCACCCACAACCCTCCCCTTTCCCACTCCCTCTCCCCTTCCATTCACATCAAGATTCATTTTCGATTATCTTAATATACAGAAGGTCATCAGCTTAGTATACATTAAGTAAGGATTTCAAAAGTTTGCTCCCACACAGAAACATAAAGTGAAAAATAATAGATGATTTTTTTTAAATGATGATGAAATCAGATCAGACCTATTGTCATGTTTAATCCCAGTGAGAGTCAAGTTGGGAATTGATAATTTCTTTTCTTTTTTTTTTTTTTTTACAGAAGATCAGTTTAGTGTACATTAAGTAAAGATTTCAACAGTTTGCACCCCTATAGAAACACAAAGTGAAATATATTGTTTGAGTACTCCTTATAGCATTAAATCTCAATGCACAGCACATTAAGGACAGAGATCCTACATGAGGAGTAAGTGCACAGTGACTCCTGTTGTTGACTTTACCAATTGACACTCCTGTCTATGGCATCAGTAATCTCCCTATGCTCCAGTCATGAGTTTCCAAGGCTATGGAAGCCCTCTGAGTTCTCCGACTCTTATCTTGTTTAGACAAGGTCATAGTCAAAGTGGAGGTTCTCTCCTCCCTTCAGAGAAAGGTACCTCCTTCTTTGAAGACCTGTTCTTTCCACTGGGATCTCACTCACAGAGATCTTTTTGCCAGAATGTCTTGGCTTTCCATGCCTGAAATACTCTCATGGGCTTTTCTGCCTGTCAAAAAATAAAAAAAGGTTTATTTGCCAGAGTTTTATTTTTAAAATGATAGTTATAAAAACCACATATATAAAACTGTGACCAAAGTTAATGAGCATCTCTGTCCCCCTCCCACTTCCTCTACCTTTTAGAAAATAATCACAGCCTTATAAAAAAATTGTTTATTTATTTATTTACTTACTTACTTATTTGAAAAGGCAGAGAGTGTTAGAGAGACAGAGAGAGACAGAGACAGAGACAGAGACAGAGACAGAGAGCGCTAGCGAGCTATTGATCTTCCACCTGCTGTTTCATTCCCCAAGTGGCTGCAACAGCTGGGGCTGGTGCAGGCTGAAGCCAGGAGCAAATCCTATACTGACATGCATTTACAAAGTAATTACTCTGCTTAAAATATATACCACTATATATTTAAAATTAATATATGGGGGCCAGTTTTGTGTTGCAGCAGGTTAAGCCACTGCTTTCAAATGCTGCATCCTATATTTGAGTATCAGTTCAATTCCCAGCTGTGCAACTTCTGATCCAGCTTCCTGCTAATGCATCTGAGAAAGCAGGCAAAGTTGGCCCAATTACTTGTGTCCATGTCACCCATGTGGGAGACTTGGGTGCAGTTCCTGGCTCCTGGCTTCAGCCTGGCCCAATCCCAGATATGGCACCCATTTGGGAGGAAACCAATAGATTCTTTCTCTCTCTCTCTCTCTCTCTCTCTCTCTCTCTCTCTCTCTCTGTGTGTGTGTTTGTATGTGTGTGTCACTCTGTCCTCTCAATAAATAAAAGAACAAAACTGAAATAATAAAAAGATTTAGTTACTATAACCACTAAAAGGAGATTCTAATGGTTAACAGTTGTATAATTCTGTGAATATACTTAATGTCACTGAGTTATTTATTTTTCAGTGGTTCAAATGGCTGATTTTATGTTACAGATATTTTATTATAATTGGAAAAAAAGACAGGAGGTGCAATCCTGCAAAGAAATCTATGTCACGGCCAGCGCCACAGCTCACTAGGCTAATCCTCCGCCTTGCGGCGCCGGCACACTGGGTTCTAGTCCCAGTCGGGGCGCCGGATTCTGTCCCGGTTGCCCCTTTTCCAGGCCAGCTCTCTGCTGTGGCCAGGGAGTGCAGTGGAGGATGGCCCAAGTGCTTGGGCCCTGCACCCCATGGGAGACCAGGAGAAGCACCTGGCTCCTGCCTTCAGATCAGCGTGGTGCACCGGCCGTAGCGCGCCAGCCACGGCGGCCATTGGAGGGTGAACCAACGGCAAAGGAAGACCTTTCTCTCTGTCTCTCTCTCTCACTGTCCACTCTGCCTGTAAAGGAGAAAGGAAGAAAGGAAGAAAGGAAGAAAGGAAGAAAGAAATCTATGACACTATGATGTGTTCCATTCTATAAAGATTGGGCAAGTCCTTGGAGGAGTGACTTACAGTGTGGTTGCCAGGGAAACCTGCTCCTCATTGGAAGAAGATAGTCAACAGCTGCAGAAACATATTCTGTTTCTGGAAGCTCTCTTCTCTTGTGCTGTAACTTACATCATGGGAAACAAAACACACTTCACAAACATACAGGAAAATACACGTCATGCTTCTGCATACATGTGCAAGCTCACACACTAACACACACTCTGCATACATGTGCAAGGTCACACACTAACACACACGCAGCAGGTGTGGGAAATACTGGGAATACAATCTGCTTTCTGAGAGCTGGTGAACACAGGCTGCCATGAAGTCCTATGTAAAGCACCATCAATCACACACAAAGCCCAGACAGCGTCTCATGTTCCTCACAGTCTTTGATTCTACAACAACACACACAGTGGGGGAAAAGTTGTGTCCCACTTAAGCTACAGAGAAACTAGATATTTAATGGAAGCTAAATTAAGGTGCAGAAAATAGGGGATGGTGCTGTGGCATGATAGGCTAAGCCTCTGCCTGCAGCACCAGCATCCCATATGGGCGCCAGTACATGTCCCGGCTGCTCCTCTCCCTATCCAGCTCACTGCTAACATGCCTGAGAAAGCAGTGAAAGATCGCCCAAGTGCTTGGGCCCCTGTACCAACATGGGAGACCCAAAAGAAGCTCCTTGCTCCTGGCTTTCGATTGGCCCAGCTCCAGCCATTGCAGCCATTTCAGGAGTGAACCAGTAGATGGAGAACCTTTCTTTCTGTTTCTGCCTCTCTGTCTGTAACTCCACTTTTCCAATAAATAGACAGAAGCTTAAAAAAAAAAAAAGGTGTGGAAATTGCCAAGGATTTACAATTCTCTACATTTTCTTTCCATATTCTGTACAGTGAGTGTTTTAAGAGCTATTTGTGATTTATGAAATTCAATTTTATTCTTTTATGACTAATTATTAAAAATAATTCAATATTTAATGTAAAATCAAGACAATTATTTTTAATTTGTAAAATTAAAGTGTTCAATGTGCTCTGGGTAGGATCAGTTAAAGGTGGGCTTCTCCTAGAACAAGGGGTAGACCCTGGTTGAAGCAAAGGAGTTACCTCATCCAAGGTAAACCAAGGACGAGTATTTTAGAGATTGGTTTTATTCTCAACAAAATCTTCTATTCAAACAATGAAATCTCTGTGCCATGAGAATAGTGGTAATGAGCTGCTTCAAAAGGATCCTCCCCTTTGGAATCTGCATAAGAACACAATTACTGCTGATTTGCCATTGCTTCCAGGATGTCACCCAATCATGCAAACTGAAGTCAGTGGTTGTTCAAGTACCTCAGATAAAATGACATAGTATTTTCATATAACCTATACATATCCCTGTGTATAATTAGAATCATTTCTAGATAATTTAAATAAACTTAATAAATAAAGTGTTTCAAGAAATTTTTGGAAAGCGGAACTAAAAGATGTTGACTATGATGTGAAAAATTTTGAAATTCATGCATAATTTTTCCATAATATGCATTTTTCCATGAACTTCTTGATGACACTTCATATGCATGAAGCTAAGGTTGTTTTGTAGCAAAATAATTATGTTGTAATTCCACCTTCCACACACTTTTTGAAATACCCCAGTAATAACTAATATAACTTGAATGTTGAAATAATTATGATGCTGATTATTTAGAGAATAACTAGGAAAACAGTATGAACACCTTCTGTACAGGGCACACGATTTTCAGATGTTTTCAGTTGGTAGTTAGCTCAATCTGTTGATGTGGAATTCACAGAGAACAGACAATGTAAGGAAGGAATCAGCCAGCTGTCAACAAAAGGAGAAAGAGTAAGCTGAACAAATTCAAGGAGGGGGTAAGAGCCAAGACTGTCAGAACCCAGTGTAGCCTAAAGAAAACACTGAAAAATGCAGAAGCTTGCTTCCTAGCACCACATCTCTACAGAAATACCTCTGTTTGCTTCAACCAGGAACATATGGACTACACATTAAACCAAATAAAGTTATGGAAAAAATTCTGATATTCCCTTAATTTTCCAGTAACACTCGACCATCATTAAACCATGTACATAATCCTAACCCATAGACTTCATTAGAAATGCTATAAGTTCAGCTATATATACAAATCGATTGTATCTAACTCCTTTCTGTACAGTTTGAGCTAGCAGATTAAAACTAACTGAAACTTCTTACATACTGAAATGGTGAACAAAATAAACCAGAGTATGTACCTTCAGAATCCTGCTATGACTGTTTATGAATGAATATTTGCAAATCCTTAATTTTAAGAAAATGAAGGAATAACACAATAATTCAAGTAGAATTAAAAAATCTTAATGGAAAGTGCATATAATGAAAAACCTATGCATATATTTCCAAATATTCTTGTATCAAAATGAATTTATCTTTTAATTCTATTTTTCCATGAATTTTTTGAAGAACCCTCAGTGTTACTATTTATTGAGCATATATTATATGCAAAGCACTCTACTAACTTAACAAATTTAATCTTGATCATAATCCCTTTGGATACAGTTATAATTTTCAAGTTGTAACTAAGAGTTCTGAAGTCAAGGAGTGAAGTGAGTAGCTTAAGTCACAGAACAACTAAGAGGCCACGCTGGGGTTCCTGCCCTTATTTGCAAGTCTATAAGGACTATTTTTATGCTAATACTCATCCACCAATTATCTACCATATGACCCTGAGAAACCAATTAATTATTCCGTGCTTTATGCTTCCTCAGCTGTAAAAGAAGAATAATGGACTAGATGATCACCCTAACTGCTCCCTGCTTAACAATGCTATTCTTCAAAGCATGGATAAATAGCTTTTGAGTTTAAAGAGGAAACACCATTAACACCACCAGTGGACAGTGATATGACTCCTCACTATGTGCATAGTTTGGCACATACTAGGTGACCAATTAGCTCAATTAATATAAACTATGACAACCTTGCTAAGTACATTGTCTTATTTTACCATCCCACCCTTGAGACTTAGTTACCACCACTATACCAGTTTTATAAAGGCTAAAAGTGAGACAACTGAACCTTCAAGTAAAAAAGTGGCATGCTATGAAGGCAAACAGTAAGTCTAGAAAGTGGCTTCAGCACAAGGAATCTCAAATTGGAAAATTAGTTCCTGACAAGACCACAGGAGATTGTGATCTTAAACTGGTTAAATCTCTCCTATCAGATTCTTTCCTTTTTTAAATACACCAACCCAGAAACAGAGAGGCAGGACAAATTACTGCAAATCTACTAATAGTTATTATGAACAGGAAACCCGTATTTTGAGTGGAGTTCCTTTAGCTTTTCTCATTTCTGTCCTTGATGTATACTGCAGGAACAGACAAACAATCAATTTAGAGGTTGGTAATAAGGTTAATAAGGTAATAAGGTTAAATGTTAAGGCAGATATGGAATCCATCTGATAATGAAAGTTCAATACAAATGCAAAAGCGTCTTCTTGAATGATCTAACAGGTCCTAATTCTTGGCTAGTTGCCAAATGAGAGCCTCATGGGCATTTTGATATGTAAGGTCAGGTCGATTTTAAAAACTAAATGTATGTTTACTATTTTAACAGGTGGTTTTATAAAAAGAACAATGGACTTAGTAAGCTTTCAGAAGAAATTCCAAAGTGCTAGGTTAGAATTTTTTCAAGATTTGTTTATTTATCTGAAAGGTAGAGTGACAGAGAAAAAAGGAGAGAGAGAGAGACAGAGAAATCTCTGATTCACTGTCTGAAGCCAGGAACCTGCAGGTCTGCTACATGGGTGGTAGAATACCTGGTAGAATATCCAGGTAGAGACCTGGATGAAGTTCCTGTCTCCCAGCCTGGGCCTGACACAGCACACTTAGGGAGTGAACCAGTAGATGGAAGATCTCACTGTCTCTCCCTCTATCTCTAATTCTGATTTTCAAATGAATAAATAAATCTTTTAGAAAAACAATCTCAATTTTAGGAGGTCTCAAAAATTCATCTGTAATTTACATTTTATTGGCCTATCTAACTGGCTATTTTGAACAAATTGTCTTTTCATGTTTCCTTTATATTTTATACCACCTTTTGAAAGGAGGATACATCCTCAAACTCCAGCACATGGTGATAAAGTAGAGATTTAACTAATTCATCGATGGTGGATATGTTTATTACTTGGGTTGTGCTGATGGTAACATCAGTACATACTTGTGTTAAAACTTACCAAATTGCTTAGTTTGATCACATTAAGATTTTCCTTAATAATTATACCTCAGTACACTTCATATGGAGCCAGCACTGAGGCATAGAAGGTTAAGCCTTTGCCTGCAGTGCCAGCATCTCATATGGGTGCTGGTCTGAGTCCCGAATGCTCCACTTCCCATTCAGCTTCCTACTAATATGCCTGGAAAAGCAGCAGAAGATGGCCCAAGTGCTTGCACCCATGTGGAAGACCTAGTAGAAGCTCCTGGCTCCTGACTTCCTTGTGGGACGTTAACCAGCAGATGAAAAATCTCTCTCTCTCCCTCTCTCTCTCTCTCTCTTTGCCTCTCTCTGTATCTCTGCCCTTCCATAAAAATAAATAAATCTTAAAAAATACACTTTTAGAAAGTACTTCCTTAAACCCTTTATTTAATGCTGCAAACATAATTTACTTACTACTCAAGCTTTTAAAGGTTTGTGCATTCCTGGAAAGCACCTTGTTGAAAGTTTTGTTTCTACATTTTGAATGAAAATTCTTTCCAGGACAATTTCACACATTTATTTCAAAGATTACTTGCAAAAGATTTAAAAAGTATGTGTGGGATTAGAGAGAGCCATGGTTGTCCTGTTGCTGCTATTGTTCACAATTTGTATTATTTATTTAAAGATTTTTCTGCACTCTATTTTATGATAACATTAAATTCATATAAAAAATCTATACAAGTTCTCAGTTACTAGAACTTCATACAAAAGTTTAATTGCTGTCTTTCAAAGATTGAGAGAGAATTAGAGTAGTTTGATTGTTTCGTAATGTAAACACCAAATGAAAATCTCTCACACAAGGCAATGTCCTAAATGAACACTGAAAATTTGCTTATGTGTAGATAATCAAAGAAGCAGATATATTTTTTTTGAGAAACTAGGGAAAGCCATCTTAAATTAGTAACAGGTTAATCACAAATTTTATAAAGGAGCATAGTTTCATCATTCAATTATGAATAGAAGTTTAATCAAGATGCATTTTTTCTTGCTAGGGCTTTTTGGATAATCCTGATTTAATGTTTAGTTAATAGTTCTTTCTAAATTCCACGTGAACTCTTGGCAAAGGGGAAATTCCAGGGTATTTAAAACTTATTCCCTTTAGTATTTACAATCTCCTACAGATTCTCTATACCATTTAATTGATTAAGAAGTCAACTATCAGAGCTAAGTTTCGATCTGATTGTCCTTTGTAAAGTATACCTGGGGCGGGGGGGAGTCCAAACAGGAAATTATGTGCAATGAAAAGCAATTTTAAATCATCCTGCTTTATTTTTCTTGAGGTTTCTCATCTAAAGCATGCTTCTAAAATATCATTCCCCGCACATAGGAAGAAACACATTCTTTTAGGGTGGAAGTGTTAATTAATGTGCATGACATAGAAAGTACAAGGAAAAGGTTAGAGCTGAGGCTTCTGCTAATAGCATCTCTAAAAATAGAGGATTTTTGAAACAATGCTCTTTCATGTTAGTTAACTTTTCCCAAGCCCTGTGATCTGTGCTAAGATATACTGACTGGGAAAGAAAAAAAAATCACCTGTTACACAGATACTATTTTCATGCATTCCTATTTCAACAAATTCTATCATTCATTTCTGATCAGAATGAATTTCCAAGGCAAAGGTGGGTTGGCTTTTGACTTTTACACCATTTCCACTAATGGTTTTTTGGTATCATCACCAGGAGGTTTCAGTCTGCAGTTACGATCAGAATGGCCTATAACACCATTAGCCGGATGTACACATATATGCACCTTGACCTCTTCAGTGTCGTTTAATGCCACAGACTCCACAACAATTTATACCGCATGGACAGTAAACTTTGTTCTGATCCTCAAAAACAGATAGCTTTTCCTTAACTCTATGTCCATATATGTCTCTCCAAGTCTCTTTGGAATGTCTCTGCCACCCCTATTCCCAACCCCCTATTTCTCTAGGACAGCTCCACCAACTTAATGAATACATAGATCAAATGTCTGGTCTTTCGCGGACACCTTTCCTCACCCTGTGTTTTACTAAATCCTAGTGACTATCCTCCCACGCTGGTTTCCACTTAAGAGGCTAAAAACTAGCTACTAGATTTCCCAGTTCACCCCACAGCTTATAACTTTGTAATCTTTTTAAGCTAATCAGACATGAGAGACACCTGCCTAAGGCATCTACAAGTCATGTTCCTCTCTGATGAGACAAAAAAAGAGAGGTGAGAGAATTTTCTTCAGTCACTGCCCTAGCTATCCATTTTCTTCAAAAGCAACTTTGTGAGTCTGTGATTCCTGACCTCAGAGGCTGTGCTGCCACTAAGGGCAAGATGCTGGGACGATGACCATGGCAGAGAGGAAATCGAGGAAACATTCATACCTCCTTGATCACCACACTCACCCTCAGACTGCTAACCAAGCCATCAACAAGGTCTCCACGGTTTAAACATCAAGGGTCAATTGTTGGGGCCAGTTCTGTGGCGTAGTGGGTAGTCTCCACCACATATCTGCCACAGTTCGACTCCTGGTTGCTCCACTTCTGATCCAGCTCTCTGCTATGGCCTGGGAAAGCAGTAGAAGATGGCCCAAGTCCTCGGCCCCTGAGCCCACATGGGAGACCTGGAGGAAGGTCCTGGCTCCTGGCTTTGGAATGGTGCAGCTCTAGCCTTTGCGGCTATTTGGGGAGTGAACCAGCAGATGGAAGACCTCACCTCTCTCTCGCTCTCGCTCTCTCTCTGCCTCTCCTTCTCTCTATGTGTAACTCTGACTTTCAAATAAATAAATAAATCTTAAAAGGGGGGGGGGGGATTACTGTTAACCACCTGAGTGTCTCTAGCATGGGGAAACTACTGTGAATCCCAAAGTCTTATCTGAGAGCATTTTTCTCCCGACATTAATTCATGTTACCTCAACATAACTCTTTTCAAATGTGTGCCCCATTTAAAGAACTGCAAGTCTCTAGTCCACAGCACATGATGCAGCAAAAAGAGGAAGCAGACCTTCACTGGCTGAATGAATGCACAGAAGTATTAATGAGCAAGTACAGAGGTACAGAAGTACTGGGGTGCTCTTTTGATCACTGATCCCACTGCACTCAATTTTTTTCATGTCTGTTGTTTAAAAAATTTTTTTCATGTTGTGATTTTTCCAAAATCCCCTGAAATATGCCTAGGACAAGGCAACTGCGTAAAGTATCCCAGGCACAAATTTCTTCAAAGTTACTGACTGATAAGAGATCAGAAGGAAAAGGCTGATATAAAATGTCAGTGGAAATGGCCCCAGAGTTTATAAGAATCCAGAGTAAAAGGGTCAGGATGGGATTGGGGGTTCATTCATCTACCTATCCATTCTTCCATCCAGAATTCATTGAGCATCTGTTACGTCTCACACACTAGGTGCTAAGCCGTTCAGCATGATCCATCCTTGATCTGATGAAACTTACAGTACAGAAGGAAAAAGTCATTGAAAATATCTTATCTCCTTCTAGGAAATACACCAAACATTATTATCAACATTTTGCTCTCATACATGCCTGAATACCAATGAGTGGTTTTGCTGAACACTGCTTCTATAAAGAAAGAAAGAGCCACACATACGACAAGACACTGAACCTGAAAGAAATTCTTGTATGTTATCCAATGCACTGATTTTCAAATTTGGTGGTTTTCTTTTGCCCTTTTGTTCCTGAACACAAATTAATGTGATGGGTGTGGGAAAAGTCCCTGCTTAGTTGGCACAAGCCAGCACGATCCTTGATGCATCTTTTCAAAACTCTGGAATTTAAGGAGCACAGTTTGAAGTAATAAATTTATTCTAACTCCTTCATTTTAAAAAGGAGTTTCATTTTGAATTCCAAAAGCCTAAAGTGCTTACCTTAGTACTCCTAACTGGTGACTAGGCTGGCACTAGAACTCAGATCCTGGCCTCTGCATTCTGGCACGTTTTCTTCTATTCCATAATCCACTGAATAACCCTAACTGAAAATCACAAATGATAAGATAAAGGACTTGGGATCTGAAATGGATGCTACAATATTAGAATTTCTGCAGCCTATTTATATCTCCTAGGGAAAATGGGGTAGCAAATAGGAAAACCAATCAGGCAGGGAACGTCCTAGAAACATGGTTGTCTTACCAGACTAGTTACAAGGGTAAGAGGGAGAACGCGTTTATGTCCAAGGGTAAACATCTCAGACAATGGTTGCAGGTGAGTTCTTGCATGGCAACAGGGAACTTTAAATAAAATAATGTCAATGTTTTTCATTTTCTGGCCTCCATGAGGCTTTGCTCTTGACTATTGCTCCCTGAGACACCACTTTAGACCCGCTTCCTTGCAATGTGCCCCTGCTTTGTTGTACAAAAGCCAAAAGGCAAAGTAATCTCTAAATGGGTCTGCGTCCCACAGAGAATTTACTTAGATGACATTCAAATCTGTTTTTCAGGGAATATTTCTGATGCCATTACAAGAAATCATACAGTCATTACACTTCAAATTTGACAGTTCCTTCACAGCATGAAAGGCACAAATTAGGTCCAAATGTATTTATTTAAATGCAAGGTTTCACTTACCACCAGGACATTTGTGAAGAGTGATAGATGACAGCAGACTGCTATGTCTGTGCTATTGTTATTTCATGAGCCCCTGACTGTGGATTGCCAAGATCAAATATTTTAAATTCAAACAATAAACCCATTAAAGAGAACTTTCAACTACTATCTCTCTCCCCAGTTATTCAAAGAACTTCATCTAATTCACTTAACAATCACATTTCAGAATGAAAGACAAACTTGTGCTGTGCACAGCCTTTGAAATCTCTGTGAAGACAAAGGACCTACTCAGGCAGCATATAATTAACCAGATCTCAAAACTACCACCTGAGTATTGCCTATCCGAGCGCTGAACCCAATGTACCAATCTTACTTGTAGAAAGTCAGGCTCACCCGGACACGTTGTTCTTGCACCTTATTTTGTAGGAGCTGAAGGCAGACCATGATTCTGTGATTCATCAAAGGCATTTAGCCCCAAATTCTGTATCCCTCCAGGGGCAGCTGTCAGGAGGGAGACCATGGGAGTAGATGAAGCCCTCTGTCTAACCTCCATTTGGTGACTCTACACTGAGATCCCAACTCCCCAAGCCCCTGACACCATCAGTAAGCATCAAGAACAAAGTACCTTGTTACCAAAGTACATTGACCCACCCAGGCTTTCTTGCCTCCATGTTTAGGGTTCAAGTGGGAAGTCTGGCCACTCGCCCCTCATCTCCCAACACTCATATTTTCACCTGCTTCTATCCCATACAAATCAGGCAGTACTAATTACAAAATTTCTTTTATTCTTGTTTACATATTTTACTACACTAGGTCCAGGGCTTCCAGATCTCTCCTTGCCTTTTGCATTCTTTTTTTTTTTTTTTAAGATTTTATTTATTTGAAAGACAGAGTTACAGAGAGAGGTAGAGACAGAGGGAGGAGTCTTCCATCCACTGGTTCACTCCCCAAATGGCTGCCGCAGCCAGAATTGTGGGTCTCCCATATGGGTGCAGGGTCCCAAGGACTTGGGCTACCTTCTACTGCTTTCCCAAGCCATAACAGAGAGCTGGATCAGAAGAGGAGCAGCTGGGTCTTGAACTGGCATCCATATGGGGTTCAGGCCAGGGCTTTAACCCGCTGCATCACAGCACCGGCCCTGCCTCTTGCATTGTGATCACTCATAGGTAGGGAGATGGTATATTTGAGTTGCCCAGATAAGTGACAAATTATTTAAAGATTTATTTATGTTAGTGACAGAGATGAAGGAAGAGAAATAGTGACAGAGAGAAGTATCTTCTACCAGCTGGTTCACTCCCCAAAAGCCTGCAACAGGTGGTCCTGGACCAGGCCCAAGTCAAAAGTCAGGAAATCCATCTGGGTCTCCCATGTGGATCACAGAAACTCAACTCATTGGTAGGAACTTGACAGAAAGTGGACGTGGGACTTGATTCCAGGCACTCAGATACAAGAAGCAGGTGCTTAAACTACTGTACCACAATCCCCACCAATTTATACCTGCTGTCCTATAGAAAGGATACCCTGCACACTTATTCACTCCCAAAATATCCTTCATAAGCCATAGGACCTTCTCTGTTCTGTGTATTCCCCATTTCCCCCTGGTTGTTCAAATCCTTCCACTGGGGACCTCAGAAATCTATGGTGCAACATCAACAAAACCTTCAACTCCTCTAAAAACATTTTCTTTTCTTGTTCTAAGGGAAATCTGGCTCTGTCCTGAGGACATTGCTTTCCTCACAGCCTCTCGAGTGGTAGCCTTTTCCTCCCAGAATTCTCATAAATGCTTGATCTGAAGACAGAATGAAGACTTCCTTGTTTCTCATTGCCAATTCCAGACATTCTCCCTAGAAACTCCAGCCTGGATTTTTATGTCATAATCCAGTATCACTGCTGTTTTCTCATTTGTTAAAGATCCAAAGCTTTAATAGACTCAGTTTTGTATGATTTTTTCTTCAGACTTATTACTGTTTTATTTTATACACTCTTCCCTTCATTTTCACTATTTTAATACTAAAAAATTTGCATGCAAAAAGGATTCTTCAAACATCTAGGTCAGTTATTTCAACATCCCTTCTTTAATAGCCTTGATTTGCACCCCAGTGTAGCCATTCAGTACTAAGTCATACTTGAGGTAACTTTCAGCACACTTCTATAAACAGGTTTTTCAGGACATATGAGCTCTCTTGCAACTACTAAACTATGCCATTAAAATACAAAAGCAGGCATGGGACATTATGTTTACAAATAGGCATAGCTGAATTTGCCCCGTGACTGGCCAACTATTATAAATCTTGCCAGTATCAACAGTGGCAATCTCTCCATGTTATAAATAGTGTGCATTCCACTCTCTTAACAATCCCTTTCATACTTTCAACTCACTTCTGCTAACTCCCTAATTTCAACAACATGCCTTAACCTCACTTACACATTCACACTTTTGTCATATCCCTCACCAACACCAAAACGTTTTCTTTTCTAACTCATTTTTAATTCTATTTTCAATCATCATAATCATTTCTTTGCAATGACACAACTATTTTTCCCTTTCTCAAATATATTTGCCACACTTATTTAGATAGACTCCGGTTAAATACAATTCTTTCCCTTTCCTACAGCTTGTATCCTTGCAGCTGAACATGGTTTGATAAAAACACACAATCACAGTCCTACCAACTTCTTGTGCAGAGAACTCAAGGTTCCTTCAATGCTACAAGTCAACAATTCTATGTCCTATCTAGTAACTCTCCAAGCCTCTGAGACAACTATTTAAATATTGTATAACAGTCTTTTCTAATCTTTAACATCACCTCTCCCATCCTTAATCTTAGCTCACAGAATTCCCCCCTACTCCCAGACCCTAAAAAGACTAAAGCAATCAGGACAGAATTTCCATTGATAGTCAATCTTTTTCCCATACAACTCCATCCCTGTATTACATAGACCTAACATGGACTCTTCAATCTGTTTTCTCTCCTGTTGTTTGATAAACATCTTGTACTTCTATCAAAGGTCAACTCATTCACTTGTGACCTATGTCCAATCTCTTCTCACCTACTTGGGGCACAACCTCAGCAAACTTATCATCGTGGTGTAATTACTGTCATTTGAATCAATTCCTTCAGCATATAATTGAATCAGCCTACCATTTACGCTATTAACCAATACTGCTGTATCAGCAATACATAGGGGGAAAATGCTTCGGCCCATTTCCCTTCCAGGGTCCTGCTTTGCTGGATTGGAAAACTCTTTTAAATACTGTCTCCACATTGTCTCCAATTCACCTCGGATTTTTCTCTTAAATAAAGACTTACAGTCCCTTTTCCATGGCTTATTGTCTTTCACATTATCAAACCCAGTGGTCCATTCTTCATCATGATACGCCCAGACATACTTGAATATCTTTGATATCTTGTTTACAAAACACATGAAAAATGTTTTGGGGACAATATCAGGAGCTACGTTCAAGCTTGGATGTATTGCATTTTCAGATATATAATTCTGGAGTTTTTGGAGAATGGTTCAAGTTGGAAATCAAAACAAGGTCATCAGCACATAGGCAAGTCATTAAACCCATGAAACTAATGATATCACTTAAGCTGTGAGCAAAAATCCAAGCATGGATCTGGGCAGGAGGGAGCAAAGATCACAGAGGCCATGAGTCCAGATACATGTGGAAAGCTGGGGAAATGAGACTACGTAGGGCCTTGTAGAACATGGTGAGAAATTTGGGAAACTAATCGAGGGTCAGTTAAAGAAACACTTTAATCAGAATTCCAGAGGGGTTATTCCAGAGTGGTTTTGAAGGCAGATGGCTGAAGGGGAACACTGCTTTAAAAAAAAAAAAAAAGAGAGAGATGGTATTTCCTGGGATCTGCACATGGTAGGGTGAATCAAAGGTCAACTGAATAGACTTTAGGAGGTAAATGGGACAACATACAAGTGAGAGGCGGAAGGACTGAGAAATGCATGTGATCCTTGGCATGTGCCTCCAACAATCTATATCAAATTTACCAATCCACAGAAAGCTAAGTGTGATTGGACTTTTTTTTATGTAAAATGCAAAAGCAGGTTCTAGCTCTGAGTCTGATGCATCTCTAACTGGAAGAAAGCAATGAGGAAGCATTGGGTGGAATAAGGGAATGAGATGAGTGAGGCTGATGATCCTGAGTTGGCATGAGGTGGGAGGTGGGATTGAGGTGGGTGGAGAGGTATGCTCTGAGCTATGCCAGGCTTTGGCAATGAAGTTGGAACAAGAACAAGGACAATGAGTCTCACAAGGCAAACAGGTGTCACATATGCCAACCAATTTAAAACCTATCTATATCTGTGATGTCTGGCATATTGTCCTATTTTACGAGTAAAGAAAATTAATCAAGTCAGGTGCATTGCTCTTGTTTTTGTGTTAATTTTTCATCTGCTATGACTCATATCTAGGCCTTTGGAACTCTAAAGTTCAATGCATTTTCACTATGCTCCTATCTAGTAACTGATTTCAATAGCTAAAAGGAAATGTAAGTCAAACATTCATATAATTCAACGTATCATGCTGAGTATCCCAATAATTTAAAGAGAGTTCTGATTTTAACTGAATCTATCCACTTTTAGAAGGCTAAAGTTTTTTTTCATTCTATTTCATATGCTAGCATTCTTTTAGAACAGAGGTTACAATTGATAACATCCAGACTATAGATGTCTATTATTTGATCTACAGAGCTTAGTTTTGTTTCTAAGTAAACTCATTACCAATGTTTAAAAATCAAAAGGAATTTATACAAAAATTCCAAATTGGAGTCTGCATTGTGGTGAAGTGGCTAAAGCCCCCAGCTGCAATGCTGGCATGACTTAAGGATGCCGGTTCATGTCCCAGCTGCCCCATTTCTGATCCAACTCACTGATAATGGCCGAGGAAAAGCAGCAGAAGATAGCCCAAGTGCTCTACCCATGTGGAAAAGCTGGATAAATCTTCCAGCTCTTGGCTTCAGCCTGGACCAGTGCTATCCATTGCAACCATCTGGGAAATGAACCATCAGATGGAAGATCTGTGTATGAATGAGTGTGTGTGTGTGTGTGTGTGTGTGTGTCTCCCTTTCTGTAACTGACTTCCAAATAAATAAACATGACCCAAATTCTAGCTCATCTTTAAAAATTTAATGGTAGAATAATACAAGGTATATATTTCCAAAGGGCAACGACCACCAGGAGCTGAGACTCCGACATTCTTTTACTCAAGGTCTATGTCCTCCAGAGACTCAGTTACTCTACTTCATCCTTTTATGTCATTCTGGGCACTTACAAGCATCAGAGTTTGCAATACCTGCCTTAGACAGAAGACAGCCTACATGCTTGTAACATTCTTTCAAAGAACTCAAAATACAAGCGGAAATCAGCAATGCCCTGTGTTCAAAACTAAGCTGAGGCAGCTCTGGCAGACTTGGCTGCTGGGAGTTCCTTTGAGGGACAGGTGGCAGAGTATCAAACCATCTCACAGACCACTGCATCAGGGAGACCTGAGGGCCCAGGCCCCCTTCCTGTCCCACTGCCACAAGAATCAGAGGAAAGAGCTAAGAACCTCAATCTTGAAAAGATTAGAATGAAGATGAAGAAAATGAGAAGCCAGAGGTTAAATTAGCTGCCCAGTGTCATGCCGCCAGTAGGTGGCAGGACCGGGATTTCAACAAGCTTGAAGGTTTCTCTATATTGTTCAACTGTTACTAAGGAGTTATTGATAACTAACCCCAAATACAAATTTTGGGAGAAATGAATTCTATCAGTTGAAATTGAAACTCCTTCTTAGACATAATTAGTTGATGAAGCACCAGGAAAGAAGGGAGAAATTGTTGTGACTCTCTTATCAGCTGGTCACTGCCCAGGATGAGATATGTTTTTATAGCAGGGCGATAATGAATTGTCTTCTACACAGGAGACTTCATCTTGAGGAAAGGAGAAGCTGCCAGAATGGAACTTCTGCACTCTAGGGGCAGAGTGAAAGACATCCAGAGCATCTTTTTAGATACTACTTTTTATGATTCAAGATTTTATCAAATTCCAAGTCAGCAGGAATGTTGAAATGGAATTTTGGAGCTGGTTCGAGGCTGGATCACTCGCAGTTTCTACCATGTTCTCTGGCTGAACTGTAAAGCAGCTTATGGCTATGAGTATTTGTTCACAAACCTTGGTGAAGGATTGGGAGTTCAGATTCATGTGGCTACACTGGACATGTTTAGAAACAGGCGACATTCTTCACCATCTCACTACAGAACATGGTTCCCAGATCCATGCGTGTCAGCATCCAAAGGCAGAGGAATATTTTCATTGGAACAAATTACCCTGTGGAATTACTTCCAGAAATAGAATTCCACTTCTCACAATCAGCATTAAACCATCCACCATGTGGTTTGGAGAAAGAACCAGAAAAATAAATGTAATTGTGAGGACTGGAAAGACTTCATACAGAGCTTGCTTTTCTTTTCATTCCTCCTACAGTGAAATTAAAGAGTTCTTGAGCTACATTTGTCCTGTGAATGCTCATCCAAATATTATTCCACTAGGCACAACAATGGATAAAGTTATAGAAATCTTAAAACCTTTATGCTGATCTTTCCAAAGTACTGAGCCAGAGTATAAACCACTCAGAAAGTTGAAGAGAGCTAGAACGGTCCACTTTGACTCAGAGGAAGATGATGAGCTCTTTGATGATCTTCTGCCGGTACCTTGAAGGCATAAGGTTCCATACCAGCAAACTCTTCACCCAGAAGCATTTTCAACAACGACAGTATCAGAAACCCAGCCTAAATAGCTGCAGCAAAGCATAGGAAGATGCAAAGCTCTCTTTGGGGAAACGCAGTAGATTGTGAAGAATCCAACAGTGCAAATGAAGAAGAATTAGAAACCCCCGCTTCACTGAAGGAGACCTGGACCCTATCACATTTCACCAGCAAAAGGCTGAAGTGAATACATCCACAGTGGGACATATTCTTGAAAAGAAATGATGAAATCACAGATGAAGGTTTGGAGAACTTCCCTCTTTCCACAGAGGCAGTGGGATCCCAGTACCCAAAGCTTTTCAGTGACTGACGGAGAATCAACCTGTAACTCCGCACAGAATTCATCTCAGTCAACACACGTAAGAGAATGAAGAAGTCAAGGCTGGGACAGCCAATCGGATACTGTTTTGTTATCTTCCTGAGAGAGAAACAATGGAGCTATTACCTCTTTGAACCAAGATGGCTGTAGACCAAAAATCAAAAAGAATATACCTGCTTCTCAGGTGGAACAATATATACTTTGCCCAAAGGATACTTACTGTGCTTTGAAAAGCAGGGAAACAGGTGTAACTGTAGTTCCCAGTATTGGGGAACCAACCACTCTAAGTGATGGGAAACATACCTGAGCAAAAAAGGTTGCTAAATCTTAGCACAAACACAGATTTGCAGAGCCCCTCTGATTTTGAAATTCTCTTAACTCCAGAAGCTGAGTTACCAAAATGAGAGCATTTGCAATATTTATATGAGAAGCTGGCAACAGTCGAGAGAATAGTGGTTGAGAAAGAAAATGCTCACTCTTGCATATTGAAGAATTAAAAACACGTTTTCCTAGAAAAATCACTAAAAAACTTAAATTCACCAATGGTGATTATTAAGTAGAAAACCTAAAATGTTCAAATAACCTAAAAGAAGGCATTAAAGGGATCACAGGAACAAAAAAACAGAAAGCAAACAAATAAAATGTCGAACTAAATCCAAAAAAGCCAATAACTACATTAAGCATAAATGCCCTGAACATATCGATGCAAAGACAGATTCTGGCTAAAAATAAATTTAACCCAGTTATATACATGCTTCCTGTAAGAAATTCAATTTAAATGATATATGCAGGTTAAAAGTAAAAGGATGAAAAATGACATACCAAGTAAACACTAAAGGAAAGCTGGTGCAGCTACATTAGTATCAAGCAATGTCCTTATGATAAAAGGCCCAGTTTACTACGACATAGAACTAAATGTGAAGCTAACAACAAATTCAAAGTACATGAAATAAAACATACTGAACAGACATAAAATGTACAATTATAATTAGGGACTCTTCACAGCCTTCTCTTAGTAATATGGAGGTATTTCAAAAAGTTCATGGAAAATTGAATTAAATATTTTGGTAAGAAAAGATTTTAAATCAATATGTAATTTTTTCATAATACATATTTTCCATGAACTTTTTTTTTTTAAGATTTACTTATTTGAAAGTCAGAGCTACAAAGAATGACTTTCCATCCTCTGGTTTACTCCCCAAATGGCCACAATGGCCAAGGCTAGGCCAGGCCAAAGCTGGGAGCTTCTTCCAAGTCTCACATGTGAGTGCAGGGGTCCAAAGATTTGGGCCTTCTGCTGTTGCTTTCCCAGGCCATTGGCAGGCAGCTTGATCAGAAGCAGAGCAGCTTTTTCTAAACCAGCGCCCATAAGGGAATGCCATGAGTGCAGGCGGCGGCTTAACCTGCTGCACCTGCCCCTTTGATGAACTTTCTGAAAACTACACCCACAGAAAATCAGCAAGAATACACAAGAACTGAATGGTACTTGTAAGCCAACTGGACTGACACTGATAGAACACCCACTTCACCAAACAACATAATACCGTTCTTCAGCTGCACCAGGACATTCACCAAGATAGGCTGTACCTTGGGTCATAACAACAACACATTCAGGCTGAAAGAATAAACTTGGATCTATTTCAACATCAGATGTATCTCCAAAGATGTAATATCACGTAAGAACCTTGTGAATAAGTGGTAAAATTACACCAAGAATAGTTAAGATGTAAAAAAAAAAAATTCCTAAGAGCTAAATGGCTAAAGTATCAATAAAAAATAAATAAAATAAATAAGTTGAGTGATTAATGTTTTAGTTCCCTATGAACTGTGCATTTTGCAGAGAGAAGAATACAGCCCTTTTCCTTTGTAGTGTGCCTTCACAGATTTCTTCTGAAATTTTAAGAGAAACTCAAGAGACAGCAGGTTTCAATTTTTGCCACTTTTTCCTAGTAAAAGCAAAGGAAAACAGGTTTATGGATTTTCTCTTTTTAACTAGAAAAACAGGAAGGCTTTGCATAAAGTGTATTGTGCCTAACCAACATGGTGACTAACG
The DNA here is from genome assembly GCF_051225735.1 of Oryctolagus cuniculus. NCBI lineage: Eukaryota > Metazoa > Chordata > Mammalia > Lagomorpha > Leporidae > Oryctolagus > Oryctolagus cuniculus. Next base: position 44,167,186 of record NC_142872.1, on the reverse strand, counting down.
GATGTTATAGTCCTTAGGGCTTCTCCAATTTGGGAACTCGGTGAGATACCAGAGTCCAACCTGAATGTCATTTATCTACCAAACATGGAACACTCAGGCCAATGAAATAAAGCCTTAGCTGTGAGTACCTGTATATTGCTTCTATTTTAAAGGAAAATAAAGTAGTTCTACCAAATAATACAGGCAAGCTTAGCGAATACCTATTATACACCAAAACCCCAGAAACTGCTGTTTTTCTTTGTAATTTTATAACTTCTTTGCTACATTTGCAAACATCATGAACAATGAGAGAATGAGGGATGAGAAGATGAGCACTATTACTGCAGGCAGTGGCGGGATGGGAAGCTTAGTAAAGGCAACCTCTTCATCTTATAAATGGGCAACACCGAAGTCCAAGGTGACAGACATCTACTGCTCAAGGCCACACAGAGCGCTCAGAAGTTCTACTCTGCTGTTAGCCACAAAGGGGTTGAGTTGGCGGTGACCAGAATGAAACATATACATGAGAAATAAAGAAAAAGATAGACAAGTGGCCATGCAGGAGGTGCCAGAAGGTGGATCACTATCTAAAGTCTCTCTGGAGACATCAGCTTTAGGAAATGGAAGATCTTGGCACACTCACATGACTCTGCACACTCTTCTAACACACATCTCAATCTTCCACAGGATACGTGTTGTTTAGGGGGACACTCAGCATCCTTGTCATTTTTTAGACATCTTGGTCTTATTTTGGGAATCCCTCTCCTGCACAGGAGGCAGACACAAAATCTGCCTGCCACGATCTATACTTTTACTGTCACTCTGTCTATTGCTTCATAAACTTTCCTTCTTGCTCACCCTCCATTATTCCTGTGGCTCATTCTTCACGTGTGAAAGAAAAAGAGCCTGGTGTAAGCGAGAGCTGTCACCCTAAAAGAACTGTCACATCTGAAAATCCAGGAGAAAGGAAATCCTTCAACTCCTCCACCAATAAAGTGTGTTAGATATTTGTCAGCTTACCCATGATGCATGTTCTTTGGTAACTTGAGATTGCCATGGCTCATCAAGGTTTTGCAAGCCTTACTGCATAGCTTAAATATTAAATTTACTGTACAAAAGCGGCCGGTGCCACGGCTCACTAGGCTAATCCTCTGCCTTGCAGCGCTGGCACACCGGGTTCTAGTCCTGGTCGGGGCGCCGGATTCTGTCCCGGTTGCCCCTCTTCCAGGCCAGCTCTCTGCTGTGGCCAGGGAGTGCAGTGGAGGATGGCCCAAGTGCTTGGGCCCTGCACCCCATGGGAGACCAGGAGAAGCACCTGGCTCCTGCCTTTGCATCAGTGCGGTGCGCCAGCCGCGGCGGCCATTGGAGGGTGAACCAACGACAAAAGGAAGACTTTTCTCTCTGTATCTCTCTCTCACTGTCCACTCTGCCTGTCAAAAAAAAAATATAATAAACTTACTGTGGGGAGCAACTCGGACTAGACTAAGTTACGGGAATTAAGACTTATTCTATGCATCTGCTCTCCCACAATGTGGCGCTGGGAGAGGAGCGTACAGCTTCTACCCAGCTGCCTCTCACCAACTTGACAAGCTGCAAGAGCCGCTCCTGATTGGAGGAGAGCGGCGCGCTCGGCGTGTGGGTAGCAGAGCATGGATTGGTGGAGAGGACTATATAGGAGGAGAGAGACGGTATGGTGGTGTGGGTTGGTTGGAGAGTGCGTTGGAGAGTTCGCGGGGAAGTTCGTTACTTCGTTCTTTCTCATTTCTCTCTACTCATTCTTGCTTCGGGAGTTTGCTGTTTACTTATTCTTACTTTACTATAGAAAGAACTTGTAAAAAAGGGAACAACAAGCGTCCGGTCCGGTGCGGCTCCTCTGCGTGCGGAGGAGCAGCAACTTACTGTACAAAATCATCAGCATTTCTCACCTTGGTATAAAGCATCTGAACATGAAACCTTAGAATCCACATTTTTTTAATTTATTTATTTGAAAGGCAGAGTTACAGAGGGAGAGGAAGAGGGAAAGAGAAAGAGAGAGAGAGAGAGAGAGAGAAAGAGAAAGAGAGAGATCCTCCATCTGCTGTTCACTCCTCAAATGGTGGCAACAGCTGGGGTTGGGCCAGGCCAAAGCCAGAAGCCAGGAGCTTCCTTCAGGTCTCCCACAAGGATGATCGGAGTCCAAGGACTTAGGACATCTTCCTCTGCCTCCCCAGGCCCATTACCAGGAAGTTGGATCAGAATTGGAGAAGCCAGGATTTGAACCATCACCCATGTGGGATCCTGGCACTGCAGGCAATAACTTAACCCACTGTACCATAGCACCAGCCCCAGAATGTACATTTTAATAAGAATTGTAGTTGATTCTCCTGCAGTTGGCCCCTCAAGTATGTGGCTGAGGGTATCACATACCCTCAGCATTGGCTCCCATTCTGCTTATGGCCTTATTATCTAATCTATCATATTTTCCCAAAAGAGAAAGTCACCTTGACCATAATCTTCTCCACGTGCCCTGTGGGATCAGGTCCTGTCTTGAGATTCAATTAGTCATGTGATGGCTCAGGGTTTCATGGGCTGCACAAATGACTCTCTATGATCTGGTTTTATGTAAGAGAGGCTGAGCAGGAGACAATGCACTTGATACCGAGTAATCTATAAATAAGAAAACAAATTCCTGATTACTTTTCCAGAAACCTTCCTCAGTCACCCTTCATACAGAAGATCTCTTTGATTTGATTCATCCTTTGATCCAAGATTTACTGAAATAGGTTTAAATACACAACTCTAAGAGGTACAGACCTGTAATGAATAACTGGTAAGCTGATTACTACAACACCCGTATTCCTTTGTAAATCACTTTAATTACCACCTCCAGAATCTTCTATGCTGTGAATGCTCAAAGAACCTTACCTCTCTGGAAATCAACTGGGCTTTCACTGATAGTCACAAACTTCTTTAAAGGTACATTGCCCCTTACAATGAGAGTGGGTCTCATTTTAAGAAAATCTTCTAACCAAAGGAGCTTGAATCCACAAAGATAACCAACTAAAAAGGGATCATTTTTATTTTAGAAACTCTTTGTAAAAAATCTACCATGAGGGGCCGGTGCCGTGGCTCACTTGGTTAATCCTCGCCAGCATCCCATATGGGCGCCAGGTTCTAGTCCTGGTTGCTCCTCTTCCAGGCCAGCTCTCTGCTGTGGCCCGGGAGGGCAGTGGAGGATGGCCCAAGTGCTTGGGTCCTGCACCTGCATGGGAGACCAGGAGGAAGCACCTGGCTTCTGGCTTCGGATGGGCACAGCGCCAGCCGTGGTGGCCATTTGGGGGGTAAACCAATGGAAGGAAGACCTTTCTCTCTCTCTCTCTCTCTCTCTCTCTCTCACTGTCTATAACTCTACCTGTCAAAATCTACCATGAAAGGTTACTTAAACATAGGAGAGAAGTCATTTATTTATGTATTTCTACATTCAATGCTAATAAAGAATTAATAGAAACTGGTGGGGGTGGGGGCAGCATTTTGGCATAGTCAGTGAAGCCACCACCTGCAATGCTAACATTCCATATGGGCATGGGTTCGAGTCCTGGCTGCTCCACTTCTGATCCAACTCTCTGCTAATGGCTAGGAAAAGCAGTGAAAGATGGTCCAAGTACTTGTGCTGCTGCCACCCATGTGCAAGAGCTGGATGAAGCTCCCAGCTGCTGGCTTTGCCCTGGCCCAGCCCTGGCCATTGCAGCTATCTGGGGAGTGAACGAGCAGATGGATGATCTCTCTGTCTCTCCCTCTCTCTCTGTAACTCTGACTTCCAAATTAAATAAATAATTCTTTTTTTTTTTCTGAAAAAAAAAAAAAAGCTAAAAATACGGCTAGGAACAAAAAAAAACCTGTTTTTGGCCTCTCTGTCTCTCACATTCTCTGTAAATTTGACTTTCAAATAAATAGATAACTCTTTTTTTAAAAAAACAGAAGAGCTAGGAATTTGCCTACAGACATAAAGTAACTGTTCTTTGTGCTCCAAGAACTGTCAGTCTAGTGGTGACAACAAATTATAGAAAAAGAGCAAGTAATAATATACTACTGGCCTTGATATACAAACATGATTACAGTGTTATGAGAAGAGAGGAAAAACAGTCACTATGTCATTAGAGGCATTGGGAAAGGTAAACAACTCGAACTAGGTCTGGGAGGACCAGCAAGTTAATCAAATCAGAAAAAATGCAGGGCAAGGTAGATCCAACAGTCCTTGCAAAGCTACAGAAGGAAGAAGGGTTGGGATACTGGAAAAAGTAATGACAACAAGGTAAAAAGAAACAAAAGTGTAGAAGGTGGGAAATGTACTTGTGAGGTACCAATACATTTCAGAAGTGGAGAAACACTGACAGTCTATGACTACTTAAAGAACATAACTTTGATGGGGCTGGTGCTGTGGCATAGCTGGTAAAGCCACCACCTGCAGTGCCGGCATCCCATATGAGCAACGGTTCAAGACCAGGCTGCTCCATTTCCCATCCGCTCTCTGCTATGGCCTGGGAAAGCAGTAGAAGATGGCCCATGTCCTTGGGCGCTGCACCTAAATGAGATATCAGGAAGAAGCTCCTGGCTCCTGGCTTCTGATCTGTATAGCTCTGGCTGTTGTGACCAATTGGGGAATGAACCAGCAGATGGAAGACCTCTCTCTCACTCTCTGCCTCTCCTTCTCTCTCTGTGTAACTCTGACTTTCAAGTAAATAACAAATAAATCTTTAAATAAAAAACCTAACTTTGAGAAGAGGTTGGAGGAGGGTCTGGATAAGCAGAAACTGGGGGCAGGGAGACCACAAAGGAAACCGCCATGTCAGAGAGGTCTGTAGAAGCTGGATGGAGAGGGACGCACTGAGCAGGGAGATATTTCCAAGCAATGGACTGTCTGTTTCCAGAATCTCATGGTTGTTAATAGAGGTTTGGAGTCACACAAATCTGAGCATAAACAGTGGCTCCGCCAATGACTGGACAACACTGTCCTTGTGACCCTATCTCACTGAGCTCCACTTTTCTCTTCTTTAAAATGGAGAGAGTACAAGTGAGACTATTAAATAAGATAATGACAAAAGGGCTTAGTGTAACTTAAGGTTTAGCATACAATCAATGTTAACCAAATGTTAACTGTTATTAGTACTATCATTATTAGTAGTATCATAATGAATAACTGATGGAGAAAAGGCAATCAGAAATAATTGTCTAGCTTGATAGTTGGTAAATGATGATGCCATTTCAAGACACAGGCAGTAACTCCAATAACTACAATTTATTTAGAGTAATTTATTGAGAGTTTACCATATACCTTGCAGTTTGCTGGTAGGAACATGCATGATTTCCTTTACTACTTGTAGTGATTCAAGACATTATTATCCACAGTTAAAAAGGCGAAAATGAAGCAGACAGAGGTAGAGAGGGTTGAGTCAGACGGGTCAGAAATAAAGAAACACAGGAGCCTGTGTCTTTACCATCACTCCACACATAAGAAGGCAAGAGAAGTTCTAAGATGGGGCAAAGATTCATTAGTACGTGGAAAACAAGTTCTCATTAGCTCATTTGAATTTAGCATTCTCAGAAACACCCACAGGGAGTACTGCAATAGTAAAAGCAGAAGTGCAGGTATCTTCATAAATCACTTTCCTACCCAAAAGAAAGATCAAGGAACAAAGAAACCGAGAGAAAAAGCTTGAGGAGCTATTTCTAATAGAAGTTTAATCATGAATGCAGAAATCACTCTGATTTTACTTTGCAAGGAGCAGAGGACACATGGCTGGCGTGATACAAGTCAGATTCCCTGCCATCTTGTTGGGAAGCAGCCCACTGCAATGGGAAGGGAATCTCATCACTCTGTTCCTCAACATTCACATCCTCAACGCCACCCACAAGATGCAGGGCCCTAGGAGCCTCAGTGCTCTCTCTGGAGCAGCGCTGCAGCTCACTAGGCTAATCCTCCGCCTTGCGGCACCGGCACACCGGGTTCTAGTCCCGGTCGGGGCGCCGGATTCTGTCCCGGTTGCCCCTCTTCCAGGCCAGCTCTCTGCTGTGGCCAGGGAGTGCAGTGGAGGATGGCCCAAGTGCTTGGGCCCTGCACCCCATGGGAGACCAGGATAAGTACCTGGCTCCTGCCATCGGATCAGCGCGGTGGCCCAGCCGCGGTGGCCATTGGAGGTTGAACCAACAGCAAAAGGAAGACCTTTCTCTCTGTCTCTCTCTCTCACTGTCCACTCTGCCTGTCAAAAAAATAAAAAATAAATAAATAAATTAATTAATTTAAAAAAAAGGGAATCAGGAATTCTCCTGTCGGGGATGCCCATCGGGAGTTTCACATGGCAGAGAAATAAGTGTGTGGCTTTGCTGCCTTGAGCTTCAGCCAGGACTTCCGGGAAATCTGCAGTCAGCATGCCCTGCCGGTTCTGCATGACAGAGCTGACTTGGCAGCCACTTCTGAGGAAGGAACATCCCGAAAGAGCGAGACTTTCTGCTCACTCACTTCACTCCTGGGCAGCCTCCCTGACTGAGCACACACTGTGACGGCTTCAGGGAAGCTTGAGAGCCGACTGCGAATTGCAGAAGCTTGCCCTGTCAATGCTTCACCCCTCCGAACTTGTCTGTTCCCTACACCCATGTATTTCCCTTCATTCTTCCATGAAAGAGCACATTTTTGTACCTCTTTAGTATTTGTAATGCTTTCCCCTATGGATGACAACATCCGGATTATCTGCCAGGTCTGGGATGCCACGAAATACTTTCTAGGGTTAGATACACATGCACACCTGTAGTCAGTATGTTTTCCATTTTAATTTTTGTGTTTAGTTTTTAGCTTTTAACTGGCTCAATACAGTTCAGAGATAAAACTCTACGAATATGATGATATTCTTTCTCCCTCTCACCTTCCCTTCCTCTCCCTTCTCCCCTTTCACCTTTGCATTTAAGATAACACATCTTTAATTTTCATGGAGGTCAATGGTTTAAAGCTCCAGTAGCTAAGAGTTCAACAAGTAAAAAGCAGAAAGAACCTAGTGTAGCCAAAATACAGCAAAGGGCTATAAACAATAATTGAATGGAAAAAATGACTATTTCAGTCATACACATTAAATTTCATAGATCATTAAAACTATAGTAGTAAAACATTCTTATCAATTTGACAAAGGTATAAAAGAAAGTTTGACAGAAGTATATTCAAGCAATATTGATAGACATTGGTATTTCTTTGTGTTTTTGTTTTATGATTTTTTTAACTCCCACATATAAAGGAGAATATGTGGCATTTGACTTTCTGTGTCCAGCTTATTTCATTCAACATGATGTCAGTTTCATCCATTTTGCTGCAAATAGTGGAATTTCATTCTTTTTTTATAGCTGAATAATATTCTGTTGTATATATGTGCCACATTTTCTTTATCCATTCAATGATGGGCACCTTGGTTGATTCCATTTTTCAGTTATTCTGAACAGTGCTGATATAAACATGGTGGTACAGGTATCTCTTTGATACAATTTGCTCCTGTCTTTTGGATGTGTACCCAGAACTGGGACTGCTGGATCATACCGCAGGTCTATTTCTAGTTTCTTTAAGAACTCCTCCTGCTGTTTTCCACAGCGACGGCACTAATTCACACTCCCACCGACAGCATACAAGAGTTCCTTTCTCCACATCCTTACCAGCATCTCCTTTTTGTGGATTTTAGCCATTCTGACAGGGTGAGGTGATAGCACATCATGGTTTTGATTTGCATTTCCCTGACGGCTAGTGAAGTTGAGCATTTTTTAATATATTTGTTGGCCATTTGTATGTCTTCTTTTGAGAACTGTCGAGGTTCTTTGCTGAGTTGGTTGTTTTTTATTGTTGAGTTTTTTAATTGCTGATATATTTTGGATATTAATTCTTTGTCAGATAGGTGCCTCACAGATATTTTTTCCCCATCTGTTGGATGTCTCTTCACTCTGCTGATTCTTTCCATTATTTCCTTTGCTTCGTAGAAGCTTCTGAGTTTGATATGATCCTTTTTGTTGTTGTTCAGTTTTGCTTTTGCTGTCTGTGCTTTAAGATTCTTATCCAAGAAACTGTCACCTACACCAATGTCTTAGAGTGTTTCTCCTACACTTTCTTCCAGCAGCTTCATAGTTTCACACCTTAAATTTTGGTCTTTGATCTATCTGAGTTGATTTTTGTATATGTAGAGAGGAATGGATCTAAATTAATTCTTCTGCATATATAGAGTTTTGCCAGCACCATTTGTTGAAGAGATTTTTACTCCAATGTATGGTGTGAGCTCTTTTGTCAAAATCAGTTGGCTCAATGTATATGCATTAATTTCTGGGCTGTCTATTCTATTCCATTGATCTACGTAACGTTTATTATGCCAGTGCCATGCTGATGTAATTATTATACCTTTGTAGTATGCTTTAAGTCAGGTATTGAGATGTCTCTAGTTTGATCCTTTTATTTATTTATTTACTTACTTATTTATTTTGCTAAAGGTTGCTTTGGCTATTATGGGTCTTTTGTAATTCCATATGAATTTTAGGATTTTTCCCCCAATTTTCTAAAGAATGTCATTGGCATTTTATTGGGAATTGCATTGACTCTGCAGATTGCTTTATATGGTACAGACATTTTAATAATATTGATTGTTGCAATCCATGAGCAAGGAATATCTCTCCATTTTTCTGTGTCTTTGCTGATTTCTTCCATCACTGACTTAGACTTCTCAGTGTAGAGGGTTTTTTTTACTTCTTTAAGTGGATTTCCTAAATATGTGATCTTTTGTGGCTACTGTAAATAGGATTTCTTTCTCTTTCTCTTTTACTCAGTCCATCACCAGAATATTTAAAAAGCTACTGGTTTTTGAATGTTTATTCTATAACCTGCAACTTTACTGAACTGTTTCATTGGTCCTAACAGCAGTCGAGTTGTATCAAATGAACCTAGTCCTCTGTTTTTGGCTGAACCAGGGATAGACACACGATCCAACATCCATCAAAGTCTGTTATCAGGACATCTGGAATTTCCAGATGGTCAGAACTGGTATAACCAGGGAGCTGGGGTTAAACCATTTTGGAGAACTTTTTTTTTTTTTTTCTGCACAAAAATGCAGTCACAGGCAGCAGATATCCAGGGAGATTCAGGTCCTTGTTCAGGTCCCTTGGAGTGGCAGAAACACTGTTTTTGGTTGTAGGATATACCCTTGCAATACTCCAAAAAAATTATCTCTTTTATATTAAATTAGTTCAAATTAGTACCTGTTACTTTTTAACAAAAAAGAGACTTAAAAAGCCAAAGAAGAAGTCTACTAAGATATGCAGTAAAATGGTTTTATATGAATCCAAGTATTGCTAGAAATTTCATTCTCTGGAAGTCCAAGATAATGCAGAAGTGGGCACTTTCTCATTGTAATAAATGTTCAAGCAAAACCAGCAATGATGATGATAAACAGAGTTGTTAATACTTTTTACTTTGCAAACAGTACTGGCTAGTCTATGTTATTTAATTGGGGTTGTTAGTATGGTGCTAAGGACCCTATTTGAAGACAGTGAAGCTGAAACACAGAGATATACCCTGATCCACTCCAAGCAAAGTCCCTCTCATTTCTGCATTCTGCAACTTCTACAGGGTCATGTTTGGAATAAGTGGTTTGAAGATTTTGGGTGTTCCTTGTGAAGGCTACTTGAGATGGAAGTATCATGGATTTTAAAAGCCTAATCATCATTTGATCTTTTCTGTTTTAAAGTATTATAGGAAGCTAAACTCTTTTGAACCTACTTGCAGTGAAAAACAACACATATTCAAGTTTTCCTTTAGAAAAGTGGTTTTTCATGTTGTCAAAGACTGAAGCTGATTTTTAACATGTGAGATTATTGGCTATAAACAATTCAGAGTATGAAAACACAGCAAGTTCACAATATATTTTCAAAAACACAGAATATGTCCATAACTCTTATTTTTCACTTTGATTTTACCTCGATATAATGCTGTAACTCCTAAGTAGATAATGTGTGGGGTCACTAAGTGGTTTCTCTCTACCCACCAACTGCTCCTCTCTACTTTCCTGGACTCTCACACACCTGATGTTTTTATGCTTCCCTCTATATCAACAAATATAGTGTATTAACATCTGATTAACTAAGTTATAAGCTTGTTGAAGGTAGGCACACTATCATTGTCTCTGTTTTCAGCACCTAGTAGGTCTAATACATAATCAGATATCAACTCCTATGTTGGATGACAAAAAATGAAATATTTTATCCAACCAAAATAGTCTACAAGGATATCACAGCAAAGAGCGTATCACTTTAAACATTGGGTAGAAATTTATGCTCATTAAATAAGTATATGTTCTTTTATTTGTAATAAGCTATTTACGCTAAATCTAATTGGGAAGTAAAGGATGGAAACAAAGCTTCAGGCATTATTCCTACTTTAATGAAAGTTTAGAAAATACATATAGCAAATCATGATTATTATCATAACCACCAATTTCATCATAAGCATACTTGTTCATCATGTATTATCTATCAGGCACTGTGTTAAGTTCCTTATATGGATTATTTTATTTCGTCATCACAAGTCCTTTTTTCATATTTTAAAAATTTATTTATGTTCCTTTTTTTGTTTTTTTGTTTTTTTGTTTTTTTAAGGTCAGGTGCCATTTCTAATCCCACTTTCCACATTAAGAAACCAAGAGTCACAATGTTTTAAGGAATGTGCTGTATGTCATGTCATTAAAAAGTGTCAGAATGAGGTTTTAGAACTGAAATCTACCCATATTTAGAGGCCAAACCTAATTGGACACCACAAAGAATCACAGCAACTCTGGTAATATTAAGACTTCAGAGAAAGGAGAGTGCAATGAGACAGGATGAAGCAACCTCTAGACTGATCCCAGAGTACTTCAACCGCAGCATTTCAACACAGAGCATATATGGTAAAACCACCACAATTCTAAGGTAATTTTTCTTATGGATAGCCTTAAGTAATAGCACAAAACTGTTTCTATAGTACGTGAAAGAAATGAGCCAAATTTATTACCTAAGGTTAAATTGGAAGGCTCCCAGGCATCATGGACGGGAATGGGGCAGACCTTGTTGGGATTTATTGTTCTGGAGGAGAGCCGTGACTCCAGCACCGCTAATCAGATCATACATCAGCAGAGTGATTACTGTTGACTCTTCCAGACACACAGCAAGACAAACAAGTGGCTCGAAAGTAAACGAAAGCAGAGCCCTGTAAGCTCCCTCATCTCGCACGAGAGAGCTATGAATCATCTTGGTAAAGGATTCATCATCTTTAGGTGTCACCTGGGTCATAGCGGAGGTGTTAAGTGGTGTGCAGGATGACTTATATCACAGATAACAAAAGGAAAAAGCCAAAAAGAAATAGGGGTAATAATAACTTCCAAAAACTCTGAGTGAACACGATTTCCCTTTATGGGTGTGTTGGCACAAACAATGTGGATTAGAGAGGGCACTGAACTGAGAGTCCGGTACTTGAATTCTATTCCCAGCTTTGCCATTAACTACCCTGTGGAACTTTGCTGAGACATCCTGAGCTTTCATTTTTTGCTATCAAATAATGCTTTGCTGAAGAACTCTTAGATGAACTCTTAGAAGAACTCTTAGATTACATTTCTAAACAACTGACTGATTACAGTTGAAAGCATGTTATTTTTGGAAATCCTAGAGAACTGGAAGTAACAACACTGGCATCCTGGCTAGTTCACCTGATGAAAAGTTTTCTCCTTCTCAGAGCCTTTGTTTCCTGATTGCTAAAATAAAAAAAAAATAAAAAAATAAAAAAAAATAAAAAAAAAATAAACTTCTGACTAAAAGACCTCCAAAGCCTCTTTTACCCACAGGGATCTTGTAATCCATAGTCTTCAAAATCTCATAATATTAATTTGTATAGGAAATAACATGGGTGATTATTGTGCTTCTAAGACAGAAAATTTTTCTGCTCACCCAGGAGTCAAATTCTGAAATACAAACAGCAGAAGGTTCAGATCTTGGCTCTGACAATACTAACAAATCTCTGTCCTTATCCACAGGGGGAATGCACATGCTGATTTTTACAGGCAGAACAGAAATAACGTTTCCAAAATTTTCCTGGTGAGAATACAAATGTAAATGCAAGTCTGCTGGCTCAAGTTCAACTGTATGGTCACCAAGGTTGGAGCTATTGGTAAAATTGTGTGGGTGCAAGCTCAGGCATAATGGCCATGTTCATAACTGCACCTCTCTGTCGCCCAAGACTCTCCCACCACTCGCTGCCTTGACATTGTGTGTCTGTACATGGGAATGTGTAAAGCATTGCTGGCTATCTCTGACTGACAGGTTTTGACAGTGCTCTGTGACAGACACCAAGGGAGATGTGTAGTAAAGTATCAAAGTGAATTTTCAAATAGTTTATTAAGTAGGAAAAGTCAAGGTTTATGTACGTTCCACCATCTTCACATCTGTGGAAAACATCTTCACTCAATTGTGAGGTCAGAACACTGGACACTGCTAAGGCAATTCTAATTTCAAGAATAAGTCTTTAAAAACACTTTTTTTAAAGCAATGATATCATCAGAAACTTAAGAATTATATAGTATTAATGGAAATCCCCACAGGCCATGCACTGTCCCAAGAACTTTCTAGCTATATTCTCATTAAATTCACACAACCATTTCGAGGCTAGATACAGACTTACTCCTATTTGAAAAGTAATAAAACTGAAACCTAAAGACTAAGCAAGTTGCCCCAGGCCACAAATATATTCAACCATGATGCTGACTTGTGAACCAAAGTGTGGCTGACCTCAGCTCTTTAAAATCCTGTACAGTTGCCGTGCTCCAGGTGTTTCTGTAATGCTGCCACTTAGTCCCTATACAGACACAGTTGAGTCACCCTAACTTCCCCAGTCAGCTGAAACATGCAAATGAAAACAAACTAAAACTCCTTTGTCTTTGTTGCTGTGAAGGACAACATAAGATATAAAGGTTTAAACTAAATCAAACCATAGGATACTTTGAGAATGAACTGAGTCAATTTCCATTTTCTCTCCTAGGTTTCTTAATTTATCAACTGGTTAAAACAACTGTCTTACTCAGAGAATAGTGATAAGCATAACATTATCAAAACCTAAAAATTCATTTGAAAATAATGAAAATGTGTATATTTTTTCATTATTTTCATCATCATTTGAATCTAAGATATTATGCAGTAGTTGAAAAAGGAAAATACTTTCATTCCCTATAATTTAAAAATATCTTCCTTCAAAGCTGCATCTCATATGAAAGGTGAATTTAAAAGCCTGAAAAATACTTTTCCAAGGAAGAATATTTGCCTCCAAAGGAAATCCTATTGAGTAATCATGAAGTGTAAATTTGGGGAAGACAGTTCCATCAACATAAGTGCTCAAAAGCGTTTTCAGTCAGCTTCCTTTTGATTCTGAGGGTGATAAAAACAGTAATCCCTCTTTCCCAAGGCACTGAGCTTTTTCACCTGCTTCATAGGCAAGAAGCACGAAGAATCTGGCTATACACAAACAAAAAGCATTCTGGTGTATACAGTATAGAAACAGACTCAGCGGTGTAATATATGTGATTAAATATGGACGACATCCATGAGTTTCAACTTTGAATTTTATATGTAATAAGACATTTGAGGCTACAAAATAAAAGTATATAGGTATTGGATAAAACCTAGGTAATTTCTGTATCATGACAGAAAATTCCATTAGTCTAGCCTCAAGTCCCAAACAGTTTTTAGATGTAGTACTGTCATAGCTATTTTCTTTTGGGTATTGAAGGTGGTGTGAAAAGAAAAGCTTAAAAATGTTTTAATATTTTAATTTATAAAATATTCTGATTTATAAACACAATGATTTATAAAACTGATTTATAAAAGACAAACTGGGTTTCATTTGAAAGTGGTCAACAAGAAGCCCAAATCAAGTCAAATTAGCTCGGGCTAACAAAAGTCAACAGTGAGTTTGTGGTTTAAATAAAATGACAGTCAGTATTGAAGGTGCTTCTCACCTCCCCAATTGTAACAGAGTAAAATTTTATATATACTCACACAAATATGTTAATTCCACTAGACCTCAAAATATAATCAACAATGGTATATAGGTTACCAATGACCGAGTCCTATGCTACAGTGTGACAGAAATCATTGATTATCAAACAGCCACCTCTCCCTTTCTTCCTAAGAGAAGTCCATCTCTCTGAGAAGTCTATCCTGAGTAGCCATGTCCTTCACAAAGTCTGTGTTATTGCAGAAAGTCTTAATTAGTCCAAGCTAATCAGAGTGTTTTTATTCTCCTTGCAAAGAAATTGATTTAGATTTGGGCTTGTCAACCAATTTTAGCCAACAAAACATACAACAGTCTGTCTGGAGACTTCTAGAAGTGGCTCCCCATTCTGAATCAAGAGAAATACTGGATGCTCTCATTTTCCTAATTGGTCACCATTGTCTAGGAAGATGCTTTGAATTGCTTTGTAGTCTCTGTAAGAGGACGAGCCAGGACACTAAGGATCACAGAGACAAAGAATGGAAAGAACAAGGGTCTAGGACTCAAATCACAGAACTGCTGGATTTGCCAACTTTGAAACCTATCCCTGGACTTCTTGCAGGATGACATAATAAAGATTCTTGCGTTCCATATCAGTTTTTTTCTGGTTTTCTGTAGTCAAAAGTGTTGTAACAGCTGTAAGTTTGCATGCCCACATAACAACTCCAGTTCTGTCCTGAACCTAGTGTTAAATAAATACAGTCATAAAATAACACAGTCACCCACACTAGCATGTTCCTCATCCTACAATATAAGATTGGGAAATGACTGGGTCATAGGGGACATAGGGCTTTTCACAACTTTATTTCCCTAAACAAAAAATGATGTTTATTTTATGAGGATACCAATAAAGACAAATGCTATTAGGAAGTTTGACCTTAAGTTCTGCATAATAGCTCCTTTATACTGTCACAATTCATAGTAGCATATTTAAGGCTCTGAGAAGTCTTGAAGCAATAAAACCAGACTTATTTTACTGTGCTTATCAAGGATTTGTTCTCCAAACTTATTTAAACACAGAATCCCTTTATCATATAAACCTATCAATTAATCTAGCAGAATAAATGTGCCTGAAAACACATGTTGAGAATCATTAACTTATCATAAGAATTTTTACTTAAATACATTGGGATAATTACCATGGAAGCTTGACTGTTTGTGGGAAAATGGTTCAAAATGTGAGTAAGAACTATTGAATGCTTACTTTGGTCAAACATGGCCATGACTGCTATAGCTCATCAAGTGCAGATTCTATTTTGGACCCCATATTGGGGGTAGAGGTGGGTCATTTGTTCTAGTTTCAAAGACTTGGGTTGAGACGCTCGTATTCCAGTCAGTTACTGACTCGAGGCTTCAGCCTGTGTAAGCCCTAGTTGTTGTAGGCATTTGAGTAGTCAACGAGAGGATGGTGGCATTCTCTGTCTCTGATTGTCTCTC
The DNA here is from genome assembly GCF_051225735.1 of Oryctolagus cuniculus. Lineage (NCBI taxonomy): Eukaryota > Metazoa > Chordata > Mammalia > Lagomorpha > Leporidae > Oryctolagus > Oryctolagus cuniculus. The sequence goes on along the minus strand of NC_142872.1, from coordinate 44,151,711 downwards.
TCCCACACAAATAAATGAAAAAAAAATTTAAATTATAAATAGATAAGGCCAGTGAGATTCAGAAAGACAGATCCCATTATGAACTGATTTATACTGCTCATACTGCTCTTGTACAAGGAAAGGAAGAAGTGTCTCTTATACTTCAAACAAAGAGCCAAATCCTATTACTAGACAGGCATTCCTCTCACTGATTTAAGTTGCTCATGAGTAACCTGGCAAACCCTCTCAGAATACGATCCATGGGAATCCAGTGTCGGCAATCATCTTAAAAGCCAACTGCTTCAGGGTATGGCAGAGCTGGTATGATTTGGAGACACTTCTAACGAAAGACACAAAGCTGAATTTAACTTAATCCTTGTATAAATAGTTACAGCTTTTCCCTCAACAGCATCTGTATTTGTAGAAACCCTTCAGGTTGTCAAGGTTTTTATTTTTTAAGGCCCACAGACTTGGATAGATCTTTCAAAAACAAAAGATAGCTAAAGTTCAAGAGGCTTCTAAGAATCTCAGCCTAACTCTAATTTATTTCAAATAGGGGATGTATTCCAAGGGCATAAAAATAACTATATGCTGGTTTTCACTTTCTGTGTTTATTAGTCTTTCTAACTAGTATATACTTTACCAAGTATTTTTACATGGCTTTCATATAAAAATTTATCTACCCATTTAAATACCGTGAAAGTCACCAAATTAAAGTAGAATACCCATGTTGTTATTTAAATATTTTAATAGTTTCTTCCTTGGCGTCTGTACTAATCCAATGATGTAATATAATTTTCATGTCCTAAGCAAACCTATGTGGACAAATATGATGCTAGAGAGGAGTATTTGCACAATTATTTATATCACCACAAATAGGAAGACACTACAGAACAAAGACACTGATGTTTTCCTGAAGATGTAGTAGCTACAGCTCTTAAGAATAAATATATAAATTTGTTTCTGAGACCAAAAAGTTTGGCTTAAGAAGTACACTACTTTTCAAATTAAATTTCAACTTCACATGAAGTATGGTTTGAAGTACTTTGTAACCAAGATAAATTGTACATAAATATAGCTCAGCCCTTCTATTCATGTGGCACTTTTCAATGTGTTTTGCATTTTTTTTATTTTTAGAAAGTGCAACACTGTTCCTAAAATGGAAAGAGATACAGATGTTCCTGTGCTGATGTCATTCCAGATATAGATGGAGATGGAGAGGGCTCTTACCCATGCAAGGCTCAAAACAACTTCGAAAATTAAACTGAAGGCTGAGTTGAGGTGGAGGTGATGAAATCCAGTGTGCAGATGGTGTCTGACTTAGCTTTAATTTTCATTTTCTTGTCAGTCCTCATAATATCCCAACACTATACATTCCTTCATGGCTACACTTCTACAATGCCAGTGGCACTGTGCCCCACCCCCCTTCCCAGTGGCCAAAGCATCCTTCCTCCTTCATATACAACAGAAGGGGTGCTTGTGGAAGTGGATGTCGGGATATTTTATCTCCTTCTCAAAAGACTAGGGCAGACCTGCCACAGGAATACCGGATGTCCTTGCCCCTGCCCTAGGCAGTTGCTGTTACAGGCATGAAGGAGATGTAAAAAAAAAACATAACAATACTCCAAAATTATCAAGCAGCCTTGCAAATTTAAGTTCTGGTGAAAAATAATAGTATTGGTTTCAGAGAATATGGAAGTACCTTTAAATTCCCATAACTTGGTGGAAACAGAGACCAACACAAAAAAGAGCATGTTTTCCAAGAGTCCAGTAGAACACATACAATAGGTTATAAACTTTCACTAAAGTCTCCCATGAAAAATGCTCTGCAAAGTCCCTATTTTCTATCACCTAAGTTATTTAAGATTCGTTGCTATACATGAAGTTGCAGGCATGTCATAATAGAGCTTGGCAATTTATAAGAAATGTTTATTTCAAAAGCAGAGTGACACAGAGAAAGAGAGATACTGTCCATCTGCCAGTTAACTTCCCAAACTCCCAGAATAGCTGCGACTGGGCCAGGCTGAAGCCAGGAGCCACGAACTCTATCTGGGTTTCCCACCTGCGTGGCAAGGACTCAACTACTTCAGTCATCATCTGTTGCCTCCCACGCATATTAGCATTAGTAGAAAGCTGGACCAGAAGCAGATGTTGGACTTGATCAACTTAGATAGGGGATAAGGGTACAGGCACCATAATCTGTTGCACCATAATGTCCACCCGTTTGCCAATTTTGGACCTACGTTCACATCTATCTAACTATCTCCACAATGAGGATACTGAACATATCTATCAAACACAACAGTTTCCTTAAAATCTTCTGTAATCTCTCTGTCCTCTCTCTCAGAAATCACTCAGTTTCAACCCTGCCAGCCACAGATCTGAATTATACATTGCTGGAGGTAACCTTATATTTTCTGGGATTTTACACAAATGGAATCAGACAGCATACATTCATTTTTCTGCCTTTTTTTCCACTAAGCGTAATCATTTTGAGATTCATCCATGTTGTTGTAAGCCTCAATAGTTTGCTTTATCGTCAAGCAGTTTTCCATTATAAGAATATAGCATAATTTGTTTGTCCATTCATCTGTTGCTGGACATTTTTATTGTTTCCAGTTTTTGCTATTATGAATAAAACTGAAATTCATGTATAGAAAAGAACATTTGTGTACAGTTCTTCTGTAGAGGCATATGCTTGCTTTATACTTGGGTAAATGCCTAGTAATGTAATGCTTAAGTCATATGTTAAGTTTAACTTTTTTTAAAGAATAATTATTTAAAAGGTAGAATTACAAAGAGAAAGGCAGAGAGAAAGAGGCAGAGAGGCAGAGAGAGAGGCAGAGAGAGAGAGGCAGGGAGAGGCAGAGAGAGAGAGAGAGAGAATCTTCCAGGCCGGTGTTGTGGCTCACTAGGCTAATCCCCGGCCTGCGGCGCTGGCACACCGGGTTCTAGTCCTAGTCAGAGCGCTGGATTCTGTCCTCGTTGCTCTTCTTTCAGTCCAGCTCTCTGCTGTGGCCTGGGAGGGCAGTGGAGGATGGCCCAAGTCCTGGGGCCTTGCACCCGCATGAGAGACCAGGAGAAGCATCTGGCTCCTGGCTTTGGATCAGCGCAGTGCGCCGGCTGCAGCGGCCATTGGAGGGTGAACCAACGGAAAAGGAAGACCTTTTTTTCTGTCTCTCTCTCACTGTCCACTCTGCCTGTCAAAAAAAAAGAGAGAGAGAGAGAGAGAGAGAGAGACTGACCTTCCATCCGCTATTTCACACTTCCCCAACCAGCCACAACAGCTGGGGCCAGGCAAGGTTGAAGCCAGGAGCCAGGAGTTTCTTCCTGCCTCCCACGTGGGTACAAGGACCTAAGCACTTGGGCCATTTTCTTCTGCTTTCCCAGGACCATTAGCAGGGAGGCAGACTGGAAGTAGAGCAGTCAGGACTTGAACCAGTGCTCATATGGGATACTGGCATTGCAGGCTGCTGTATCACAATGCTGGACTCAAGTGTAACTTCTTAGAAAAACTGAGCTGCTAAAACTTTTTCTGAAGCAATGGAAATATTTTGCATTTCCCACCATAATGTATACAATTTCCAGTTATTCCACAGTCTGACAAACCTGCGGAATTGCAGGTGTTTTTTTTTTTTTTTCCCCTCTCTGGTCATTCTAGGGATGTATGACAATAGCTCCTTGTGGTTTACATGTGCATTTCCCTAATGACTTAAAACTGAACACCTTTAGTATGCTCCTTCCCATTCGTCCATGTTATTTTGTAAAACGTGTATTCAAATCTTTGCCCCATTGTCACTGTCTTACTTCTCTTCTTATTACATCCTCAAAGTTCTTTTCAAAGCCTAGATAGGAGTCCTTTGTTTTTATCTGTTTTCCAAATATTTTCCCAGTTTGTGTGCTGCCTATTCATTTTGTTAACTATGCTTTTGAGAGAGCATAAATTACTTTTCTTTTATATTTTATGCTTTTTGTGTCATATTAAAAACTCTAACAAACTTTGTCACTAAGATGTTTCTTACTCCTAAACAAGTTCGTTGAAATTCCATTGTTTAGCTGTTGTTGTTATTTTTAGTATATAACTGCATTCACCTCATGGAAAATTGTAAAAAGTACTCTTTTCTATCATCCTGAAAACTTGTTCTTCACAATAAAGATAGGCTGGAGGCTGCTTATTTTTGTAAGATCAGGCGTTCTCTTATTCCTTGCTTTCAAAAATCTTACCAAGAATAAGAAAAAATACAACACTGTATAAAACATATATGGTCATAAAAATTGCTGTTCAATTCCAAGAAGCCCCTGCAGATATAAGCAATGGAGTAAGTGTTCAAAGTCTATAGTGCAGTCAACGGTTCCCTTGTAGTATGTCACAGCTATATAAAAATGGACCCTGGCTGAAAATAGGAAGGTTTTTAAGATTAAAAATAGATGCCATATTAAATCATCAGGGGTAGTATTTAAAACTGAAGATTAAATAATTTAAAGCTATGGATAAGTTGCTTCCTGCTTTCATTTTAGAAATGCTTTCTCCCTGCTGAGTCATAAAATTCTATGTGCAAAGTGGTCTGGTCTTTTCTTTTTTAAATTTTAAGAGGTATACTCTCTTTCTAGAACATAAAAATCTTTCTTTTTATTTTGGTAATGATTTTTCAAAGAGAAATGTGGTGTATTATTTTAAAACTGGGGATAACAGCATTTCAATTAAATTGCACAGAAAAATATTACAAATTTCTTGTTATGTATATAACCAAATAACATGCAAAGTACCAATAGTAGCCTTAGGGAGACAAAAAACTCATCCAAACATGCTTGGCCTTGAACTTCCTGCAGGTGTCCTTTGAGGTGAAAAGGTGCTTAAGCTCACTGTGAAGTACTCCTAAGAGGGAAGTCAGGAAATAATTTCCACGTGAAAGGAGCAGACAGTGCAAGAATGCTATAGTACTATAGTTTTAATGATCTGTGATTACTTCAAAATTCATTATGTGTGGGTGAAATGGTCATCTTTCCATTTGATTACTGTTTAGAGCCTTTGTCTGTATTTACACCAGAGTCTTTTTGGCTTTTTACTTGTTGAACTCTAGGAAGTGCAATAGAAAGCCCTTGACTGTAGTATAAATTAAATATATGTTGTCTCAAAAAGAAGGAAGGAAGGAGACAAAGGGAGAAAGGGAGGGAGGGAGATATCATCGTATTCTTAAAAATTTATCTAAGAACTAAATTAAATGTTAAAAACTAAAATTAATTACAAATAAAAAATAGGAACTGGTAGAAAGGATTAATAGAACATGACCAGTTTAGGGATTATCTCAAAACTATGAGGAGCTTGAACATAAAGTGCTATAAGAAGGCAAACCATTTCTAATAAATGCTTCCAAAAATTGAAAAGGAGGAACTATTGTCTGATTTATTATACTAAATCAGCCTTGTTCTAAGACTAGAAGCTGGCAATGATATTACAGGAAAAGAAAACTACAGGCGAAGAGAACTACAAGGTGTCAGTGATTAAAAGAAATAAAACATCATGGCACACTCCATGCATGAGCCACTCTATGATAACTCTGGTCAACAAGAATGAAGAAATAGACTGAAACTACCTGTAGATTATTTAGATAGCAGGAGAAAAAGTAGCTCAAAAAAGGCAAGGAATAAAAGGAAAGTATGTCTAAATCTTGGGTATAAAAATGTTTTAAAGAGCAAATAAAATCCAAAGTAAGCAAAAAAAAAAAAAAGTAAAATTTTAAAAATAAGGATGGAATTGGAGATCATTATGCTAAGTGAAATTAGGCAGATACAGTAAGGCAAATACCATGTTTTCTCTCATGTGTGAAAGTTAATATATATAGTATGAAATGTGTGAAAGCAGTATTTTTGGTATACAGATATCCATAAATAGTCTTCAATGAATAATACTGCTTATATAACATAGACTTCTTTCCTCACTTCATGATTTTTTCATGAATTTCACATTATGTGACATTAATATATCCACCCTTGCTTTTAAGAAAAAAGTATGTCTTTGTGTACATATTTTTACATATGAAACAAATACGCAATTATATTAAAAATGCTAACTCTGTGTTTTCATTGAACTCTTCATAGTTTTCTATATTTGAAATATTTTAACAAAAAATAAAAGACATAAGATATCAACTAAACAAAAAAGCAGAAAAGAAAAAAGCTAGTGGGCCAGCGCCGTGGCTCACTAGGCTAATCCTACACCTTGCGGCGCCGGCACACGGCATTCTAGTCCTGGTCGGAGCGCCAGATTCTGTCCCAGTTGCTCCTCTTCCAGGCCAGCTCTCTGCTGTGGCCAGGGAGTGCAGTGGAGGATGGCCCAAGTCCTTGGGCCCTGCACCCGCATGGGAGACCAGGAGGAAGCACCTGGCTCCTGCCATTGGATCAGCGTGGTGCGCTGGCAGCAGCGCGCTGGCTGCGGCGGCCATTGGAGGGTGAATCAATGGCAAAGGAAGACCTTTCTCTCTGTCTCTCTCTCTCACTGTCCACCCTGCCTGTCAAAAAAAAAAAAAAAAAAAAAAAAAAAAAGCTAGTTACTACCACGTTTGGATGAATAAAATTGAAAAAAATCTAGCACTGAAGAGGAAAGAAGGGAGAAGTACAATTCACCAATGCCATCAGTAGGCAAAGGAACACAAAGATTTGACAGACACCAAAATAATAGTCAGTTAATGTTTGTTTTTTAAGATTTATTCATTTATTTGCAAGTCAGAGTTACACAAAGAGAGGAGAGGCAGAGGCAGAGGGAGAGGGAGAGGGAGAGAGAAAGCGTTCTTCCATTTGATAGTTCACTCCCCAGTTGGCCGCAACGGCTGGAGCTCTGCTGATCCAAAGCCACAGGAGCCAGGAGCTTCTTCCGTGTCTCCAACACGGGTGCAGGGGCCCAAGGACTTGGGCCATCACTGCTTTCCCAGGCCATAGCAGAGAGCTGGATGGGAAGTGAAGCAGCCAGGTCTGAGTCAAGATGACAGCTGAGTAAGGAACTCCTATGACCACCTCTCCACAGAGACATAAATGTGAACAGCTATGTACACAGCAAATCACCATCCTTAAAATTCTGGTATCAAGGTGGGTTATCAGAGTACCTCATCCAGCAATAATTCAAAGAAAATTTGCATTGAAGAAAGCAAAAAAGGAAAGAGTATGCAATAGCATTCCTTCAATTCCAAGGAATATAGAATGGGAAGGGAGAGAGAAATGAACCCTAGTGTCAGCCCCAAAGCTAAAAATTTCAGTCCAGCTGATCCCATGGCTGCTGCTTCTCGGCCATGCACAGAGGACGAGTATTTCCAGCTTCCACAGCCACGTAACCCCCACCAACCCTACCCCAACTGTCAGCAGAAAACAGAACTCTAACCGGACCTCTGGACCAGCTTCAGTGGAATTCCAGAATCCTGGGTGAACCGTCTGATACCTCTGCCAGCTTCACCAGTGGCCGATAAGTGCATCACTGGGCCGTGAGTCCATCTCAGCAACAGACAGACCATAGCTCAGCTTAGCAGATGGACTGCTTAGAATTTCTAAGAGGAAAGACACAAATGAAGCTAGATAATTGAAACTAACTCTTGAGTGTGAAGCCGACATCCTACTCTGACAAGCACCAGGAGCTTCCCAGGAACCATGACCTCACCTAAAGAGCAGATAAGGTGACAGAAATCAATCATCTAAGAACTGAAGTTTCCCAATGCTCAGAAGAAGATACCAAAATACCTGCCTTAAGAAAACTCAAAATATATGTAAGCAAGCACAGAGAAACAATTTAATACTCTTTTTTAAGGATTTATTTATTTGAAAGTCAGAATTACAGAGAGAGAGAGACCAAGACCAAGAAAAAGAAAGAGATCAATATTCTATTTACTGGTTTGCTTCCAAAATGGCTTCAATGGTCAGGGTTGGGCCAGGCCAAAGTCAGGAGGCCTGGCAGCTTCATTCCCATCTCCCATGTCGGTGTAGGGACCCAAGCATTTGGGCCACCTTCTGGTGCTTTCCCAGGCACATTAACAAAGCAGCTGGCCTGGAAGTGGAGCAGCTGGGATATGAACTAGCACCCATATGGGATGCCAAAGGTAGCTTAACCCATGGCACCATAGCACCAGCCCAAACAATTGAATATTCTAAGAGATTTAATAGAGAAATGGAAGTAATAAAACCAAGTCAAGTAGAAATCTGTAAATGGAAAAGTATTCAAAGTGAAACTAAAAACACCATGCCAGTCATTAATAGCAGAACAGATCAAGCAGAAGAAACAATCATCAACCTAAAACATAGGCTTTTTGAATACGCACAGTTGGACAAGAAAAGAGAGAGAAATGATGAAAGCTTATGGGAAATATGGAATAACATGAAAATAGCAAATATTCACATTATTGAGATTTAAGAATTCAGAATGTCAAACAGGAAGAAAGCATATTCAAAGATATAAGGAGAAGAAAAAAAAAAACACCCAAATCTAGAGAAAAATACGACCATGAGGCACAGGGCACAGGAAGGTAAAAGGTCATCAGGAGAAGTCCACCCCCAAGACATATTTGAATCAAGTTCTCCAAGGTTAAAGATGAAGAAAAGATCCTCAAAGCTGCAAAAGAAAACAAGCAAACATAAAGGGACCCCAGTCTGCCTGACTGTACACGTCTCCACAGAAACCTTACAGGCCAGGAGGGAGCAGGGTGAGACTCATGGTACTGAAGGGAAAATCACCACTAATACTCTATCCATAAAAAGCTACCCTTTAGTTATGAGGGAGAGATCAAGACATCCTCAAGTAGGTTGAGATATTTTACCACTACCAGACCCGTGTTACAAGAAACATTGAAGAAATTCTTTGAACTGAAACACAGAATAATAAGTAAGAAGAAAATATCTTCTTACTTAGAAAAATCACTGGTAAGAGTTATTATAGTAAAAAATCCAGGTTGTCTGATATGTGTAAACACGGTGTGGAAACCATCTATATCTTAATATGAAGACTAAAAAAATTAGAATTACTGCACTAATGTTAAGAGATGGGCAATATAGAAACAAGTCAAATTTAACAGTTAAAATTTAAAGTGTTGGAAGGACCACAATACAAATGCAGAGTGCTTCATTTGGATTTATTTGTTTTTTGTTTGTATATTTTCCCATTTTCCTAATCAATGTTGTTATCATTTCAAAATAGGTTTTTATAGACAAAAGAAGTTTTTTATGAGCCTCAAGGTAACCACAAAACAAAACCTATACATATAATTACCAAAAATATTGAGCAAGGAATCAAAGTACAGTAGCAGAAAAAAATCACTATATCCCAAATGAAAATTTTAATTTGGAACAATGAAAAAAAGAAACTTCAATAAAATATGAAACAAGTGTCAAAATGGCAGTAACAAGCTCTCACCAATAATTACATTAAATATCAATGGACAAATTCTCCAATTAAATACATACAGTATCCAAATGGATTAAAAAAAAAACAGGACCTAGCCCTATGTCACTGACAAGAAACTCACTTCACCTCCAAAGAAACACAAAGACTGAAAGAGTAAGGATGGAACACAATATTCCATGCAAATGCAATCAAAAAAGAAAGCAAGAGTACCCATGCTATTATCAAAGAATATAGATTTTTAACTAAAAGTAGTAGACCAGCACAGTCATTATACAATGATAAAAAATTCAATAAAACAAGAATAAATAACCCTTGTAAATACACATGCACCCAATATTGGAGCACCTAAATACATAAAGCAAATATTAATATACCTAAAGGGAGAGACAGACTTTAATACAATAACAGTAGGGACTTTAACATCTGAACATCAGAAATGGACAGATCAAGAAAAAAACCCAGCAAAGAAGCAGCAGAGTTAAATTACACCTTAGATCAATTAGACTTAACAGATACCTACAGAACCTTCCAACCAACAGGTGAGAAATGGACAGTCTTCTCAAAAAGCACCTGGGACATTTTCCAGGGTAGATCATCTGGCAGGTGACAAAAGAAATCTCAACAAATTTAAAAGGATAGAATTCATACAGTGTATATACTAGAAATTAATAAAACAAACAACTGCAAAATCAGTGGGTCAAGAAAATCAAAGGAGAAACTTAAAAATTTCTTGAAATAAATGAAAATGGAAATACAATATACCAAAATCTATGGAAAAAGAAATACTAAGGATAAAGTTTATAGCAACCAATGCCTGTATAAACCAAATAAATAAATAAATAAAATGAAAGACACCAAGTGAATAACTTACTGCTGTACCTCAAGGAACTAGAAAAACCAAGAACAAGCCGGCGCCGCGGCTCACTAGGCTAATCCTCCACCTAGCGGCACCGGCACACCGGGTTCTAGTCCCGGTTGGGGCGCCGGATTCTGTCCCGGTTGCCCCTCTTCCAGGCCAGCCCTCTGCTGTGGCCAGGGAGTGCAGTAGAGGATGGCCCAGGTGCTTGGGCCCTGCACCCCATGGGAGACCAGGAAAAGCACCTGGTTCCTGGCTCCTGCCATTGGATCAGCGCGGTGCGCTGGCCGCAATGCGCCGGCCACGGCGGCCATTGGAGGGTGAACCAACGGCAAAAGGAAGACCTTTCTCTCTGTCTCTCTCTCTCTCGCTGTCCACTCTGCCTGTCAAAAAAAAAAAAAAAAAAAAAAGAAAAAGAAAAAAAGAAAAACAAGAACAAAATAACAAATTGAATTCAAACTTCAAAGAAATAAATAAAACTCAAAGTACAAATAAATATCAAAGACACCAAAAAATTTTAAAAATGAACTGAAGACTTGGTTATTTGAAAAGATAAGTAAAATTGATAAACCTTTAGTTAGACTCAGCAATTAAAATAAAAAGTCCCAATTATGTAAGAAAGATAAAAATGGAGACAATACCACTTAAATAGAATGGGACATTTAGCTATGAGAGAATACAGTATTGATACCACTAAAACATGCACATGCCACGGCAGCCTTATGCATAAGTGGAAGAAACTTGTAACAAAAGACAACAAGTGGGGCCGGCGCTGTAGTGGAGAAGGTAAAGCCATTGCCTACCATGCCACATCCTACATGGGTGCCAGTTCAAGTTCTGGCTGTTCCACTTCCGATCCAGCTCTCTGCTATGGCCTGGGAAAGCAGAAGATGGCCCAAGCCCTTGGGCCCCTGCACCCATGCGGGAGACCCAGAGGAAGCTCCTGGCTCCTGGCTTTAGTTCAGCCCAGCTCTGGCTGCTGAAGCCATTTGGGGAGTGAACCAGCATATGAAAGACCTCTCTCTCTTTCTGCCTCTCCATCTCTGTGCATCTCTTTCAAATAAATAAAAAAAATTTTTTTTAAAAAGACAACTCGTTGTATCATCACTTTTCTACAAAATTTCATAACAAGTAAATTTATACATTTGTAAGTGAGTGACCACTACCAGGGGTAGGGAAAGGAGGAAAATGAGTAGTGATTGCTGCTGATGGATATGCGGTTTCTTCTGGGTAATGAGAATGTTCTGAAATTGACTGTGGTGACAGTTGTATAAATTGTGAATATACTTGAAGCTTTTGAACTGTATACTTTTTAAATGATTGAACTGTATGAAATATAAATCACATCTCAATGCCTTTATTGCATCTGCATAAAGTAAGTCAATATTTTTAGCACCAAGTGTTTACTTTTATTACCACCATTAGGTCATTTATTATTAGCTGTAATTGTCCACTTTCAATCATCTTCCAGGGGTAAATTTTGCAAAAATAACTACAATCAGAAAATTCCCCAAAGCAGTGCTTAGAACAATATGCAGATAGCTCTATGACTTGACAGCTCCTAGAATAAAACTATCAACCATTTGATATTTTGCTTTGTCAGTATGTTAGTCCTGGTCATGTTATATGGATAAATGTAGGCACAGATACCTCACAATGAAATCATGCTTACAACATACACTTTGGATCTAATAACCCAACAACTCCCTTTCATATTCAGAATTTGTTAAGTTTATGATGTCATCTGATCTCACAACAAACTCAAGAAGAAAGTAGGCTTATATTATTATTGTCATTTGCCACATAAAAAACTTGCTCAAAAACTTGGACCTTATCTTTAGTCTGTGAATGTAACACAATTTTGCATTTAGAAGTTGATTTCTGAAAATCCTCTGGTTAAAGTATGTAATGTAAAGGCCACCATACAGTTCAAATATATATGTACATATGTGTGTCTATTTTTAATGTTACATGTGTGTTTACATGCACACACAAAAAATGTCACCAACTTAGAAAAGTTCAACTTTATGATGGGGCAACACTGATATAAAATCAGTAAAAAAAAATACTTCAAATTATGAATTTAGTTACTTTTCCATACTTGGCACAATACTTTCTCAAAAAGTTGGCCATCAGCTCCTCGTCAGCTATATGATCACAAGAATAAACAACCAATACTCTGTAGTGTACTGTGTTGCTAAGAAGTTTATTAGGTTAGGAGTAGTAAACACATCTTTCAACTTAAAATGTGTTCCATTTAACGTGGATTTACTGAGACAGAACTCCATAGACAGGTGAGGAGCATCTGTATGTTTACATTTGTTTGTGCATGTACGCGCACACACACACAGATATTTCAAAAATTTTATGGAAATGAAATTAAAATATAAACACATTTTGACACAGAACTGTTTTTGAAATTCAGGCATATGAAGGGTCTCTAAAAGGTTCGTGAGGGAAATATGTTTTATCAAGAACCGCCCCAAATCTCCAGGGGATGGCAGAAGAAACAAGGAGGTGACCACCAGGGGCATCTAAATTACAGCCAGTCCTGTTATTTTTCAAATGGGTTAAAAAAGTCAATACAACTCCATCTTGTTTTAGGAACACAAAAACTGAGAAATGTGTATTTTTTGAGTACTGCTCACTTCAGATGTGAGAGCTTGTAAAATTATGGAATCCGGTCCTCTGATTTCTATTTAATCACTGCTGGCTATGACAGAGGTCTGGGGATATGGAGGGGGCCATTTTTCCCATTGAACATAATATAGTCAATACACTGACACTTATGCACATTTAAACATGATTATTTTCAATTCAGTCTTCAGCTATACATTAACTAGACTACTACATTGTAGTCTCCATATAGGCTTATTACTTTTCTCTAATATTTAACACTTAAAGTATAAAAATTAAGTTACTAAAACATTTAATTAACTTCTCTATCCCCCTTTGAAGTAAAGGGGTTTGACCTGTTCTTACATAGGAAGAACCATGATAGAAATATTCCTATAATTTGTCACACATAAACATTGTGATGTTAGTAACAATGTTGAAGCCTTGTTTTCCAAGGCTAATTGTATTCTGATTGGTTCAGTATATTGCACTGACTATTTCCGGTATTTCATTTATATGAAATCTGTCATGTATCAGATGATTTAATCTATTTGAGTGCTGGACGGCTGGCAGAACTTACACATTTATAGTAATTAAGAATTAGTAAAAAAAACAGTTCACCAGTGTTCAGTTTTATATTGAAGTACTCAGAAAGTGGCATAAAAAAGAGTAAATAAATACATGTTTTATGAAAAACTGTTGGGTTTTTTGCATCAACATAAACCCATCTGTTAATTCTACTTTTTCTGCAAACTTTTTTGAAGTTTATCTATGTGCATGCGCATGGGTATGAGTATCCTGTATAGAAACAAAGACTTAGTTATTTGTCTTGAATGTTTTAACAGCTGATTGGAAAAAGCAAGGACTCACTGATGTACATGTTACCTTTTAACAAGCATCAGAAGCCAAACACACTCTCACAGTTTTCCTTTGAACAGCTCTTCATCTACAAGGTCTGACCTGTATTTACTGAGATTCCCCAAACCACAGTTCCATCAGCTCACTGCTTGTCCATATTTCTCCCAATAATTCTTTGTCACAAAAGAAAGCAGCCTTAACTGATCCTCTTCCATAGACTCCATTTGTCTATTTTTTCTTTCCTCTGCAATTACAAATTCCTAACACCTTAGGTCCGACTCACTTCAAAGATCTCAAAAGCTTCCCTCCCAAAGAATGTAAAGGCAAAGCAGAGCATTGGGCAAGGGGCGGGCTTCATAAACCTCTAGTACACAGTAAAGAAAATACATCCCTTTTAAAGTTGAAAGATTTTTCTCTCCTTACAAAAGACACTCTGAGAAAACAGAAATTCCTTTTAAAATGCTTGCCCTATCACTTCATGAATATTTACAGCCTCACTTAGACTGGTGGCATCTCACCGGATAGCCAAGCGCGCTCCCACTATAAGGGACAAGTTTTCCCCAGGCTTTTCACGGACCTTTCAACCGGATTTGTTCTCTGGGTGGGTTTTTCCATCCTTGGGGACACCTAATTGCCTGTGGTCCTTCTTTCCTAAGCGTTTTGTCTCACTGTGGCTTTCCTTGGAAGCCCATTCACTAAGGAACTGGTCTATGTTTCTTCAGCAATGCACCTGCTTTCTGATCCTGGTGAGGATGGCTTCTTGGTGCTCTCAGAGCTCTGGTGTGCCCGGCTGTGAAATGGGCTATTAATGCACTTTGCCAGACCCACTCAGCGCCTTGGTGCAGATCTGAAACAGGAGCCCTCTCCATGGCAACCGCAGCCCAGCAAGCAGAGCAAGAGCTAAGATCCAACAAGCCGCATCCCCTCAACCAGGTGCCTGTGGGCAGAGGAAACCATTGGTAATAATTTGCTATCCAGACCAGTCTGCCATTCAGTGGTTCTTCACAGGCCCCTAATAGCTCCCGGCTCCGAGCAGCCAGGCCACCCTGATGCTACACAGAATCCGCAGCCTAGCCCCTGTCCTCCAGACCTCCTGCTGCAGGTGTTCTGAGTGCATTTCTATTTCAACAAGCACACAACAACCGTCCTTAACTGGGCCTGAATCAGTCATAGCTCTAGACACACAAGGCAGTGGTTGAAGAGGTAGGAGAGGATCACAGGCACTGATGTCAAAATTCTTCCATTCAAGTATCACAGTGGCTATCAGTATGAACTTGAGTAATTTACTCAGCCTCTCTGAGGCTCAGGTTCCTTATCTGTAAAATTCAAAGGAAACAGTAGGTGAGAAGTTGTATGCTAAGAATTTAGCACAATGCCTGGAGCATAAAGATCTCCTAAAAAATGACAGATGCTATAACTCTAAGAACATTTATTGATAGAGAAACTGCCAAGATTTTCCACCACCACATGTGTCGCCATAAGAAGGCTTCAGTAACATGGCATTTTGCAAAGCTAAAATCCTTGAAGCCAAATGGACAACATTGAATGCATATTTAGAAATCTCCACCTGACCTGATCTGAAGACTCTGAATTCAGTCTTTTTCCAGAGAAATCTGGCATTCATAACATAGAAGGCTTAGAAAGAACTTTCACCTTGATTCTCCGACATGAATTCTTAGAGAATTTTTAATTTGTTTGTGGCCCTGAATTTCTTGAGCAACTAGTATATGCCAGACATTGTTCTAGGGGATTCCTAGACACGTGTTTTCACTTAAACTGCCCAAAAACCTTGAGTGTTAGGCATCATTTGCCCACATTGCAGACATAATAAAACTGAGACACAGAGGGGCTTGCCTTTGCCAAGGTCACACAGCTAATGAGTCACATCAGAATGCAGGTTTTATGACTCTTTAAAGAATTTCTTACTATTACATCACTCCAATTTTCATTTCTATGAAATCCTGATTAACCCATGTAATACAGGATGCTGAGAGAGAAATCCCAGCGGGATAGAGGGCTGGCATTAGACTTCCTGAGTAGGGAAGCAGCGATGCTAATGGGGATCTTGGCTAACTAAGATGGGCTGGAATGGTGGTAACTGGCTTGCACATCTATCAAGCAAGGCTGACAACTGCATTGAGGAAGGAGGGTCCATCCTAGAATGATTGAAACCAGCGTCACTTTGCTCAGGTGCCTGAAGGGGCAGTGGCTACACTGTGCCTTTGACCAGCGGAAGGACAAGCTCTGCAGAAGCTGGAAATTCTGCGGTATCTGCCCAGAGACTAGCTTCTGTAAAGGATCGGTCTACACTGTTTTGAAAAAGAGGTCCACATCCTTTTCATGACAGCTTTTTCTTAACCTGTAAAGTTCTGACATCCATTTGTTTCCCATTTATTAGACAGCTTAAAATCGCAAATAACAATGAATGCTGGATCCAAACATTTTCCTGGACTATATTATTAAACTTAAATCTTGCCCACACAAGAACATCCACGTCTTCAACTTTAGTGGTGCCCTATTAACACATCAGGAAAAGTATTTCACAGCTACATCTGTGCATTCCCTTTCTGCAGCATCTGGCACTCCATGGCACTCAGAGAAGTACTTAATAAAAAATTTAGGACAAACAGGAAGATTGCCAAACTGCTCAAGAGTTGGCAAAAGAAGTGTACAGGATGTACCTTTCCATTCCTCACAAAAGCATCACATCCTTTTACTTTCACCCCCAGTTCTGGGAAAGAAGTCTACTCAACGTCACTTGCTTGTTGGCTACCCTCTATTGTAACAGCACTCTCATTGGACTGCAAAAATCACATTCCTACCAAAATATGATAGGATCTAGGGGGAGGACTGTGAAGATCTTAGTAGGCTATAGTGCTTGCCATGTTATTTGACAGGGTTCTTGCCAGTTCAAACAGAAGGTAACAAATACTGTGGCAATGTGTCCTGGACATTGTTTATACCATGAATCACGACCAAGTCTATCAGTTTCAACCCATTTCCTGCTTTCCTCTCCTCTCCTCCAACATGACTATGTGGCACTCATTTCTTCCCTGAGCAAATATCAGTTTTCCTGAACCATACATCCTACCTCCAGCCAAGAAGCCTCCAGGCAACCCACATACACATACAATCTGAAGATGTCATCTCTCCATGCTGAAGCCCTGTGTGGTTCCTGCCTATGGGTACTCTCCAGCTGCACCTCCAGCCCTCTGCTGCCATCTCAACCTGGCCCACGTATGCTCTGACCAGCCGTGCCTTAAACACCTTCAACTGAAGGCATGAAATTTCCATCATCCGTTTTTACCCATCAGATGCTCAACTGCCCCCTCTCCTGTCCCCACAGCACAACGCTCAGCACATGGTAGGTGCTCAAAAACAAGTAACTCCTCTTCTTTTCACCTCTCTTGTGATTCCATGACATTGTGTTCTGGCCACTGACCCACCTTTTCATCATATTTATTCACGTATGGCTCCCCACGCCGATGAAATCCCCTTTTGGAATTTCTTAACATCCCTGCCTTCATGTCTTAGCCTGGCACAAAGTCTGACCCTAACAAATCCTTAAGAAAGGTTCTGCAAATAAACAAAGACTTTGATGGAGAGATAGAAAAATCTTGAAGACATAAAAGTGGCTGTTGGGGCCGGTGCTGTGGTGTAGTGGGAAAAGCCACCGCCTGTAGTGCCAGCATCCCATAGGGGTGCCGGTTCGAGTCCCTGCTGCTTCACTTCCAAACCAGCTCTCTGCTGTGGCCTGGGAAAGCAGTGGAAGATGGTCTAAGTCCTTCGGCCCCTGCCCTCACGTAGGAGACCCAGAGGAAGCTTCTGGCTTCGGATTAGCGCAGCTCCTGCCATTGCAGCCATCTGGGGTGTGAACCAGCGGATGGAAGTCCCCCCCCCCCTCCCTCCAGCTCTCTCTCTCTCTCTCCCCTCTGCCTCTCCTTATCTCTCTGTGTAACTCTTTCAAATGAATAAATCTTTTTTTTTAAAAAGTGGGTTGTGGATTTCTTAGGCCATTTTCTGGATGTAGTTGTGGAAATGAGCAGTGTAGCAATGGTCTTTAAGAATGCACCATCTCCTCAATGTAGTGGAGGACTCGTTACCTTACAACTGTTTTGCTCCAAGATGTTACCATTCTGCATACCAGAGCCCCAAGTATCCGGCTGAGGGCAGCTGTCACCCTGATTAGCATGGCCAACCCCTGGTATCATACAAAGGTGGTTTTTTTTTTTTTTTTTTTTTTTTTTTTTTAGAACAAATGCTGTTGCTATGTCCTCTCCTAACTCCAAACTTTCCCTTTCAGAGCCAAGCCTGTTGGCAGATTTTCTGCCAACAGTGTGATGTTCTCATCACTCCCACCTTTATTCCCTGCGGAGAATATTTATCTATCTTCTGTCTCTGTGAAGATTTTGATCCCAAGTAATTGGCTTTGAAAGCAACAATTGTGAAAATGGACTCTATTCATTCTGTTGAAAGTGATAAGCTAAAATAATAATCGAGTGCTGTGACCTCTGGGTACGAACAAGCAGGCGGGACGAGGGTCACCTGCAAAGAGGCATGGACCCGAGAGCACTTCCGCAGGCTGTTCTCACACATCTACTCTACAACTGCTTTTGGTTTTGGTTTTTCCCACGAGAGCAGCCGCTGCAGTATTCAGAACTGGGAGGTGGGGAGGTGGGGAGGTCAGGTAGTGGGGGAGTCTGCAGAGGGGCTGTTTAGGAGAAACATTCCTTCTAGGGAAGAGGCAGAGGAGCTAACCCTCAGAAGAGTAAAGTCCTTGGACCTCCCCTTTTCCTGACCCTCACTAAGCATGCTGGGGCTCCTTCTGGCAAAAAAAAAAAAAAAAAAAAAAAAGAAAGGACAAGAAATAAAGGGAGTACAAAAGTCCTAGTTATTAACTAATGGATTCCTTAAAATGATGTGATAAAGCATGAGACAGCAGCAGGCAAGGTAAGTAAGATCCGGAGAGTTACCCATTGGCTCATTAATTCTGGTCAAGAAGAAATTTGGGGGTCATTCACCTATATCCCAGTAACTGTGAATGATATTGTCTATTACACCTGCTATCTATAGCCATCTATCGTGCTACACATGCTATTTAACAGGCACTGCTCTAAGCATTACCTCATTTAATTCTCATAACAAGCCTGTGACTTAGGTGTTACTAGTATCTATATTTTATAGATAAGGAAATTGAGGCACAGAAAGGTTAGGTAACTTGTCCTAGGCCACACAGCAGCAAGTAGACAAACTAGGGTACAAATCCAGGCTCACTGGCTCTCAGGTCTGGACTCTGAATGTTATCTCTCACTGTTATTTGTGCCCAGTTTGTGTTATGCAGTTCACAGACGTTGTGTCAGTGATCTCTTTCCATTGTTGTACAACCTAGTGTTGTGCTTCCTCTTGTGAGAACACTGAGGCTAGGAGAGGTAATGTAACTTGTCCAAGGAAACCAGCTTGTGAAAAACAGAACTGGGCCGGCACCGCGGCTTAATAGACTAATCCTCCACCTGCGGCGCTGGCACCCTGGGTTCTAGTCCCGGTCGGGGCACCGGATTCTGTCCCGGTTGCCCCTCTTCCAGGCCAGCTCTCTGCTGTGGCCCGGAAATGCAGTGGAGGATGGCCCAAATGCTTGGGCCCTGCACCCTCAAGGGAGAACAGGGGAAGCACCTGGCCCTGGCTTTGGATCAGCACAGTGTGCCGGCCGCAGCACACTGGCCGCAGCGGCCATTGGGGGTGAACCAATGGAAAAAGGAAGACCTTTCTCTCTGTCTCTCTCTCTCACTGTCCACTCTGCCTGTCAAAAAAAATAAAAATAAAAAAGACAGAACTGGTGCTCAGACCTGGGTTATCTGTTTAAAACATGCAGGCTGGAAACACCACTGTGCTGTAGCTTAAAGTGAAAAAGCACACACAGCTACGGAATGGGAATGACAGTGTTCTTCACTCACTGTGTCAGTACAGAGAGTGAAAAATTTTTTAAATCATTTCACAAATGGCCAAGTTTTGCACAAGTGTGAGAAGATGGTGGAGTAATGAAAGTTAGCACCAGACAGCAAGTCAGCTGGCAGCCATTCATTCACTCATTTGATTATTCATGTAACAAATACTTTTGAGCCCTCACTATGTATTGATCAGTCAGCTTGTTTTTGGACACCTGACACTGCCCAGGACCAATCAGCAGGATCTCTACCTCCAGGCAGAAAATAAGGAAAAGATATGGAAGAAAGGGACAGGAATGTTATGTTTATTAACTAGCAGCCTCCTTAAAAATACACGATGCTGTGTGTTGTGCGTGTGTGCGTGTGTGTGTGTGTTTAAGGGAGAAGAAGGGTAAGACGAGCAACTATTCATCCTACCTTTGGGTATGATATATTATATGAATTATGGGTTAACATTTG
The DNA here is from genome assembly GCF_051225735.1 of Oryctolagus cuniculus. Lineage (NCBI taxonomy): Eukaryota > Metazoa > Chordata > Mammalia > Lagomorpha > Leporidae > Oryctolagus > Oryctolagus cuniculus. The sequence goes on along the minus strand of NC_142872.1, from coordinate 44,131,622 downwards.
GCAATCAGCATAATTTAGTGAGGCAATATCCTTCATATGACTCATGTATATAACAATCTCAGGCATGGGTAACAGGGAAGATAATAAATGGATTTCAAATTGATTTGAGTTTAAAAACTATGTAATATAGCTCAGAATTCATAATACAATTCACTTTCTAGACACCTTCACTTATTTTTAGTATCAAAGTACAATAAGCACAATTGTCAGAAAAGGATACTAACTTTCCCACTGTGTACTATTCATCTATATGAGGTCACGTTTTCTTCACATGCGTCAACCAAACAACCTATCACAGCAGATCATCTGAAAAAGCAGTTACAAGAACCCTTTTTCTGAGAATGCCAAAGAGTCTTTTATTTCCTAAATATACAAGTGGTACAATATTTCCTTTTTTACTTTACTTTAGGTAAATGAATTTCATGTGTTTAATATATACAGATTAAGGAACATAGTAATACTTCCCGCCCTACCCTTACTCCTCCTTCCTCTTATTTCCTCTCTCAATTTTAACAATGATCTGCTTTCACTTTACTTTATACTCATAAGATTAACCCCACATTAAGCAAAGAGTTCAACAAATAATGAGAAAAAGACACTATTCCTCAATAGTAAAGACAAGGGCTGTAACCAATCATCAAATCTCAAAATGTCGAATTCACTCCTACACGTTACATTTCTGGTACTCTGTTAGTCTTTAAATTGTCTAACAAATAAGGTACTAAAGAGGTTTGCCAAGGTGGCTGAACAATGCTGGTCATGACACATTTTTAATATTTGAAAATTATATTATTTTAAAAAAAGATATGTTTGTTAACATACTTGGGTTGTTATTTATTAAATGAGTTAATTTTTAAATGTTTTGGTTTTCATTCTTAACACAGTAAATATCTATTTACCTTTTCCTACATAAACACAATCTATGCAAGATCCTCAACAACTTTAAAAGTTTAAAGCTGTCTTGAAACCAAGATTATTGCTGTCACAGAGTTTTTTAAAAGGTTAAATGTGCTTTCTTATGTAAAATGCTCAGCACACACCTTAGAAGTGGGTCCTACATCAATACTCTGTTTCAAGTATTTAAACATCGCCTGTACCAGAATATATTTTGGTATATTTCCTATGATAGAGTGTGCCTGCCCTCTAACATAGAACATGACATGTCGTTGTTCTATAATTTACCCAACAGTATTACTGTAACTGTTTCAGGAAAAGCACTTCTGCAATGTATCAATTAGCTGGATTTTTAACAGACACTCATTAATGTTTTGTGCACTAAAATTTGTATACAAATTTCATTCTTAAAAACTTCAGCTGTCAAGATTACAATCATAAATAAGAAATAGACTTTTTTTTTGTTGACATTAATGTCAGTATCTTCAGTCACCCCAGTCACCCAGCCCTGGAAACCATTTTTAGATTTTTATCAACCTAAGCCACACTATCTCCTGCCTAGGTTATTTCAACCCTCTCCTAACAGCTCCCTGCCTCCACACTTGCCACCCTTGAGCCTTTCCACGCAGCAGCCTGAGCCTTGCCGTTCACACATAATGAGATCATGTCTCTCCCCTGCTCCAAATCTCCCTCTGGCTTTTTACCTGGCACTGAGGAAGGTCTTTACCACAATGACCGCATCTCATTCCCATCGCCTCTCTCAACACACTTCCTACTCCTCCTCCCTCCGCTCTGCTCTGTCTGGCCATGCTGGCTTCCTAGCTATTATTTCCACAGATCAAATCTTTGGCACTTACTGTTCTCGTTACTGGAAAAATTTCTCCAAGAAATCACTGACTTCCTTCTCATATTAGAGGGGAGTCTTCCTAGGAGACCCACTTACATTTCCATTAGCACTTTGGCAGCCACATTCTCTCACACAAACCACCTGTCCCCTACTCCCCATCGCATTCTGTTGAGCAGTTACCACTGTTTAATGTGTGTGTGTATATATATATATCATTTTTAAATGTTTGTGTTTCTTTTTCAGTTTATTTGGAAGGCAGAAAAACAATAAAGAGGGGTGGGAGGAAGAGAGAGGTAGAGAGAGAGATTGTCCATCTGCTCACTCCCCAGATGCCAACAACAGCTGTTACTGGGCCAGCCCAAAGCAAAGTCAGGAGCCTAGAACTTCATCTTTGTTTCCCACATGGGTGGCAAGAACCAAAGTACTTGATCCATGACGTGCTGTCTTACAGGGTGCACATTAGCAGGAAGATGGATCAAAGCACAGACTAGCCAGAGATTCCAACAAGGCATTCTGTTACGGGATGCAGGCCTCCCAAGCAGCAAGTTAACTGAAGTGCCAAAGGCCCACCCAAACTTCACATTTGATAGTTTGTTTGGGGAGTTACTCTCCCACCGAAATGCTATCTCCATAAGGGGAGCCATCTCACCCATTTATTGTGTGTCTGGCACACAGTGGATGCTCAATACATACATATTTGTTGAATGAAAAAATGAATAAATAAATGAACAACTATCAGGGCACTGCCAATTCACCTCCCTCCTCAAGAACTTCAGAGGTATTTTTCTGGGAATTAAACCTGGGTATATTTATGGGACATCTTGACCCTCATCTCCAAATCTCCCATAGAGAGTGCATTTCAGTATCGGTGGAAAACGAAATAGTTTCCAGAAGATTGGCAATTTTCCTGGAGGAGAGTTTGAATTTTTCTGATCTGCGAATGAATCTAACAACGCCTTGGGGAGAAGAGAGTAATTGACCCAGGCCATCCCAGCAGGGAAAGCAAAATCATTCGGGGAAATAAAGACCGTGATTGGTCCAACTGCAGCCTCTCTGAGTTAAACTTGAAGGTAAGAAAATAATACATTGTTTTCTCATCAGGTTAGATCCTTCATTTTACCCTGAGAACTTTTGTATTGTGGCTGAAGATCTCCAAGAAAACCCACCAGGAAGTCATTTAAAAATCAACACACACCATGAAGGAAGCAAATTTAATTCAATTTCAAGAACACATTTTTTAAAGTGAGAGAGAGAAAGCAAGGCATAATGAGAACCTGCAGCCTCAAACTGCAGCCAGGTGGGAAGCCGGGCTGTAGGGGGTGGCCATTATTCAACAAGCTCTGTCTGCATGGAGCCTCCATGCCCCGTGAGAATGACTCTGGCTCAGTTTTATTAAAATTTACCTGTCTTCTACATTCAGCTGGACTCTCCTCACTCAGTGAAACCACAGCATCCCAAAAGTGATCTCCAAGAAACATTCCGATCTCTCCAACATTCTTTCCAAACATCTTTAAACAGAGATGGAACTCATGGCTTCCCTGAAAACATTTCCTATGATTCAGGGTCCCAAGCAAAAAATCTGGAGGTTCCCTAATAAGTGGCTGACAGCAAGAGGGAGCATCCCCAGGGATCTGTGGGATGCATATTTTCACTGTGTCACTTACTAGCTACACGCACAACTGCTTTAACCTTCCTGTCATTTGTTGCCTCTTAACATGGAGATCACAGCATCTCTAACTTCCAGAACTGCTAGGATTCACTGAGATAAGGAGAGTGCAAGTCTGCGTGGTGTGCACATCGACGGCTGCATTTAAACATCCGCCAATAAAATGAATACTGTCTTAGGTCCAAATACCTTTAGCACCCTAGAAATCACAGAGTTGTCAGCAAGGTGCCCGAACTGTACACGTGCTGTGGGAAATGTGACTGATCTCTCTGGGGCCAAGGGTCACGGAGAGGAATAGCAAACGGCATGAACTATGCTGCTGGGATTTTTATTTCTCTCGGTTTCCTTTGTTTAGCAGTGGTGGAGGGAAAGCAGCAAATACTTAAAGGCTTCTACAAGGGGGCTCTTTTATAAAGTGCATGGCACCATGGAGCACTCCGCGTATGCTGACCATTGTGAATCACGATTATTTCTGGTAAATCAACTCTCTAACCTAAGGCTGTTGGTTTACCCCAGAAGGTTTCAAAGGATCTGAGGGGAGCCTGGAAGTGAGTGGAAAAACAATGAACAGGTAATCTCTAGGGGAGAGGCAAGGGAAAGCAGGTTTCAAAGAACTTAAACAATATCCATGACGCCTCCAAAATCTGGTTCTCAGATCTTTTTCTCACACAATTTAACACAAGCCAGAACAGCTCAAAGATGAGGGCAAATGAGTTCCACCTGGCTTACAGATCCCTCAAGGACAGCAAATAAGGCCTTGCTTGGCAAGGGGCTAGAAGTTTAATAATAAGAAAACAGTATAAAGAAAAAAAACATATTAAACCATCTTTTTTTTTCAGGGAGTCTTTAAATTCTAAACAAAACTGTTTCTTCCTGATATATGTTTCTGTACTACCAGGCACCACACAAATCATAATGCTTATCACCCTTGTTTCAATTACTTATTTCAACTATTTCCCACTAGGCTATAAGGGTAATAAGGCAGAGATTAGGTTTGGCAGATTATAAGTACTTGATAAATATTTGTGGAACAAAGGAAACCTCTATATGTGTGTGTGCACGTATACAGACTGAAAAATGTGTGAGTCTATGTTCTCCTACACCTGCAGAGTCCCTGTACTTTTCTTAAATTAAATTTTCAGATTAGACCACTTCTAGGCACAGAACTCATTTTTTTGTTTGCCAAAGAGTGAACTACAACTTGGAGCTTATAAAAACCTTGAATTATATTTCAGGGCTCTAGCTGCTTTGTCGGTGACAGTCATCAAATTGTTTTTGTTTCAGACTTTCCACTTCAAAAGCTATATTCCCTGGGTCTTATTTTACTTTTTAAAAATACCTAATGCAAAAATCTTGAAAATCTTGAGTGAATCTCTTTAGAGCTTCAAAGCAGGTACCTATCCGCGAGTACAGGGGGAAGAGGATTCCTACGAGACATGCGTTTCAGCAAGAATACTTGGCGAGGTACCTGGCGGAATGAGATTCTGCAGCTTGTAAACAGAACAAACCATCCAAAGACGCATGTGAAACTGAACACTGTTATCCTCCTAGAGCATTTTCACCTTTCTTGTTTTAGTACTGAAGCGCTGCTTCTACTATTAGTCCAGTGGCTAATTACAATCGCTACCAGACAATGTCTAGGGAAAAGTACTGAACACTAGATTTAAGTCAAACCTGACTTGAGGTTGGACTCATTTTTCCTGCTGAAAAGCATAATGAAACCAAGATGTAACCTTTCTAAAATGACAAAATCTACCAATAAGTAACCAAAGTCTAAATGTTAGGATTTTCAGTTAAAAGTAGACAATAAGCAATTCGGATTTCCAGATAACCTAAAATAAAGTTCATTAGAAGCAAACTGGTCCCCCAAATTCTCTTTGGTCATAGGCCTGAGCTTATTAAAACATGGTACAGCAAGAAGGAACACACACCCAGGTAACACTATTAAAAGTGTTTTAGGTAAATATTCAGATATTAAGTAAATTGTCTCTTTCTCCCATCATGTCCCTCTCCAAAGGGCAATGACTGATTTCATGGCAGGGAGTGGTGACACCGCTAGTGACCTCAATGTTCAGAGAAGCTTCTAGATTCTCAGGGCCAGAGATGGAGTGCAAGATCTGCTCTGTTGTCAGTTCTGGGGTATGACTCTCACCTGGATTTGGTGGAGAAGGGCTAAATATTTACATCCACCACTGGAATCCATGTTTCTGAATTTGGGGCCCATTGGTAAGGTCACAACCACGGTAGCCTCTCCAGCTACTTCTGGGTTCCCTGAACAGCAGGCTCAGGCCCACTCTTACCCTAATTCTAAAGAACATCCAAGCAATAGAATACTGCTAAGCAGTAATGGGCACACACTGTTATGATGAATCTCCAAAGCACACGTAAGTGAAAAAAGCATTATCAAATACTAAGAAACAGCATTTATGTGAATTTCTAGCAAGGACCAAGAATTCAGGGAGGAAACTGACTATAAAGGAATAAAAGCAAACATTCTAAGAAAATGGAAATTTTGTGGACACTGATTGTGAAAACCCTCCTTATATGATTCTATGTATTTATCAATTCATTTATTTGTACACATGAAACAGATGAGTTTAATGTATCTCAACTATACTCAATAAAGCTTGAAAAGAAAAAAATTTAACAACAGAAAACATGTAAATCATTTCCTATTTACGTGATTTTTGTCAGAAACCTGGCTTGTTTATTATGAGTTCACTATGTCTGTTTCAAGCATGGTTTATGCTAGTTTTAATTGCTATTTCCATTTAATAACTTAAATACACCATTAATGCATTTTGAGTGTGAAGAAGAGGTAATCTGATGAAAAGATGCTGAAAACTAAGTTGACTTAATTAACATTTTTATAAAGATTTATTTATTTATTTGAAAGAGTTACAGAGAGAGGAGAGGCAGAGAGAGAGAGAGAGAGGTCTTCCCTCTGATAGGTCACTCCTCAATCAGCCGCACTGACTGGAGCTACACCGATCCAAAGCCAGAAGTCAGGACCTTCCCTCCAGGTCTCCGACATGGGTGCAGGGGCCCAAGGACCTGGGCCATCTTACACTGCTTTCCCAGGCTATAGCAGAGAGCTAGATCGGAAGTGGAGCAGCCACGTCTCGAACCGGTGCCCATATGGGATGCCGGCACTGCAGGCCAGGGCATTAACCTGCTGTGCCACAGGCCCAGGCCCCAATTAACATTTTTAAAAATTCATTTTTGTGGGGAGCAACTCGGACTAGACTAAGTTACTGGAATTAAGACTTATTCTATGCATCTGCTCTCCCACAATATGGCGCTGAGAAGGGAGTAACCAGCTTCTATACAGCTGCCTCTCGCCAATTTGATTGACTGAGCTGCAGGAGCTGATCTTGCTCCTGATTGGAGGAGAGCAGTGTACTCGGCGTGTGGGTAGCAGAGTTGGGATTGGTGGAAGAGGACTATAAAGGAGGAGAGAGACAACATGCACCAGGAACATCTAAGGGGAACATCTATCTGAAGGAACACCTGTGCAGCCCCAGAGAGAGCCGGCAGCCCCAGAGAGAGCCGGCCGGCAGTGTGCCGCTCCCCCGCGGAAGTGGGGAATGTGGCAGGGGGAACCGCCCTTCCATGGAGGTGGAAGGGACGGTAGCCAACCCGGGAAGAACCAGCAGCAAACCCGGGGAGGGCCGAGCAGACGAAAGAACAGCGCAGGGTCCTGTGTCGTTCCTCCACGAAGACGGGGAGCGACAATTTTCACTTAATTTGAAAGACAGATGAACAAAGAAAGAGAGAGCTTCTATCCACTGGTTCACTTCCCAATCACCTGCAACAGCTAAGGCTGGGCCAAGCCAAAATCACGAGCTGAGACAATCCAGTCGCTCACGTGGATGGGAGGTTTTCAAATACTTGAGCCATCACTGGCTGCCTTTGGGGGTTTGTGTTTCAGGAAACTGAGATCAGAAGCAGATACACTGAGACTCTCATCAGGCACTGTTACATGGGATGCAGGTAGGTATTAAAGCAATGTCTTAACTGCTATGCCAAATACCCACGCTCTGATTTTTTTTTAAATTTGTACTTATTTTTGCTTTTATTTATTTGAAATGTGGAGAGAATGAGAGAGGCAAAGACAGAGATCGTCCATTCCTTGGTTCAGCCCCCAAATGTTTGCAACAGCCAGGACTAAGCCAGGCTGAAGCCAGGAGCCCTGGACTCAATTCAGATCTCTCAATCAGGGCTCCTAATTGGGTGACAGGGACCCAAGTACTTGATCCATCTCAGTTGGTGTCTTATCCACTGCACCAGTGTCCACCTCAACTCTTAGGCTGAATATTTTGTGAAGACTCAGTAAAGGGGAATTTACAGAATTAGAAGTAGACAACTGCAAAAGATTGTATAAATGTAGAAGACACTTGCACTGAGATTGCTTCAAAATTGTATTTTTAAAAACAACTTTACTGAGGTATAACTGACATGAAAGAAACATAAGGTATTTAAATGATCCCATTGGATAAGTGTTGACATATGCATGAGGTCATCACCACATGATTATGAAACCTGTCTATCACACTCAGAATCTTCCTGGTCCCCTTTTGTGCTCTCTCCCTCCTGCCCCCTCCCGACCCCTCCCGACCCCCTCCACACTGCTACCGTTTCCCCCCCAGCCCAGGGGTTTCAGTCCCTATCAACCATGTGTTTTCTTTTTAATTTTATAATTTTTAACACTATAAAATTATGCTAAGTGAAATAAGTCAGACCCATAAAGACAAATATCACACTTTCTCTTATTTATGGGAGTAAATATAAGGAATATAAAAACTCTGTAGACGCCATATGATTGCTTCAGTGAATCATGACATATAAATAATATACTCTTCCTCCATATTATGATCACTGTCATGAATCCCTCACTCTGTGATGTCAACATCTTTACTTCCAAGAAAAAATATGTATACATATGTATATGCATACAATGTCTACATTTGAAGTCAATGTGGCAAAATGGCATTTGCCACATTTTCTAGAAATCATGACATCATAATATGTATATTCTTTTTGTCTAGCTTCTTTAATTTAGCATCATTGTTCTGATTCTTCATTGTTTTCCCATGTATCAGTAGTTCATATCTTTCATTGCTGATAAAGCTTCCAAGTCACAGATATACCACACTTTGGTTAGCCACTTATCTGCTAATGGGCATGTAAGCTGTTACCAATGTTTTCCTGTAGTAAGTAAAACTGCTATGAACATTAGTGTACATGTGTGCATTTTGACATTTATTTTAATACCCTTTTAGTAAATGCTTAGGGCTTGAGTGATAAAGTAGATGCATGTTTAACTTTTTGTGAAACTGTCAAACTCTTCTAGAAAACAATTGTACCACTTTACACTCTGTGTTTGAGAGTTCAGTTGCTCCACACACTTGGAAGTAATTGCAAAGGTTATTCTATTTTAGTCACTCTAATGATGTGTAATCTCACTGTGGTTTTAATCCACCTATCTGATAAAAAATGAAATCATCTCTTTAACCCCTTGCATTCCATCTGCATATATATATATTGGAGTGTGTTTGTGTGTGTTTGTGTGTCTGAATGCTCTGTCCAAAGCTTTTGCTCATTTAGTAACTCATTGTTTTTGCTTTCTTATTAAGATTTCGGAGAGTCTTACTTATTTTATATACTGATCCAGTATCAGATATTTTCTCCCACTCAGTCGCTTGTTTGAACATTATCTTTAACAGTCTTGATTTAAATGCTCTTAATTTTTATAAAATCCAATTTATCCTTTCCTTTCTCTTTTGGAATGGATTTGATGTCTATATATATAGTAATTTTCTTAAACACAGCATATGGTTAGATGTTACTTTTATCCAAATTGACAGTGTCTGTCTTCGGAGTTTTTAGACAACTTACATTTCACATGATTATTAACATGGCTGAGTTTAAATCTACTATTGTACTATGTGTTATTTGTAGCATCTTTGTTACTCTTGTTTCTGAGGCTTTTGTGGGGGGCATGGATTGAAACTGTTATACTTTTATTTAATCCCTTGTGTTGGCTTATTACCTACAATTTATGATAATGATAGTTTAGTCATTGCTTCAGCATTGCCAATGCTCATTTTTGTGGGTAGGGGGTGTCTATTCTTCCTGTATTTCATTTTGACAGCATTTATTCTTAACCTTTAAAGTTCACTAACATTTTATTCTGCAAGACTTTGCCTGTCATTAATCCCATCTGTTATATTTTTATTTCCATCACTTTAATCCCCCTATCTACAAGTTTGCTTTGCAGAATACATGTAAGATCTTTTCTGTGACTTGACTTAATACCAGCGATCTTTCTTCTTGCTTCTTGCACACATGATGTAAAGTCCCAGCTGTTTCAATGTGCTTATCTCCTGACAATCTCTGCATCATTCCCTCTCATACAGCTCTCTCCTGCCCAGTGCTTCACTCTGCATCACTAGTTGCTGTGGCATCACTGGACTATCACCTGTTACTCTTCAACTCAGGGAGACTACTGACTCTCATTTTTCCTTCTCTGAATTCCAGTCTGGAAATTCACACCAAGTGGTAAACCAAGAAATGTATTTTAACATGAGAAACACATTGAAATACATTAACTGTCATTTTTTTTTTTAGGTTTTTGTTTGTATAGAACATCAGTATGGGTTCAAAATCTGCCATTCTCATCAAAGCAAATTTTGTGAAGGTAAATGGATTATTCTGGATTTCCTCAGAGGGTGGAACTGATTTAAGAACCCCAGTGCAAATACTTTATTTGTGAAATGATTCAAGGAACATTGCTAAAGGAGTAAAATAGAAAAGGTGAGTAGCTGACACAGAGTATGACAAATACCTTCCTGTCATGGGCAAAAGGAGCTACATGTCACTGGGGAACTCGGCAGCGCAGGGTAGAACAGCCTCGGATCCACCTCCCCTCTGAGTCCAGGGAAATGGACTTCGGACAACCCCTACGAGTCATTAGGTGAGAGCTGCTGAGAGAATGATGCTGTTAATGTTCTGGAACTTCCAGTCTGCCTTGAGAACAGGTAGGGCAGTCCTGCCAGTCAAAAATCCCCGCAGACAGAGACTCAGAGCTTGGGAGTTAAAGGAGGGACCAGGGAGGCTTCCGAGGTAATTTGTAGGGGAAGCCACAGTGAGGATCTGAAAGTGATGGGAAGGGCAGTACACACGCTCAGAGCAGCATCTCTTAGGGTAGGATGGCCTTGCTCAAGTTCTGCCACTAACCTTGACCTGCATAATCACCTTAGGGAAGAAAATGAACTTTGCTAAAGCTTCTTTCTTTCTGCTTTATTAAAACAACAGCCCCAGCTCGAGGCACTTGCAAGTGGTTAGCAGAACACTATATATTCAGCCTCGGTACATTACCTGGCACAATCAGTGTTTGGTGAATACCAGCCATCATCATGATGGTTTCTGTCCTTAGCAGATTTACAACTGAGAAATTGGTATGATACATGATATTTATATTTGGATATCAGGGTACATCACTTAAGAAGTTCCTCATGAGAGGTATTTTATCTTGGTCTTAATTCAAATATGATTATATGTACTATACACAATTTTTTACCTTGTAGAAAGAAGCAATGGTTTTGTCCTTAATAGCTGAAATATTCTGTCAAACAAGTTGAATCTGCATAATCCACCTGTAACCAAAGGAGCTTAAATGAAATTTGTGAAGTTGTGGTACAAGGAAAACTATCAGGTTGAAGCCTGCTTTTGCACTCAAGGAAAAGAGTAACTTCTTCGGGAAAACTACACAAAATTTGATCTTTATGTCACACAAACACAGAAAAGTGTAACATAAATCGGGTAAAATAATAAAACAAATGTAAAAATTTATTTATTTATAATTTAATTTAATTGACAGGTAGAGTTATAGACAGTGAGAGAGACAGAGAGAAAGGTCTTCCTTCCATTGTTTCACCACCCAAATGGCCGCTATGGCCGGTACTGCGCCGATCCAATGGCAGGAGCCAGGTGCTTCTCCTGGTCTCCCATGGGGTGCAGGGCCCAAGCACTTGGGCCATCCTCCACTGCACTCCCTGGCCACAGCAGAGAGCTGGCCTGGAAGAGGGGCTAAGATAAAATGGTGCATAGTTTTGAAATGTTTAAAAAAATAATTTTCTGATGAAAGGAAGTGCACACTGAGAAGCCTATGAGTACTGGGTACTAGCTATCCCTACTATAAATTTGTGTTTCAAAGTGCCAAATGAGAGCTATTTCAACAAGCCATCAACAAAGACAGGTAATTAAAATGTTGGTGTAGACATGACCTTGGTTAATTCAGCCTGACTTGTAATAGCTCCAGTGATGACAGAGAGGAACCTAGGGAAGCTGAGGTCTTAATTGTAGCACAAGAGGCTAAAATATTTATTTCCAAATTATTTTAAATGAAATGCTGGTTTATTACGACAACATATATTGCCTTTTTGTTTTCATTAGTAAACCCTCTAGGAACTTTGACACAACAAATACAAGCTAAACCTGATTACTGGGTTTATGGAACACAGAGAACATTATCAAAGAGCTAATGACAATGTCTATTTGCTTCGAATTCTGAGCAACTTGCCGACTTTTAATCATGTTTTAAAGGCACAGGAACAAAAGAAAAATTGAGAAAGAATGTTTTTACTCCTAACCATTGGAAGGCAAAGAGGCATGTCAACAATTGTGCAAATAACATCAGAACTGAGATTAGGAGGTCTAAGCAGAGAAGCAAACACATTTTCAGTAAGGCAATTTTTTTCCTAACCAACAAATTCTACAGAACTCAACAAGAAGCTGTGATCCAAATCCATTTTTTCTACTAAAATTGCTTTGTTACAGCACAGCTGTACCAAGACTAAAGAGCTCAAAATGCATTTTCTTCTGTAAACAAGCTAAAGAAGATGAGATCCTAGGGTCTCAGCACTCGGATTTCAATTTATTTCACGTCTATTAATGCATGCTAATCATCCACCTTTAAATAACATACCAATATTGTTTTCATCTCCCTGATGTTTCTTTCCATTATACTGTGATAGGAATCCTTCCAATTTTAATGCTTGGATATTCAACATATTTAAATCCAAAATGAAATCAAGGGAATTAAGTCAGAGAAGGAATTATTAGAAGTATCCCAATTCATACAAATTGTAACTAAGATGAGTGAGAAGAAAATTGCCACTCTAACATCAAGATTCAGACTGTGTGAGCTGGCACTTTTTCTCTATTACCTGGGCAACTCTGCCTTCAGCACTTAAAAACATAATGAGATGTGATTTAGTGTCTGTGATAGAAGACAGCAGCATATCATGGTCTATAAACAACAGTGGAAGCGTATTACCCACCACGTCAAAGGGATGAGTCATCAATCTCCTCAATCTCTTTCTCCTTCATGTTTCTACTTAAATGTTTATAGATATTATTTTTGATTAAACAAAACAATTAGATATATTTATGGGATACAATGTGATATTCTGCTATATGTATCTAACGGCATGATTAACTTAAGCTAATCAACATAGCCACCAACTCACTTACCTATCATTTTTTATGGTGAGGCATTTGAAATTCACTTTCTCAGTCATTTTGAAATATATAATACATTATTACTGACTGTGGTTACCCTGTTGTGCAATAGATCTTAAAACCCACTCCACCTGTCCATCTGAAAGTTTGCAGCCTTTGATAAACATCTCACCAAATCTCCCTTCCCAGCTCCTCAGCCTTGTGTATCCATCCTTCTACCCTCAACCTCTATGAGATCAACTTCATTACATTCACATATAGTGAGATCTTGTGGTATCTGCCTTTCTATTCCTAGCTTATTTCACCGATCATAATGTCCCTCAGACTCATCCATGTTGTCCTAAATGTCAGGATCCCCCGTTTTAAAGGCTGAACAGTATTGTACTGTGTATATATCCTTTATTTTCTTCATCTATTCATTTGTTGACATTTAGTTTGTTTCTTTACACTGCAATATACATGGAATAGAGATTCTTCTTTCATATTCTTATTGCGGTTCATCTGGATATAGAGCCAGAAGCAGGATTACTAGGTCCTACAGCAATTCTTTCAGTTTCTTGAGGAACCTCCATGGCATTTGCCAAGAGAGCTGTACTAGTTTTACATGCCACCGACAATATACTCATAGAAGTGTGTTTTCTTCGTTTTGTATCTTCTCCATTTGTTATGATAAAAGCCATTATTAACAGCTATGAGGTGGTAGCTCACTGTGGTTTTAATTTGCCTTTCCCTAATCAGTAGTGATGTAATCATTTTTCATGTACTTCTTGGTCATTTGTATATCGTCTTTGGAGAAATGCCTGTTTAAATCCTCTGCCCATTTTTTCATCAGGTTACTTGTTTTCTTGCTAGTGAATGATTTTAATTCTTTATATATTTTTTAAATATTATCCTTTCATCAGTTAGAATGTTTGCAACTAATTTCTCTAAATCTGTGGGTTGTCTCCTTACTTTCTCAAAGTCAATATTCATGGGAAAGACTGGGACAGTTTTTAATAAAATTTATTTTTTTCCAAAACATTTTCTCTTTTAAACTGTAGGGAAATTTCATACCCAAATCTTTTTTTTTTTTTTTTTTTTTTTTTTTTTTAGATTTCACATTTTTATTATTCCTTTTTTTTTTTTCTTTTTTTCTTTTTTTTAAAGTATTATTTTTTTTTCTTTTATTTAATGAATATAAATTTCCAAAGTACGTCTCATGGGTTACAATGGCTTTCCCCCCCATACCGTCCCTCCCACCCACCACCCTCCCCTTTCCCACTCCCTCTCCCCCTCCACTCACATCAAGATTCATTTTCGATTATCTTAGTATACAGAAGATCAGCTTAGTATACCTTAAGTAAGGATTTCAACAGTTTGTTCCCACACAGAAACATAAAGTGAAAAATAATAGATGATTTTTTTTTAAATGATGATGAAATCAATCAGATCAGACCTATTGTCATGTTTAATCCCAGTGAGAGTCAAGTTGGGAATTGATAGTTTCTTTTCTTTTCTTTTTTTTTTTTTTTAACAGAAGATCAGTTTAGTGTACATTAAGTAAAGATTTCAACAGTTTGCACCCCCATAGAAACACAAAGTGAAATATACTGTTTGAGTACTCGTTATAGCATTAAGCCTCAGTGTACAGCACATTAAGGACAGAGATCCTACATGAGGAGTAAGTGCACAGTGACTCCTGTTGTTGACTTTACAAATTGACACTCCTGTTTATGGCATCAGTAATCTCCCTATGCACCAGTCATGAGTTTCCAAGGCTATGGAAGCCCCTTGAGTTCTCCGACTCTTATCTTGTTTAGACAAGGTCATAGTCAAAGTGGAGGTTCTCTCCTCCCTTCAGAGAAAGGCACCTCCCTCTTTGAAGACCTGTTCTTTCCACTGGGATCTCACTCACAGAGATCTTTTTGCCAGAGTGTCTTGGCTTTCCATGCCTGAAATACTCTCATGGGCTTTTCAGCCAGATCCGAGTGCCTTTAGGGCTGATTCTGAGGCCAGAGTGCTATTTAGGACATCTGCCATTCTATGAGTCTGCTGAGTATCTCACTTCCCATGTTGGATCACTCTCCCCTTTATTTATTCTATCGGTTAGTGTTAGCAGATACTAGACTTGTTTATGTGCTCCCTTTGACTCTTAGTCCTTTCATTATGATCAATTGTGAACTGAAATTGATCACTTGGAATAGTGAGATGGCATTGGCACATGCCACCTTGATGGGATTGAATTGGAATCCCCTAGTATGTTTCCAACTCTACCAATTGGGGCAAGTCAGCCCGAGCATGCTCATACCCAAATCTGTTCCATTCCCCTGCCTCTTTGTTACGTAGAATTTAAGTGCAGATAAAAAAAATTCCTGTTTAAAAAAATCTTACTTGCAACAGAAAAGTAATGATAATAGTTATGCTGTTACCTTCAAGAAATCTTCACTTTAAATGCATATGCCAAAGTAGGTGAAGTGTCTAGGTTCCTAAGTTTTAAACTACTCAAAAAGACCTTATCTAAGTGAAGCCAAAACATTAAATTAGCAATAACAAAGCAATATTAAAACAGTTTCAAGTCTGTTCACAATTTCCAATGGACAGAACTATCTTAACAACTCTCCATTTGTTCAATGACCTGGACTCCATACTATAGCACATTTGGAGAAAAAATTATAAGGAAAAGGCAGCTTGGAAAATTACATGATTTTTTTCAATGTGGAAAGTTCTCTAACTTCTAATAATTTAAAATAAATTGTAAATAAATGTCTATTTTCAAAAGTATGTATTTACTTGGAAGTTGGCGAGAAAATTAGAGAAAACAAGCTCTCCTCCACTGATACACTCCCCAAATGCCATTGATAACTTGTCCTGGGCCAAGCCCTGGCTGGTAGCTAGAAATTCAGCCATCACCACCAAGTCATTACCACTGCTCCTCAGGGTCCACATTAGCAGGAAGCTGGAATGAGGACCCAGAGGTGGGCATCGAACCCAAAAATTCTGATATAGGGCATGAACGTATTAACCAGCAACCTACCTGCTGGTACAAATGATGCCCCTCAAAACACTTCCTTAAACAATTTTTAAATCTGAATACAGGTGGAGACTCATGAACAAGACACAGTGTCTCCACATCAAGTCCTGTCATCCAGGACTGGGGATTTTTTTATTTAATCTTCCTATCATGTTCAAGGTTCTCGGCTGGCTTATGAGGTAGCCCAAGTGAAAACAATAATCTCAGAAGTTCCCAAGGAGCTCAGTCCATTGGAGGCACAGGAAGATGCACAGGAGGAACAGAGAACTGATGATGGATGTGTACACAGGATGTTTTGGGAGTAGCGATTTTGGAGCTCAGATCAAAATCCAAGCCAGTTCCCTTCTGTGCTAGTTCCCCCTAGATTCAGCCTGAGGGAGAGAGGGCACCCCTAAAAGAATCAAGATGATGGTAGAGGAAGATGAAGGGATGTAATATAAGCAGTCAAAATTAGCAGATGTGTATGAGGCCACAATGATTCATAAATGTAGCATATGTGGAGGAGAATGTTCCAGGCCAAGAGGCACAGTACTTATAATTAATTGTGTCTGCCACAATATCACAGGGCTGCTTTACACGGACGTTCAGGTAGACTATCTGACGTCACTGCTGTCCATAGCACAGGCTACTCACAATCAGTTCCTTTAGTGGCTGACGTATCTCGGCACATGAAAGATCTTGTCAGACCTGATGAGCCTCCAGAAAAGAAGACACAAAGATCCACCAAGATGTCAGCTCACAACTGAAATGGCCTATGATTTATGCCCACAACAAACCCCTTTCTCTTTCATCCAAGAACATCATGAACTCCCTGGGTACTCTTGCATTCCACCAGAAAGCTAAAAGATAGAGTTTTTTCATAAATTTAGATCATCCAGCTAATGTGGATCTGGAAACTATTACATGGTCATCGCAAAGGACACACGTATTCTGCTATATTCATCTCGGATTTGTACGCCAAACTCTTAAATTGATATGCATGACTACAACAAAGATAAGATGGAGAATGAGTTTCTCAAAAGCAGAAACATACCAGCCTCTTGGAACTGTAATTAGCAAAGCTTTTTAATTAACTAAAAATAAAGAAAATCAGATATAATAGATACCCTTTGACAATAATAAAAAAAAAAACCACAGCTCATTAATGAAGGTAACAAAACCAACCCCATATTATTGAATTCCTGTAATTCTGTCAGAAACTGTTTTCAACCAAAACAAAAAACACATATCAACATTTCCAGTTCTACTTCAGCCTCTCCCAACAGGCTGAGGATTTTTTGAGGGCAGGAATTTTTGTCTTGCATATTTTGGTAACCTCGAAATACCTCTGACATAGTTCCATCCACGCCAAAGGAAAAGACAGGAAAGGGTAAGGCGAGGTCAAGGGCAACGTCAAGAGGAAAGTCAAGAAATGCGACAATAGGAAGATGCAACCCTGTGAGCAATTCGGCTGCCACTCACAACGGCTTCTGCATTATCACTCAGCAAACCTCTGTGGAGCTGTTCTCCCACGGAGGGTGAATTCCGTGACTGATAGGGAAGACGGGCTCCTTTGATAGTTCTTAGTTGACCACAACGTCACTTCTGATCATTTTTTAAATTCACCCATCTTTCATCAGCCAAAGCATAACCAGCCTATTCTCACTCTGTTACTCTGGCGCAGGCTTCTGCATGAGTGATGAGTGTCCGTTGTTTGCTTTATCTTGAGGTCACTGCGAAAAATTTCCCTTGCTTCTTCCTCCCTGCAGGACTCTTATCCCTTTGCGAGCCTTTTTTGAGTCTAGGCAGGTTTCAGCAATATCACCAGCCCAGTAAGGGCTGTGGATAAAAGAACTGTCTGCCTAAGCTCCTCCATTTATCAGAGACTTCAGACATGAAAGAGTAAACCAATTCCTAGTCAGCAAAGTTGCATTACAGAAAAAAGCAAATAAAACCATCAGATGTATTACATACAAGCCTGGAATCCAAAATTAAAGAATACAGGGAAACAAAGTACTTTATCAATTAGGATGTGCCCAATGATCTCTTTATAGCCAGAAACTAACCAATTAAACAAACAGCAAATAACAAACATTCAATTCCTGATATTTGTATAGCAAATGATATAGTCATTCATTCTAATGTCCCTGTTGAAAGTCTCTGACTTAATTCTTAAAATGTATTGAATTAGAATCATTTTTTTTAACTGTGTCAACTCATTCAAGGTTATTTGCTTCCACTGAATCAGAAAGTAGCTGTGTGCCTTCACCAACATTTGTAGTTCTGCCACTTCTGATATTAAAAAGGAGAGGTGGCATGGTGGGTGTCTATTAATACATCCAAACTATTCAGTGCCATCTGAAATAATGGGATGATATAAACAGAACCTATTTCCATTTCAATTCAGAGACAACATATCTGATGCCTTTTAATGCACTCTGTATCTCACACTGTGACTCCAAATGCTACTCAAAGAAGACTGGCACAGTTCAAGCCTTTACATTCTCTGCATTTGTCAATATCATTCCAGAAAGTCATACAAGAAAGTCAGGTTTTAAGTTCACCTGTTGCAAGCAAAGAACCCACTGGCATACATGATAAGAATGTATTCTTGTGGTTGCAAGCATTGTGGCTCAGTAGCTTAAGCTGTACCATCTGTAATACCAGTATCCCATAGGAGTACCAGTTCTAGCATGGCTGCTACACTTCTGAACCAGCTCCTTGCTAATGTGCCTGGGAAAGCAGCAGAAAATGTCCAAAGTATCTGGGCCCCTGTCACTCATATGGCAGACCAGGATGATGTTCCTGCGTGCTGGCTTTAGTCTGGCCATCTTCAGCTGTTGTTGCCATTTGGGCAGTGAACCAGAAGATGAAAGATCTGTCTCTCTGTCTCTCTTTCTCTCTATAACTCTGCCTTTCAAATAAACAAATCTTTTAAAAAGAATAAAATGGGGCTGCTACAGTAGCATAGTAGGTTAAACCTCTGCCTGAGGCGCCGGCATCTCACATGGGCACCAGTTTGTGTCCCATCTGTTCTACTTCCAATCCAGCTCCCCGTTAATGGCCTGGGAAAGCAGTGAAAGATGGCCCAAGTGCTTGGGCCCCTAAACCCAACATGGGAGATTGTCAAGAAGCTCCTGGCTCCTGGGTTTGGACAGATCCAGCTCCAGCCACTGTGGTCATTTGGGTAGTGAACCAGCAGATGGAAGACTTTTCTCTCTCTCTCCCCCTCTATCTGTAATTCTGCCTCTCAAATAAATAAATACTTTAAAAATAAAACCAGAGGGATAAAATGTATTTTTGCAAATTCTTACTTGATTGTATCTACATAGTTAAAATGTATGTGTGTTCATATTAAGATATCTTATGCATAAATTGTTTCCTTTATGTTAACTGGACTTTCAATATTGAAGATGAACATTTTATGCCAATAATATTTCAGATGGTGAACCGAAGCCCTTATAGAATGTTTCAAGAGGAGAGAGAGATAAAGAAAGAGAGCAAGAGCGAGAATGTTAGTTCGTAACAATTCCCAAGTCATTTCCCTAGAGCAGCCTTCACACTGGGAGAATATGGCTGCTACTCAAACATTAGCTCAATTAAATGTACAGAACCGTGGACATGCTCGAGTGACCATCTTTCACACTGCTGGGTAATTTGTTCTCTTGTTCTACACTGTAAAAAATATTATGCTCAGATTTTTAATGCAGACTACTCATAACATGACGACATTTATTTGCCTTTAGAAACTTAGTAAGGGAGATTTTCTGACAAAAGAGAATTTATTCATGGCCAGAAACACTACAAGTGGTTCTATACTCGCCAGGCATGTACTCAATTCACATATTTAATCATGCATTCATCAATTCTTTACTGAATCTATTCTATGTGCCAGGCTTTACATAAGTAAAGTTAAGAAAACACAGTCTTTTCCTTACTGTTTCCTTCCTCCGTTTCTTCGCTTTGAACAAGCACTATGTGAAGTATCTTACGGTGTATATGATGGAAAGACACACATCCCTTGCCTTTGATCATTTCACAAATAGCTGGGGAAGATCATATACACAGCTTTTGTTAGAGAGACTGAGCATACATTAGAGAAAGGTGCTACGAAAGCAAAAATCTGAAACACAGAAGAGGAAGGCATGTAACTGCCTGTGAATGGAACTTTTCACTTGACAAGAAAAGGATGAGAGAGTTTTCAGTAGCAAAGAATACTCCACAGAGAGGAGAGGAATCTTGCAAGGACTTAGAGTGATGGAGGATAGGACAGCAAACATGTTGAGGTGGTAGTTATTGTGAAATCTTTTTTTTTTCCTAAAAAAAGAGATGCGTTTATTTAAAAACCAGAGTTATATAGAGAAAGGGAGAGGCACACAGAGAGACAATCTTCCACCCATTGGTTCATTCCCAAATGGCCACAATGATCAGGTTTGGGCCAGTCCAAAGCCAGGGGCCAAGGGCTTTATCCAGGCCTCCAGTGTGGGTGGTGGGAGCTCAAACACTTGGGCCACTTTCCACTGCTTTTTTCCAGGCCATTAGCAGGGAGCTGGGTTGGAAGTGGAGCAGCTTGCCTCGTGAACCAGCACCCGTGTGGGATACCAGCATCATAGACAGTGGCTTAATCCACTGTGGCACAATGCCAGCCTCCATGAAGTGACATCTCAACCTGCCCTACAATCTAATCTTTTTTTTTTTTTTTTAAGATTTATTTATTTATTTGAAAGGCAAAGTTACAGAGAAGCAGAGGCAGAAAGAGACAGGTTTTCCATATGCTGGTTCACTCTCCAAATGGCCGAAATGGCCAGAACTGGGCTGATTCGAAGCCAAGAGCCAGGAGCTTCTTCCACGTCTCCCACGCAGGTGTAGGGGCCCAAGAACTTGGGCCATCTTCTACTGCTTTCCCAGGCCACAGCAGAGAGCTGGATTGGAAGTGGAACACAGGGACACAAACCAGCAGCTTTATTCACTATGCCACAGTGCTGGCCCCAACTAATGCATTTCCCACTAAGGCTTCATTTTTCTCCTCTCCTGCTCCTCTTTTATTTTTTTCAAGATTTATCTAGTTATTTGAAAGGCAGAATTAGAGATACACACACACATGTACAGACATGGAGGGGGCGGAGAATTTTCCATCCACTGGTTCACTCCCCAAATGGCTGCAATACCCAGAGCTGGGCATGTCTGAATCAGGAGCTAGGAGCCTCCTCTGGGTCTCCCACATGGGTGCAGGGGCCCAATCACTTGGATCCTCTGGCACCTTCCCAAGTACATTAGCAGGGAGCTGGATGGGAAGTGGAGCAGCCAGGATTCAACCCAGCACCCATATGAGATGCCCACCCTGCAGACAGTGGCTTTATCCTCTGTCACAGCATCAATGCTCCTGCTCCTCTTTCTAAGCCCTTAGATGTAATAGTGTCATTGACATAGATATGTGAAAAATGAGAACAAAGGTGCCAAATTCTAGGCTTTTAGGGACCAAAGTCAAGGTTCAGTGGGCACACAGTCACTTCAAGGCTGAATCAATCACATCATTCAGTCCATGCACAAATGTGCTGTTATACTGAGTTAATTTCCTCTATAGTTCTAGTGACCCTCTGAGAGTATTTTTCTTTATTTTGCCTTTTTCCATACTACCTAGAATAAATATACCCTACTTGTCCTCCTAACAGCTTCCTTTTATGCATTAATTTATTTATTCAATGAATCAACTAAAATTAACTGAGCTCCAACTACATGAGTTCTGGAAACATGAGATGAAGGAAGTAGCATCCCTACTTTCAAAGAGTATATCAGCCCTTGCTTGTGTCCTCCTCTTAATCTATCTCAAACCATAGTGTGTTAACAGAACAACTTATTATTATTACACTTCACGGTTCTACTGTCCAAGAATCAGCACAGACCTTAAGAGAGCACAAGCTACTTTCTGCTCCATGAAATCTGTGGCCTGAACCAACATGGGTCCAATACCTAGAACTAGCTGGGCAGCTCTCTCCTGCTTCATATTTCCTATCCACATGACTAGTTAGAGTTTCCTCAAGGCAAAGCAGCTTCAGGGTACTTGAACCTCTTATATATTGGCTCAGAGCGTTGAGAGAACAAACCTGAAGCTGCCAGTCCTTTTAAAGGCAAAACCTGGAACTCCATCACTTATGTTAAACTCTATTTGTCAAAGTCATCACAGGCGAGTCTAGAGGGGAGGACAGGGGAAATACAATTTAATTCTTGATGAGCAGAGTGTCAAAAAATGTGCAGCATCTTCAATCCACTACAGTGAGCTAAACCTATTCACAGGTACCTATACTGTGATACAAAGTGAGCCAGTCAAGGGAGAAATGCTGGCATGTAAAACAAGACCAGGCTGTCAGACAGGATCTTGAGTCTTGATTCTACTATCTACCAGGTATGTGACACTGGAGAAGTTCCTAAATCACGCTGGACTTTTGCTTCTTAATCTGTACATGGGAGTTAAGGAGGACACCCAACTTTACAGGATATGTACATATAACACATCAGAGCACCCATTCTGCCCAGACATGGGACCTGGTAAACAGTCAGTGAATGTTATTCACATTAAAATAATGGAAATAAAGTAAACATGACTTTCCATATATCAATAATTTTATCCTTCATATTTGAAAATATGTTTTTGAAGTAGTCACAAAGATGATTTGGAACAATGGAAATAATTCTTGAGCCAAAAATGGAAACCAGTTACTATATGCTCAACAAGGAGAGGTTGAGGAGGAGAAGAGAAGAAAAAAGAAGAGGAGAAGAGGAGAGGAGGGGAGGGGAGAGGAGAGGAGGACAGGGCAGGGAAGCAAAGGCAAGAAATAATTACAAGCCTATATAATGGCAAGCTGGAACAAATACAAGATGTAAGCAGTGGCTCTAGGAACAAAATATTATTTTCTCTATTTCTTCATGATTTGATATACAGAGTTCTGAGCAAATTTCATTAGAGATAAAGAAATGTCACAGTCAGATAGCAGTGGTAGATTTATGAGGATAGTGAATTGTAAACTCTTGAAACAAAAGAGAATTCTGGTAAGTTGGACCAACGACTTTTATAAAATCATCTTCAAGTTTTACAGGGACTCAGAATAGAACAGGACAGGAATGAAAATCGTTCACTAATCACAAGGGATGATGATGGGTAAAAACAGAGACGGCAGAACTATAAAAGCTCTCCCCCAATCTGTAAGCACATCTGTCAGTACCAGTAAACACATGTAACCCGAAAGTTAAAAAAAAAAAAAAAAAAAAACTTCATTTAAGAAGTATATTCACTTTCAAAAAAATCTATACTGCTGAAATCTAAAGGACATGACGGCAAATTGGTTGATTTAATTTTTAGACTAACTCTGGCCATGTAAGCAACAAGTCAATAGATTATCAAGCATGTTCGCAAATAGAGTGAGAAACTAATAACATCAGCCTCCACAAACCTCTATACTAATGAAAAAATGTTCTAGTGAAGGTAAATACTCTGAATTTTCCTCAGGCTTGTAAAACTGATCATTTGCTGATCACTGACAAAATTCTTAACTGAAGTCAGAAAGTTCTAGCTCTTATTTGATGCTGGAAATGACCACCGGGATGTTAGTTTCACCCCCAGGCATTATATTCCATAGATGGAAACTGGTTTGCCAACTGAGAAGACTCTCAGAGTGCATTCTTCACAGGTTAGTGTGTGACATAAGAAAGCAAATCTAACCTAACCAGTGCACCTGGACAAACAGCCAAGAAACAGCATGGGGCACACCAGATAATCAGAGAGGGAGACAGTAATGCTCTAAATAGGCAGCGTAATTCAACAACCTGCCCAGGCTCTCCATGAACCCCAATATAGCATGAAATAGGGGTTTGCAGAAAATAAATGAGCTTTGCCAGGGATTTCCAGCCATTACCTATCAGTAAGTTGTACAAAAAACAACAAACAAAAACTTGATATTGCCTAAGATATTCCCACCTTAATACCACTACGATCACAGCAGTAAGATGCCTTCCAACTTTATTTCCAATGGAAATTTGTGTGGTGGCAAAATCACACATTTCTGGAGAAAAGGGTTAGATTAAGACTGTTTATTTTTATAACTTCATTCGGGCAAGACAAAAAAGAAAGAAAAGACATTAAGTAAAACCAGCCATCGGTCTTGTAATTTGACCTCTTAAATTTTTGGCAAAGTCCACTAAAAAGAAGGCACATATTCTACACCTTTCAACTCTAATCGTTGAATCACTAAACTACACAGATGATGTGGAAGGCAGATGACATAAGGAATTTGTTTGTTCAAATTTGGTGACAATTAGTATCAATTCAAAAATGTGCCAAATGCATTATCTTCACTGAAGTGAAGGCAGGTAAGTCCTGTTTTAATAACAAGATGATAGAAAACACAGAGAAGTGAAATAACTAAGGTCACTCAGTCATCAAGTGGCCTGGACTGGCTGACCCAGAACTAACTGTGGTGCTGTGTTTCTCCTTACGATCCTGCTGTGAACTTACCTCTTGGCTTCTGTTCAGTTGCCAGCATCTGTAACATAAGCATGCAGCCAAACTTCCCCAATTAAGGTTTCATGGCAAGCAATTGAACAAGTGACTGCAGAACACCCAACGTAAAGGTCAGTCCCTTCCCTCTTCCATCCATTATCTAATCTTTTCTTTCTACTAACAAATTACACCTCTTCCCCATATCCCTGAGTCACAACATTCTTCTAACATGCTTATATACAGCCTTATTTATAAAATGAAAAACATAGACTAGGGCCTTACCGACACTCTCTGACAATTAAAAACTATGCTTAAGACTGGTTTTTGTCTCACTAAGTGTAGGAAGAACTTAATTAAGGAAAATGGAAAAATCGCAATATAGAGGAAAAATATAGTACAATATGGTTTCTTTATAAACAAAACAAAAACATTTTGGAACCAGGGAGAGCCAGAAAAATAGGAAAGTGCCACAGTCAATTGAAGAGGTGGGGCTATATGCAGAGAAGAAAGGCTAAGAAAAATAAACACAAACCCAAGCGAAATGCAAAGCCTTTGGCAGCTCACTGCGTGGTTTTCTCCTTATCATACTGTCATTTATTCTAAATTTTGAAGGCAATCAACTCTGAGTGTCATAATATCAGTTCTACAAGAAGACACTCACACCATTGTATGAATAATTAGTGTGTTTATTAAATACAGCACTGTACAAATCTGAGTCTTTGGGAAGTAACAGAAACCCACCTCAAGTTAGTCTGAGCCAATGTATGGGAGATGAGGGTGCACAATTTGTTAGAAGGATACACAAGTTTCCTTGGGATCAAGAAGTAATTTTTGTGCTTTTTCAAAGCCCAGTATTAAGAA
This sequence comes from Oryctolagus cuniculus, assembly GCF_051225735.1. NCBI lineage: Eukaryota > Metazoa > Chordata > Mammalia > Lagomorpha > Leporidae > Oryctolagus > Oryctolagus cuniculus. Next base: position 44,106,346 of record NC_142872.1, on the reverse strand, counting down.
CTAGGAAGCCACCAGAAGGCAGAAGTACAGTATCAGCCTTGTAGCTACACCATGTTCTAGCCATAGCACTTCCTTGTGATGCCCAGATTCCTATTCCCAGTTCTACATTTGTAAGGAAGAAAATCAGTCCCCTCTCCTATTCTATTCTGCTGTCGCTATGAGTAGAAGCAGCAGCACATAGTCCCACTAACTCTTGCCTCTTGCACATGTACATGCTCAAACTTTCACTGTACATACTTAGCAAAGACAGAGAGACATGTGACTTTTCAAGTGAGGACAATTCAGCCCACCGCTCTGCTCAGGGAGGGTATGCCCTACAATACATACAGGACTTGGAAGATACAAATCTGCTTCTCCCTCCTTTATCCCAGTATGACCATGTCACTGTTCTAGTGCATGCCATTCTAATATTTAAAGAAATATATCTCTCCTGTAACATAGCCCCTGGACCCAAACTACGTATTTTTCAAACGCTCCATCAAAGAAATTGTTCCCTGATGTAAAACCAAAGGGAAAAAATGGCTATGCTCAACTCATTGAGGATTAATTTGTCATTTGGTAAAATGAAAAAATCCAATGTGTTTTTCAAAGCTAATTCTGACTTTTACCTACGTCTAGACTTCTTAACAACCTTCACATTAGTGACAAGACCTGTGTACAAACATCTCTCTCTGACCACCACCTATTCTTGAGTATTGAACTTGATTATTTGAGAAATGGACAATGGCTTCAAAATATCTTACAATAATATGGTCTCAGGCAAACTGAAACCTCCTATACAGAGGTTATGAAGCTGGCATCAGCTTGGAGAAAATCACATAGCAAGTGATCAGACACTGATCATTTCCAAGTGTTCATTACACTCGACATGTTAGAGACAGAAGTCACAAGATGCACTGACATTCAAAATTAATTATTATTAAAGAATAGCCAAATATTTTAGAGTTCCATTTTTCAGGTTTTTTTGGACATTTTACTTCCAAACTTACCCAAAAAGCTAAATTAATGGCAAACACAATGCTTATACAGAGCCTTATTTATAACCTACTAAATGGAAAATCTATTAGATGGAAAACTTATGTTACACTGTGCTAATTTTATTAAATTATATTCTGCTAGCTAGTTTTCATAACTACGGAGCTGTACATCTGCACTGATATTAACTACCACCAATAGACAGAGACAAACACATTTGGTAATGTAAGCAATTTTATTTTAGTCAGTTATATCTTTTTTTTTTTTTTTTTTTTTTTTGACAGGCAGAGTTAGTGAGAGAGACAGACAGAGAGAAAGGTCTTCCTTCCATTGGCTCACCCTCCAGATGGCTGCTACTGCCGGCGCACTGTGCCAATCTGAAGCCAAGAGCCAGGTGCTTCCTCCTGGTCTCCCATGCGGGTGCAGGGGCCCAAGCACTTGGGCCATTCTCCACTGCCTTCCCGGGCCACAGCTGAGAGCTGGACTGGAAGAGGAGCAACTGGGACAGAATCTGGCGCCCCAACCGGGACTAGAACCCAGGGTGCCGGCACTGCAGGCAGAGGTTTAGCCAAGTGCGCCACCACACTGGCAGTCAGTTATATCCTGACTATCAAAACCAAACAACAGGGACAGGTGCCATGGTGCACTGTGTTAATCCTCCACCTGCGGCGCCGGCATCCCATATGGGGGCCGATTCTAGTCCCGGTTGCTCCTCTTCCAGTCCAGCTCTCTGCTGTGGCCCGGGAAAGCAGAAGATGGCCCAAGTGCTTGGATCCCTGCACCCGCATGGGAGACCACGAAGAGGCATCTGGCTCCTGGCTTTGGATTGGCCCAGCTCCGGCAGTTGTGGCCATTTGGGGAGTGAACCAACGGAAGGAAGACTTTTCTCTCTGTCTGTCTCTCTCACTGTAACTCTACCTGTCAAATAAATAAATCAAATCTTTAAAAAAAAAAAAAAACAACAAAGAAAAATAACAGCTCAAATAACTTTAAGAAACAGCAAGGAGTTTTCTGGCTCCTAGGATAAAGTAGTCCAGGAATGAGGCATAGCTACATCCTCATATGTTCAGATTGTCTTCAGGTGCCATCTCTCTTTCTTCTCTGTCCCTATTCTATCCTTTCTGATGTTTGCCTCATTTTCAAATAGTCTTTCTCGTAAGGGCAACATGCATTTATCCCAGCAGCCCAGACTCACAGAAGCAAAAGTGAGGGATGACTTTCCGTGATCTCAGTCTCACTTCTCTCTGACCTCAGTATTCCTGTTGAGTCACTGTATCTAGAAGGATGTGCTCAATTATGGGCCAGGCCTGGGAGAAGGGTAAGGAAAAAATCATGTCTCTACCTCGGGAGGTTCTCTCTAGACCATCAACTTTGGGGAGGAAAGGGCCGTTACAGTTTCCTAAATCAAATACATTGGACATGATTACTATAAAATTGTAACAGCACAGTTCCCCAACAAGACTTACAGAATGAGGAAAAATCCTATTGTTTGAACTTTCAAGATAAGCTTTCAGAAATAACGAACTGGTTAAAAAAGAAACATATACCTGTTTCATGACTGGCATCATTAATATATAAAAAGTTCATAAAATAGAGAAGGGAAAGACCATGGGCACAGAAAAATGGACAGAAATGTGAACAAAGAACTCAAAAAAACTAAAATGTAAATGACATTTAAACATTTAAAAACATTGTTGACACAACAGAGATACAAATTACAAATACAATGAGATAATGCTTTTCATTTACTAAGTAGTGAAAAAAAAAAAGTTTATAAAGGTACTAGTGGTCTGTGGTCCTGCTAGGAGCCTTGGATGTCCTGCAGTTTTGCAGAACCCTGGTAACTATGGACTTCATTTAAAGAAAACCACAGACCACAAATGGGCAAAAACATGAATCAGTTCATTTGGTGACATTCGAATCCTAGCGATTTGGGAGAGCAACAAGTACCAAGTTTTTGAAGACCATGGCCTATCATCATTGCATATGCAACATCTGAGTTTGAATAACCTGAGTTTGAGTAATAGATCCTTTCCCAAAGCTTCAACTCTTACATGCATTAAATCTTTCCATGGGGGCCAGTGCTGTAGCACAGCGGGTAAAGCCACCGCCTGCAGTGCCAGCATCCCATATGGGCACCGGTTCGAGTCCGGGCTGCTCCACTTCTGATCCAGCTCTCTGCTATGGCCTGGGAAAGCATTAGAAGTGGCCCAAGTCTTTGGGCCCCTGCACCTGTGCGGGAGACCCAGAAGATGTTCCTGGCTTCGGATTAGCACAGTTCCGGCTGTTGCAGCTAATTGGAGAGTGAATCAGCGGATGGAAGACCTCACTCTCTCTCTCTCTCTGCCTCTCCTCCTCTCTCTGTATAACTCTGATTTTCAAATAAATACATAAATCTTTGAAAAAAAAAAGCCTCTCCATGAAGCCCTCTTACAAAAGTCAAATTTAAAGGGACCAAAACCCATTAATAACTTCCATTCTATATCCTTTCCTCTGACTTCTCTTCAATTTCCTCAACCTGTAAGGTCTTCCCTATTACTTATGTTCCATTAGACTACAGTCAAAAGAACTGTGGTTTCTATGTTCTGTGGCCCCAAGTGTTCACTGTTGGAGAAGCATATGCCTGGCCTAAGTTTCAAATTAAATCTTTTGTTGTATCCTTTATAAACTTGAATCAATAGTAAAAAAATGAAGTGATAAAAATACGTAAGGTTGGATTACACTCTAAGAAACTGTATTGTTTAGAGACAGGGCTCTCAACCTAAAGGCTGGTGATTCTTATTTCACTCTGCCTCCTACAATGTATACAATAACTGGGAAAGTTCCTTAACCTCTCTGAACCTCAACTTCATTATCTGTAGAGTCTGACAACAGTCTCTCTGCCTACCTTGCAGGGTTGTTACGAGGATCATATGGGGATCAAATTTTATTTAAAATATGTAACAGCCATGGGGCCCTATTACACGGCTGCAAATCATTCCGTTATCTCTTGGGCCTGGAATGGTAAGTGATAAACAAGTCCAGGCTAGGCACATGGTAGCAAGGCTCTGTGAAGTTTTATTCTCTCTGAGTAAGGAATATTATCGTGTGCTAATTCTTAGAAGGAAGAAGACTGAAACTTAGTGCTGACAATTCGCTAGAGCAGTTATGGCTTATGACATATTAATGATTTGCAAAATTTGTTTACTTAATTTTAAAATGCAGGAACAAGAGCAGAACATTTTGTGATGCATCCCACTTGATAAGAGTAAATATTGATTTGGTTATACATGTGAATACGTGTGTGCACTTCATCATTAAATAAAACACATCTTTTCTCTATGGAAAAAAAGAAAGCTACTGGTGGGGTCGGCACTGTGGCATAGTAAGTAAAGCTGCTGCCAACGGTGTCCGCATCCCATATGGGCACCAGTTTGAGTCCCAGCTGCTCCACTTCCCATCCAGCTCCCTGCTAATGGCCTGAGAAACAGTAGAAGATGACCCAAGTCCTTGGGTGCCTCTTGCACACTTGTGGGAGATCCAGAAGTTGTTTCTGGCTCCTAGCTTTGGATTGGCCCAGCTCCAGCATTGTGGCCATTTGGTGAGTGAACCAGTGAATCAAAGACCTCTCTCTCTCTCTCTTTCAAATAATTAGACAAATATTAAAAAATAGAAGCTACTGGCAAATTAATTAGAAAATAGACACATACATACACATTCATATATACACATGTATATATGAATATGGTTGGAAAGACACATTTAAAACATATTTATTAATGGGCCAGAGCTGTAGTGTAGCAGGTAAAGCCACCGCCTGCAGTGCCAGCAAACCATATGGCCATTGGTTCGAGTCCTGGTTGCTCCACTTCCAATCCAGCTCTCTGTTATGGCCGGTGAAAACAGTAGAAGACAGCCCAAGTCCTTGGGCCCCTGCACCCCTGTGGGAGGCCCACCCAGAAGCAGCTCCTGACTCCTGGCTTCAGATTAGCCCAGCTCCGGCCACTGCAGCTATTTGAGGAGTGAACCAGCAGATGGAAGTTCTCTCTCTGCCTCTGCCTCTCTGTAACCCTGCCTTTCAAATAAATAAATTTTAAAAATAATAGAATTATTTATTCATGGCAGGGAAGAAAACAAACGGAAATGGTAAAATGGGAATTTTAAAGATTTGACTTTTGAATCATGTGCATGCTTTAAAATTTTATTTTTAATTACAAAAAAATGTAAAATAGTAAGATATTTTGTGGGTATCAACAAACTGATTCTAAAGCTTATATGAGAAGAAAACAGACTGAATTGCCAAAACAAAGAACAAAGCTAGGGAACTGACAGTTCCCAGCTTCAAGACTTCACTTAATTATACACTGACAGTAATCAAGAAAACAAGGTACTGGTGAAAGACTAGACACACAGATCAATGGAGCAGAATAGAGAGCCCAGAAATAAGTCCACACAAATACAGTGAACTGATCACTGACAAAGGAGCAAAGAAAGTTCAATGCAAAAAGAATAGTCTTTTCAACAGCTAGTGCTAGAACAACTGAATTTGCACATATCAAACTGTTAATCTAGATCTTACATTTTCCCAGAAATTTGACTAAAAATGGAGCACTCATCCCATATTGGAGTGCCTGGATTTAAAGCCTGGTTCCAACTCCTGACTCCAGCTTCCTGCCAAAGCAGAACCAGCGAGGCAGCAGGTGATGCCTTACGAGTTGGAGCCCTGCTACCCACACAGGAGACTTGGAATGAATTCCTGGCTTCCAGTTTCTCCCAGTCTCCACCCTCTTTCTCTCACTCACTCACTCACTCACTGGTCTTCCCTCTCTTTCCTTTCTTCCCTCTGCCCCTCCCTTTTTTCTCTCTCTCAAATATTTTTTCCAAAAAAATGGACTAGACATCTAAAAATAAAATGTAGTACTACAAAACTGCTTAAGTGTAACAGAAAAATATCCATGTGATCTTGGGTTTGATGACTTGTTTTTAGACACAACACAAAAAGCAGAATCCATGATAGAAAAAAAAAATGTTATTAGACTTCATTAAAGTTAACATCTGCTCTGTGAAAGACACTGTCAAAAAATCAAGGGATAGGCAATGGGCTTGGAGAAAATAATTACAAATAGAAATCTGATGAGTGGGAAGTAAAAAAGACTAAACACGGGGAACTTTTAAGGTGAGGGAAAACTGTCATGTGTTTATCAAATCCCACAGAAATACACAGCACAAAGAGTCAATCTACTGAATGCAAATTAATTTAAAAAAATTGGAAGTCAGCAGATTCCAGGAAAGAACTCATACTGGGACAAGATAATCTAACTTTATCACAAATTCTATATGAAACAACCTCACTAAAGGGAGTGGGAGGAAAGGTGCTGATCTAAGTGATTTTGGCAATCGGTGGAATCTGTAAGGCTAAGGGCAGAAAGAACTGCACATAAAAACCATGTGGTAGTTGATAAAGCTGTTTCCCATTTGGTAGCAGATTAACAATCATATTACTATACAGGCACACTAAAACTGGACACTTAAGTAAATGGTTATGGATGTTGGGAACCACTGCTGGAGAGGGATTTTACAGATAATCAAAGGGAAGAGTCTAGAATGATCCATGTGGAAAGGATTAGAGGGGAATCATCAGCATGAACTTCTGTTTACCTTAAAAGAGACTCAGATGATCACAAGTAGAAATATTTATACTGTACACAGATGGGTTAGTATTTCTTTACTCTGGCACAGACAGCATGAGAGAAAAACAAACAAACAAGGATTAATGCCCAGATACTGATTTTCATTAACGCTCCCCAGTAAAAAGAAGCAGAGATGTTCCTTGGAAAACTGGTCAGTTTTAGAACTGGGGCAGAAAATACACGAATGTGGGGAATGCTTAGGACCAAGTGCTCTCCAAAAAAAGCAAAACAAGAGTTCAAAGAGCTGTGAAAATCTCTCAAGTAGGATGATGACACTCTGGGCACATTTACCAGATGTGCTTTTAGAGATACTTGCTGAAATAATTAGAAACCAAATGATGTAATACCAAGAATTGTACTGAAAATGTTCCATTGCAAGAGAGGAGAGAACGTGAATAGTAGTTGAGGTTGGATAATAGATTCACTAAGTTTGTGAAGAGATTGTCTCCAATTTTGTAAATATTTCCATTTTTCTCAATAGAAACAAAAAGAAAGGGAGACACAACATGATGTAGTATCCAGTTACGTCCACTGGAAATTGATGCTTTGCAGCCCAAATGCCTTCTGAAGGTCTCCAAACTCATTCTGAAAGAGAGCTGAGAATAAGGTCATTTCACCACCCTCAGAATGGCTGCTGCACTTCTATTCAGAAATGACCATTCAAGGAAACACAAACAAAAATGCTTTCGCAGACTTCATAAGGAAAGCAGGCTGAACTGTGTTAATTGGACTTTTATACTATTTTATTTTTTTAACAGCAATAGGCAGCTTCTAATCATTTATGTTCTGTGCTACATGCAATACAGGAGCTGGAACCAGCAGGGGCTTGAGCATATGAGAAGGATAAGAAAAGAAGAGGGCTATTAGTCACACGACTTAGATCTGTGTAAATTTGGGAAAGCATTAGATTACAAAAATGGTTTACCATATTTCTGCCAAAGTAGAAATCAGGAATGTGTGAAATGTATGTGTGTTTGTGTGTGTATGTGTGTATGTTTGTCCTATGTGATGAAAAATAACACAAATAATCTTTTACTCATGTACACATTGGAAAATAGTGTTTATAACATCTGTAATTAAGGGTGCATATTCATAATATAAAAAGCATTCATCATGCACAATAATAAGCATTACTTTGCAACAATTAAAATATCACACATCATTGAGAAAAACTGAGCTACAAACAGTGTGTTAAGTATGATCTCACTCACGCAAAGAGCAAACAGAAATCAAACAATAAAAACACAATGTGTGTGTATGCGCTTGTGCGCATGCACATGAGCATTGGTATATATGGGTCTGGAGGCCTCTTTGAGTAGTGAATGTGTGTGTTTCACCCCCAAACTCCTTTTTCCTCCTAGAATCTCAACTCACATATGCCTTTGCCCTTAAGGTAAAGATGTCTCACCGAACAAGAGACAAAGAAAGACACTGAGTTTTGGACTTTTCCGTTTTTAAGAGCTGAGATCCTCATGTAAACACCTGCCAAACCATTTTTTGCTTGTTTTTCATCTATCCTAAAAGGAGGAAAAAAACCAGCTCTCCCAGTGGAGGAGAACAAGGAGGAAAGGAAACATGAATATTACAAACCAGGTATCAGCGGACTCTACCCTCTCTTCCACAGCTAAGCTCAAGGAGCTGGGAGCAGCAGAACCCTAAGAAATGCACAGGGTTGGAGAGCCAAGCCATCCACTCCCTGCTTTCTCTCTGAACCCTGCAAAAGGAGTCCCTGCTCTCTCAAGATAGGAGAGAGCCTGAGCAGGGATGCCGGATGGGGCAAGACATACCAGAAGTAAAGCAACTCCAAGGTAACCCTACCACATTCCTCACATCCCTAAACAGTCATTTCTCAGTCACACAGCACAGCATGAAGGAAGAAAGTCTACACCCTCAAGGGCTTTCCCATAGGGTGGCATAAACAGCACAGCCAAAGCCAAGTGGGACTGCTGCCTCCTGCTTGGGGAGAGAGCTAGCCCTGGCACTAGGCAGGATGAGGCACTTCCTAGCAAACTCTAATTGGAACAGACCTGGGAAAGGCTCAGCAGCCTCCTCACACCTGAAGCCACAGCGCTGTTGAACTCCCAGCACTGAGGTAAGCCCCAGAGAAGTTCAGGTGAGGGAGACTGAATTGTTAGGATTTAAACTTGGAAGAATCTTGCAGGGGCTGTTAGGAAGTGTGTTTCCTATCATTCAGTAAAAAAGCAATCAAATGAGGGATTATGTAAAAGCTGGCCAGGAGTAGTTTTAGGTGCTCTTGCAACACAAAGGTAGCTAAGTAAGATGATAGGTGTGTTATTTTTGCTCAACTATAGTAACTGTGCATTGTGTATATGAGACCCTCCATTTTTTAATGTGTATGTTCAAGATCCCCAGAAGATGCCTTAACCTACAGACAGAACTGAATCCTATCTATATTATGCTTTTCCCTATATAGACATACCTATGACAAAATTTAATATCAATGAGGCAGCTTAAGAGATTAACATGAATAACATAGAACAGTTATAACAATACACTGTATCAGAAATTATTGAAAAGTTAAAAATTAGTTCTTTCTGAAATTTTCCATTTAGTATATTTGAACTGAAGGTGACCATGGGTAACTGAAATTGCAGAAGGCATAACTTATAGATAAAGGGGCATTACCATATGTGTATCAAAATATCCCATTTATGCTTCTGTAAATTGTTTGCATTTCCCACACTGAATATATAATGCCTTTGAGATACAGGTTTGTGTTTGTTTCAAAAAAAATTATTTCAGCCAAATGGTTTTCCAGATGACTGGTGGGGCAGGACCCCTTGCCTGGGTGGCCTTTACCACAGGACATCACATCTTTGTCACAGCAGCCTGGGAGGCCAGGTGAGTTTTCTTGTCACAAAGAAAGGATGCATTGAGAAAAACATTAAAGTATTGTCAAATAAACTTGACAGGGCCTATACAAGGTGGAAAACATGACGGCACTACCACTTCTACAGCCATCTAAATACTAAGTTTTCTCAGAGATGGAAAAAAACATTAACAAGTAAAACTTTTAAAGACAATCACATGCAAGTCTACAGAACAATATTCCCAAAATGGGAACGCTATCTGTTTCACCACCATAAGTTTAGTCCTATTTCCACCTATATTTTTAATCCTTTAAATTATTATCAACCCATGTAGATAAATGCATTTCTAAAAATCTTATGGAGCTGAGACAGTTTATTATAAATTTAATATTTACATTCGGTATAGTTCTTAGACTTATTTTGAATCAATAAATGTTTATGGGGCACCTTTTCTATGCTGTCCATCTATCCTGGGGGATGCAAAGATGAATAAAGGAGTTACTGACTTGGAATATTCAGTCTTATAAGAAAGATAAACATGCAAATAACCTTAAGACAAATTAAAACAACAATTACAAGAGAAGAGGGAAATAGATGAGACAAAGTACTTAATCCTACAGGGGCCTTTGGGCTGACCTTTAAAGAAGGGTAACTATGTTGTAAGAGTAGCAAGGGCAGTCAAGGCCAAAGGAACACCATGAACACAACCAAGGAGGTGTCAAGGGCAGGCTAAGGTCCTTCTGCAACTCAGCAGCAGGCTCCTAAGAAACTGAACAGCCTAGACCCATCATGGTAACCACTAATCATTTTACATTCCACATTCTCCGTTCTCATGTAGCCAGAGGCCACATTGGTTGATCTAGTCTAAAATTAGACCTAGTCTAAAATTATTAGAAAGAGGAAGTGAAAGAGAAATGTACTTGGCAAATGTGGGTTCCTTGAAATGCACAGGTACTCACTCATACATCATGCAGGGGCAACATGGGAGGCTGTGAAAACAGAGCTTTGTGAGACTACTGCAGTTTCCACTGTTCTCTTGGGAAGTGCAGAAACATAGCATGTACCAAGACTGAAGTTCACAAAATGAGCAGGTAGACTTCCTTCCCCTTGGCTTAAAATTCTTCAAATTGGGCTCCAGCTGAATATAAATCATAATTCCAAGTAGCCAGCTGTGATGCATTTAGAACAATTCTTTTGATGTCTTCATCTACTGGGGTCCTTCCCAGCTTGTGGAGTCACAGCACCCTCTATTGGGAAGGAGGTCTGTTGAAAGCCCATTAGCACCAGCAAAGCCTTTCCAGTTTGCGAATAACAGGCCTAGTTGCTCTGTATGATTCATCAAATCATTCCCTAAATGGTGATGCAACTTTGCAATCCACTGTATTTTATATCACAAGCAGAAAAGACACTGTGTTACAGAAATAAGCATTGCAGAGTGATTACTTCTTAGTATGTTAGACTTAAGTTTACAATCTTCTGTCCTTAAAAACTGGTAAGCATGTTCATTGAAAATTAGGCAAGAGAAAAGTATGCAAGCCCAGGGAAAGCAGGCAAGATTCCGAGGAAGAACACAGTAGAAAAGATACACACATGAGAAAAACTGAGTGTCCTAAAGCTTCAAAAACAGTCTCACTGAAATTTAAACTGCTATGCAAAGTAATATTAACTGAGAAACCAGTTGCTCCTTTGTTTCCTCTACCCATTTAGCAACATTTTTTGCAGTCCTGTTATGTATCCAACATGACTTAATAAATGAATAAGCAACTGCAACTGCGTTAACATAAAGGGAAACAGATAAGCCAGGCAACAGCTGATGATGCAGCATTAAATGTTCCACAGCCGAAGGAAGCATGGGGAATACAAAAGAAATCCTAATTCAATCCAAAAGATGAGAGTTGGTATATATCAAAGTAGCGATACTTGAGTTGTGTCCTAAAAAATCTGTAGAAGGCAACCATGCAAAAGACCAGGGAAAATAAAATAGGGAAAAGGAAGTAAAAAGCAAAGAGGCATAAAACAAAATGAAGTATGGAGGGACCACAAAGTTTATAAACAGTTTTTTGAAAAATTTCTGTATTTCAAAGCAGAGTTACAGAGAGCAAAAGAGAGAGAGGGGAAAGAGAGATCTCCCATCTACTGGTTCATACCCCAAATGGCTGCCAACAGCTAAGGCTGGGCCAGAGCAAAGGCAGGGGCTCAGAACTCAATCCAGTTCTCCCACGTCAGTGGCAGAGGCCCAATCACTTGGGCCATCTTCTCCTGCCCTTCAACGTACATTAGCGGAAACCTGCACTGGAAGTGGAGCAACCGAAACTTCAAACTCATGTTTGAAGTGCTCATGTAGGATGCCCGTGTTGTAGGTAGTGGCTCAACCCACAGCACCACAACATAGGCCACAGAGATTCATAAATATTACAGTGATACAAGATGCTACCACGGGGAACTATGAGAGGTAGGCTAGGAGTAGGAATAGATCATGCAACTCAGGATTAACAAGGTCTGTAGGGTACTCAGGGCTAGATTCTTGAATACCTCCAGTGACCTGATACTCACCCACTCAGGTACAGTTTTGCTTTCATTTCGCACTCTGGGGTATCTCAAGTCAAGTCTGATTATGCTTTCATTTATGGAATTAAAAATGACTCAACTCATGTGAGAACAAATATGGAGCAGAAGACCTGAAGGAATTGATATTAAGTTTCTCACTAATAAGCAGATCCAGAACCAAGCTGGTGTTCAGCAAGTTCAAGTGTGTCCAGGGTGAAAGTGTGTCCCTTTGCAGCATCTGTGAGTCTTAACAAGGAACCAAGTCTCTGACATTATCCTCACGCCAAAGAGGACACTTGCAACAGCAGAGCCCTTAATGGCTTCTGTAAATGGTACGAGACTTCTGAGAGCGAGTGAAGAGTGAAGGCTGCCTTTTATCCCCAAGATCAGTACCTGAAGCTCCCATTGTTCTTCCCTGGAGAATCTCTTCTCTCCTCCTCATCAGGCCAAGCACCACTCATATCCACCCTCCCCACAGACTCTGCAAGCAATCACTAAGTGCGAACCTGAGTCTACTGATCAGACCAGTCTGCAGTAGAAGGGAACAAGATCGACCACGTTCATTTCTGCTGAGCAACTGAAGTGGAGGAAGGGGCTGCCAAATAGAGAAATCACAGCTCCTCAGAGAAAGCAGTGCAATTTGCAAACTCTAAATGTAAGCTGAAGTTTGAAATAATGCAGAGCACAAAGCAACTGCATACTAAAGTCCAGGTGGTATCAGTAAAAAGGGAAAAATGTGAAGAAAATGCACTTCTTCAACCTGTTTTCTCCTATGAAACTGACAATGATTTCTGTATTTGCAATATTTAATTGGCCATAAGTTAAAAAGAAGTCATGCAATTAGGCTTCAAAGTGAAAACAGACATTTCTCCCTCTTCATTCTGTATGCATCTTACAAGACGGCAAGAAGTAGAAGCAAGGAAGGAAAAAGAAACCTAGACACCAAGAAGATGCTTTTAACAGCAACAAATATCAAAACTGTAAGAGTTGGTGAAGGTGGAAGAGTCTTTGCCAGAGCATGAGTAACAGTTCATCTAAGCAGCTCAAGAACTAAGGATTCAGACTTGGGAATCAGAGCTAAAATCAGACCAATAGCTCCCACCCTTTGTAGCTGAATGACCTTGGGCAAATTACTCAGCCACAGAAATGTTGGGTTTTCTCATCTATGCGACTTTATGGGCTTATTGAAATACTGAATCAGATATGATGAATATATGGCCTTCCAAAAGTATCTGACAAATAATAAGCCTTCAGTGAATTTAAACTTGAAAAAAAAATGTCTGGTACACATCAAATAAGCAATATCTGCTGCTGGATTAAGTAGTGAAGAATCAAAAAGAAAAACTGCATTTTCTGTTGTCAGGAAAAAAAAGGGGCCAATTACACCGTGAGCGAGTGATCATTACGAAAGGAAGAACTGATGTGTCCTGGAGAAGTTTCTGTACTTCTCCAGTTGCATAACAGATAGCATGAGAATGATCCTGGTTTTAATTTTAAATGACTAACAAGAGAACTTGTCATCAAACTATAGAACATTTGATAAGTACAGGCAAAGTCTTTAAAAACTAACCAATTTTTTTTTTCAATCCATGAAAAACACAGGACCAGAGATGATATAATTATGTTAAGCAAGTTTCTACTGTCAGAGTAAGAGCTCAGAACACTTGTTGAGTTCACTGCCTTTGGAGAGGAATGAATTGCCCCCCTTGCCTTCTGTCAAGTGCATATGTTGAAGCCTTAGCCCTCAAAGTGAATCCATATTTGGAGATAGGGCCTATGAGGAGGTAACTGAGGTTAAGTAAAGTCATGAGGATGGAGCCCTAATGAAACTGCACTGCTGTCCTTTTAAGAGACGCTAGGAGGCTCACGTAATGGGAAAGACCACATAAAGGCACAGTGGAAAGGTGGCAAGTCAGCAAGACAAAGAGAGAGACCTCAGGAGACATCCACCTTCTAGACCTGCGGAAAAAATATGGGCGAATGGCATTTTGTTACAGCAGCAGCAGGCTCATACACTTCAGTTTCCTGGCAGACAGAAGTGGGTTCAAATCCAAACTCAGCTACTTGCTAGTGAAGTTTCTTGGGGCAAGATACTGAGCCTCTGAAGGCCTCAATTTCTTCATCTAGGAAATAGAAATGCTGTTACATTGTTATTTTGCATATCTGAAAATTCGATGAAAGAATACATCTTTAAGATCATATCAAAATGTTGACATACAATAATCCTCGGATAAGAATTGACTTTAATTACAATCTTTACGATTCTGACTTAGTAATGATTTTTCATTCATGTACATTTTAATGTAAATTTACATTTTTCACTCATTTACAGTTTTTATGATTTTGAATTAAACTGACTTTTATTTCCATGATTTTTCCTACTTAACCTTACAGTACTTTTATGTAAAATTATCCTACAAAGACCATCCATCCACTTTGTTCTCCAAAGAAAGTTTCAAATGAGAAAAACAATAACCACTGGAAAAATGAAGGCATTGCTGATTTAGCTTCTCCATTTTATTCAGTTTCTTCCATTATGGATTGTCAAATAGGCTATGAGTTATCTCACCAAAACAAGGTTTCCTCAATGCATCTCCCAGTAGCCTCTTTCCAGGTCTGAACATGTGAATTTATTCTTCTTTGGAAGTAAATCCAGTCAACCTTATCTGAAAAGTAGTTCAACCTATCTGGGGAAAATATTTCACAAAGGCTTTGGAATGAGAGAGGAACATAGCTTAACTTACAGGAGCCAGACATCTGTTATTCCAGGCATTATTAGGAACCAGGATTACTTGTAGAACATTACAGAAAAGGTAAAATGTTAAAAATGCAAGAATTTTTTAAAAAATTGACTCCCTTTAACATGGAGCAATGAATATGGGAATGGTGTCCCAGCCTCTAGGTTAACACAAATATGAATGTAAAGGAATGAGTTGTACCACTAGAATGTATTTTGTCAAATACAATGGAAGGTATATGGTTCATCCTGTACCCACTCCTAGGGGATTTTCATCTCCTTGGATCAATTCACATAAGACTTTTTTTTTTACCTTGCAATTACCTTGAGATAGAAGAGAGTAAAAAATGATTTCATCACTGCCTTCAAATGGCATTTCAAAAATCATGGCCAGGTCTTCCAATTCTCCATGGCGGCAGAACCAAATAAAGACAAAACAGCAGTGGCTTCTGTCTAATTAACCAGAGAAATTCCTGCTGGGCAGAATTACTAAACATCACAAGTTGTGGATGGGGAAAATTGTCTTTCAGACTCAGTTGCTAACCACTATCCGATTCCTCAGAAACACATTAGGTCTTTTTGACTCCAAGGCTGTAGGAAGTGTTTATAGAGTGACCTACTAGTTCCATGCCTTGGGAAATCCCTCAGCCCAAAGCAAACTGATATGGTTAGTCATGAAAAACAACAGGCTTTTTCTCAGAAGAGTAGTCTCAAAACAGATTTTTAAATTTAACCTTATTTAATAGGAACACTTTTTCTTAAAATAATGTTTCTGAAAAAAATGGTTGGATCCAATTCAACAGATGTTTCTTGAGCACTTACATGCAAAGGAGTACAGCAGAAACACCGACCAGATCCACCTCCTGACCTGAACTCCTGCAGACTGAAAGCAGTCATTCACTCATTGAGTCAAGATTTTAAGTTCTTTCTGAAAAGTAGGCAGGGGTAACAGCAAAAAGGAAACAGCACCCTCGCTCACATGAAGGTTTTACTGTAGTTGAAGGAGGGAAAACAGGAAGTGAACAAATGAGTAATACGATTTCACCTGAGGTTCTTTACGTGACGTTTCCTGCCCTGATCAGAAAGGCAAGATCTACCTGAAGCATGACATCTGAACTGAAACCTTTACACTAGGAATCAGCCATTCACAAAGAGTCAAGAGCCAAAGCAAAAACTTGGGCCGCATCTTTGTTAACCTCCGACTCTAAGACTGTGGGGAGCAAACCGGACTAGACTGAGTTACTGGAATTAAGACTTATTCTATGCATCTGCTCTCCCACAATATGGCGCTGGGAGAGAAGTAAACAGCTTCCGCACAGCTGCCTCCAGTTCAACCAATTAACTGTAGGACTTGCTCCTGATTGGAGAGCAGCGTACTCGGCGTGTGGGCAGCCGAGTTGGGATTGGCGGAGGAGGACTATAAAGGAGGAGAGAGACGGCATGCACCGGGGGAACATCTATGGGGAACATCTAAGGGAACCCGTGCAGCCCCGAGAAAGCCGGCCGGCGGTGTGCCGCTCCCCTGCGGAAGTGGGGAATGTGGCCAGGGGGAACTGCTCTTCCACGGAGGTAGAAGGGATAGTAGCCAACCCGGGAAGAACCAGCAGCAAACCCGGGGAGGGCCGAGCAGACGAAAGAACAGCGCAGGGTCCTGTGTTGCTCCTCCACGAAGAGGGGGAGCAACATAAGACCAGAAAGAAAACCAGGGAGAACGGAACGTAAGGCTCGAGGGTGGAAATAAGTGAGAGGCAAGGTCACGGAGAGAGAGGGCTCAGGTTCCGTCGGAGCCTGTAGACCACGACCGTACATTTAGACTGTGTTGTAGTACATCATGTGAAATGGGAAGCCGTAAGGAGGTCCTGAGCAGGAAGTAAGAGTATCTCATTTATGTTTCAAGATCACTGGTTTGGTACGCAATGGATCATGAAGTGGAAAAAGTGGCTGTAAGGGGACTGGTTAGGAGTCCAGTGCTGGAGTTAGTATTAGAAACAAAGGCAGCGGACATAGTGTGGCAACACCAGGTTCAAAAAGTAATGGATAGGTATGGAGACATATTAGAGTTATAGTTCTGGCAGGTCTTCAAAGAAGGAGGTACCTTTCTCTGAAGGGAGGAGAGAACTTCCACTTTGACTATGACCTTGTCTAAGATAAGAGTCGGAGAACTCAAAAGGCTTCCATAGCCTTGGAAACTCATGACTGGAGCATAGGGAGATTACTGATGCCATAAACAGGAGTGTCAATTTGTAAAGTCAACAACAGGAGTCACTGTGCACTTACTCCTCATGTAGGATCTCTGTCTTTAATGTGCTGTACATTGAGATTTAATGCTATAACGAGTACTCAAACAGTATTTTTCACTTTGTGTTTCTATGTGGGTGCAAACTGTTGAAATCTTAATGTATATTAAACTGATCTTCTGTATATATAGAAAACTGAAAATGAATCTTGATATGAATGGAAGGGGAGAGAGAGCAGGAAAGGGGAGGGTTGTGGGTGGGAGGGAAGTCACGGGGAGGGGGAACCAATGTAATCCATAAGCTGTACTTTGGAAATCTATATTCATTAAATAAAAGTTTAAAAAAAAAGAGTTATAGTTCTGGATTTACTAGTGGGTCACATTTTATAACATCATTAAGATTCACTCCCCCTCTGATCCACAGTCTTCTAACATGCCTGAGAAGGCAATGGAAAATGGGTCAAGCACAAGGGCCTCTGCCAGCCACCTGGGAGACTCAGAGCACCTGCCTCTGACTTCCTCCTGGCCCATCCCTGGACATTGCAGTCATTTGGGAAATGAACCAGTGGATGGAAGATCTCTCCTTCTGTCTTTCAAATAAATAAGCAAATTTTAATAAAAGCACAATGAACAAACAAGATTCATCTTTCAGTAGAGCTTCATTTGAAACTTAATGTGTTACTTAGAAAGGCCAACTGTCTAAAATTATCAACCATTGCGTTCCTTGATCCTCGACTAACTATAAAATCATCAGTGTACAACATAATGCTTACTATGCTAACAAGCAATATCCCTCCTCCTTGCTGACATACTTAAGCCATGTTACTGTTCTTTTTTCTAGCATTTCACCTTAAAAACTTAGCACCTAACACAGAGTCTAATCTAACTATCCCGCAGACCAAAAAGTTGTTACCTATGCAAAATGTTAATTCTGCGTAAATTAGAAAACTTTACCAGGGCACCACTTACCCACTGAACGTGTGTTCTTGCCTTTCCTCTATCTTTCCATCTAGAGCACCTCTTTGACAGGAACAAAGAGATGAAGTCACTGTTGGGGAGTCCTGCTTAGCTGCTAATGAGTGCTGCAAATTTTCTAAGTTGAGAAGATAAAGACTTTTCTCTCTCCGCTATCACCTCCATATCCCTTTTGTCTCTCCTTTCTCATAGAAGTGAATTCATCATGAGCAGAAACCTATGCATCACAGGTTTTGGTGCAAATGGAATCAAACTCTGACACAGGCCTTTGCTGGTGAAAACACTCCTTTGGTAAAAAATGACAGTTCGGCACTGTGCCTAGCATATTATCAATGCTGAAGAAACAAAGGAAATAACTGTCTTTGCCTAACTAACATGGACCTGGATTTGAGATAGCTCATTTCCCGCATGTGCTCTGATACAGCAAGTCTAGGGAAGGCACTGTCCTCTAATTTTTACAGGTAAGAAAACAGATTCACAGAAAGCCAGCAATCTGCCCACAATGACTTAGAGTAAGCGGTAGTGCTGCAATCACATCAAGATTCTGACAACCCCACAGCATGTTAGCAAGACACCAGGTTCCCTTCCTCCAGGCCTAACAGCCACAGCAATATGCCTGGGACAGGAGTTCAAGTTTAACCCACTCACCAGTTCAGGGATCCTGGATTAAGTAAGCTCATTTCCCAGAACCTCAGATGTACCATCCTCATGAGATGTGGAGAGAGTGATGCATGTGAACACAGCCTATGGTCTGGAAACTTTATAACAAATCACTACTTTTAAATGCTTATTTATTGAAAGGACAGAGATAGAATCATATACACACATTTAGGGAGGGAGGGAAGGGGAGAAGGAAGGAGGGATGGCAGGGAGAGGAAGGGGGACAGGGAGAGAGATTTCCCCTCATTTGGTTCACTCCCCAAATACCCACAAAGGCCAGGGGACCAAAGCCAGGTCGTCCACAAGAGTGTCAAAAACTAATTACTTGAGCCATCACTGATGCCTCCCAGGGTCCACATTAGCAAGATGCCTGAGTTAGCAGCTGGAGCCAGGAATCAAACCCAAGCACCTCAACTGGGGATGGGGGTTTCAACTACTAGGCCAAACACCCACCCCAAATCATTATAAATTTTAGAAAGTGAAGTACAGTTTGAAACAAGTTATGGTACATATAAAGTGAATTGAATTTATTTCCCTATGAGCAATTTGTTACTTAAGAATACTTATTTCTTATTTACTAATAAAAAGGCCTTATTAATGGGAATTTTGATAATGACTATATCCACCTATGCATAGCATCATCATCATGACAGCAATAACAGTGCCTCACATCACTGGGTACCTAGCCTTTGTGAGGCACTGCTTTATGTGTTAACTCATTTATCCCTCTCACCCCCAAAGTCCTAGAGACAGGATAACTATAGATCCCAATTCACAGATGAAGAAACAGACATAGATGGTTGCAGTAACTTGTCAGGTGAAAGGTTAGCATGTGAATCCAAACAAGCACGCCCCCCAGCCCACATATAATCATTTCTCACATCATTCATTGTTCTTTTTCCAGAAATATAGTTTCTTAAAGACAGGATGCCTGCACCTTGCAGGCACTGTGGTGTGCCAGGTGAAGCTACTGTTTGCAGTGCTGGAATCCCATGCAGGCACCAGGTCAAGCTCTGGCTGCTCTACTCCTGATCCAGCGCCCTGCTAACATGCCTGGGAAGGCAGTGGAGGATGATCCAACTGCTTGGTTCCCTACACCAACGTGGCAGCCTGGGTGAAATTCCTGGCTCCTGGCTTGGGCCTGGCCCAGCTCTGGCTGTTGAGGCCATTTGCAGAGTGAACCAGCAGATGGAGACTGACTGACTGACTGACTCTCTCTCTCTCCTTCTCTTTAACTCTTTTAAATAAAGTAAATGAATCTTAACACACACACACACACACACACACACGACAGGATGTCTATCTCAGGTTAAAGTACTTCCAGGTAATGTTAGTGCAATAAAAATACCTAAAATTACTACTCCAGGAATATTTCACCAGCCTTCCATCAGCTTAAATCCTTCCTATTTGATCTTTCACCAGGTCCTGGTGACTCAAGAAGGTCCAATGATTTCCTTCCCTTAAGTGTTGCATGTTTTCAGTCTTTCCCAGCAGTCCTCGTGTAGAAATCTGGAATCTGTGGTAAAGCAGTCCTACATTCTCTACAGGAGAAGCCCAGACACAAGAAAGCCAGTAACAGGGGCTGGCATGGTAACAAAGTGGGTAGAGCCACCATCATAGACACCAGCATGCTATATGGATGCTGGTTCAAGTCCCAGCTGCTCCATTTGTGATCCAGTTCCCTTCTAATGCCCCTGAAAAAGCAGTCCTCAGGCCCCGTGCACCCATGTGGGAGACCTTGAAGAAGTTCCTGGCTCCTAGTTTCAGTCTGGCCCAGCTCTACCCATTGTAGCCATTTATGGAGTAAACCATTTGGGATGGAACATCTTTTTCTTTTCTCCCTGTCTCTGTCACTTTGCCTTTCAAATAAATACATTTTTTAGAGAAATAAAACCAGTAATAAAGACACTGTAAGGAAAATCCAGCCAGGCGGTGCTTTGCCTAATGAAATGAAGCCACATTTATAGCCAGTCCTTAATTTTAAAACCTTTAACAAAAGACTAAATGAGCAACTCATCACAAGAAGCAACTCTGCCTCTCCAGAGCACCTTATACTTCTGTCCAGAACTCTCTGTGACTCACATGGTATTACAGGGTAGTCATGTCCTATCCCATTTAGCTCATGGGGTGATTTCCTAACTTAGTAATAGAAGAACTAAGTGACTGTGATGATTAATTTTTGACAATTTTAGTGTGCCATGGGGAGCCCAAATTAAGCATTAATTTTGATGTTTCCATGAGGGAATTTGCAGATGAATCTACATTTAAATCAGCAGTTTGTCCCCCACAATATGGGTGGGAATTCTCAAATCCACTGGGTGTAACTAGAACAAAAGGGAGAGGAAGCGATCATGCATGCCTCCCCTCTTTTACTTGTTTGCTTTCACTGTCCTGGCTGGGGTTTTCACCTCCTCCTTCGCTAGCTGCATCTTGAGCTTTTCTCAGTCTCCAGCAGCTTGCAGATAGCAAACTAGGGAGTTCTCAGCATCTCTAACTTCCTGAGCCTCTTCAGGATCAGTCACCACAGAGGGAGAGGGTGACCTCTTGGTTCTTTTTCCTTGGAGAACCTTGACTAGTACAAGGGAGAGAGGCTTGGGAACAGTAGCTACAGAGTTCTTCAGCAAGACCTCCATGGGGTAAATAGGAAATGGGAGGTATGCACATCTCTACAACTTCTGAAAGACAATGCCTACATAGACATACACCCATCAAGGCTTAGGTATAGACCAACTCATATTTAATAACCACCACTATGTGTGAGTCCCGGAGCTAAATATTTTTCCATAAATGATGGTACTTAAATTTTTTTTTTGGCAAATGGAATTTAAAGGCTTAATTCATTGAGAAATTGCTTGAAATTCAAATGAGTATTATCATAAACCATGCTCATAAGAATAAATAAATTATCAGTGTGCATCTAAGTTGTGGACACTAAATATTAAAGCACCTGCAGTTCCAGGCATTTTGGCTAGCAGTTAAGAGACCTGCATCCTATGTCAGTGCCTGGTTTCAATCCTGGCTCAGGTCCTTACTCCAACTTCCTGCTCATGCAGATCCTGGGAGGCAGTGGTGATGGCTCAAGCAATGGAGGTCCAGACACTAACATTGTTGACCTGCATTGCATCCCCAGTTCCTTGCTGTAGCCTAGCCCTTGTTCTTGTGGGCATTTGAAGAGTGAACCATGGATATAAGACTGATTGATCCCTCTCTCTCTCTCTCTTTCTCTGTGTATGAGTGTGTGCATGTGTGATTCTAGCTCTCTGCCTCCCAAACATATACATACAGAATGATACAGATAAGATGAACAAAACTATGTAGTGAGAAGATATATTTGGGAGTTTTTCCACCCATCTCTCACTCCACACTAGGAATTAGCCAGACCTGCAGACTTCTCTCTTGTTCCGTCATTTAATCCGATTTGGTATTTCTCAAACCTCAGGGTCCAAAATAACTACTGCCCAGAGTTACAGACACCAGATCTTATTTACTGTGCTCCATGGTCATTTCAGGACATTTCAAGGGTATTCTCAGGACCCGTGGATCCAAGCCAGCAGCCGTACCTGTGTGAACATGTTCTGCTGTGAGGGCAGAGGAGGCTGAAACGGAGCCCGCATCCTCCTGTTCAGCCCATCCCGTGAGGGAGAAGATGGAAGTTTCTGTGATTGATTTGTACAGAGAAGGGGGTCACCTTTTTAAAATGCACACAAAGATATGTAATGAGTGGCGGGAGCCCTGGTTATTTGGACTATTTGTGATTCATGCCTTAGGAGCTGACTTTAGAAATTAAATATACCTATGTCCAGGGTTTCTTTTACTTACATCCTTCTCAGTCCTCACTAAAAGTAAGCTTTACCTTCTCAGTGGCTGTTCTGTCATTTCTGCATCCCCAAAATCTTTTCAGTTCCTGGGAAATAGTAGACTCCCAGTAAAGAATGGTTAGTTTATGATTACACTTTCGTAAAATTCAGGAAATAAATTCAGCTAACGTCCCATGATACAGCTCATATATATTATACCTAAGGCATGTAATACTCATATAATACTCACAAATCTAAGATACGCACTATCATTTTTATTTTATCCCCATTTTTAGCTCAGGAAAAATGTCTTTATTTCATATATTTAATTAATAACAATATATTTAATAGTATTATAGTACAGTCTTGCAGTTTCTCTGAAGAATAAAAGGTTAAATATTATTGCTACTGCCGGCGCCACGGCTCAATAGACTAATCCTCCGCCTTCAGCGCCGGCACACAGGGTTCTAGTCCTGGTCGGGGCGCTGGATTCTGTCCCGTTTGCCCCTCTTCCAGGCCAGCTCTCTGCTGTGGCCCAAGTCCTTGGGCCCTGCACCTGCCTGGGAAATTAGGAGAAGCATCTGTGTCCTGGCTTCGGATCAGTGCAGTGCACCGGCTCCAGTGGCCATTGGGGGTTGAACCAACGGAAAAGGAAGACCTTTCTCTCTCTCTCTCACTGTCCACTCTGCCTTTCAAAAAAATATTATCGCTACCATTATATATTTTCCTGTTGCACCTTTTAAAAATATTATTAAATATAAATATCTCATGATATTAAAGATGTACTCTGATGTATGAAAAACTCTCCTATGGCTGGACATTTAGACTCTGTCACTGTTAAAAACAACTCTTCGATGTATTTTTATATTTTTTATTTTTATATTTAAGCCTCTGCTTTCATCCTTGATAATTAACTTAGAGCATACTCTGGGTCCAACAGAATGAGCTTCTCTAGACTTGTATTATGCATTTGTTTTCTTACAATTTGCTTTGCATGGTTCTGTCTGCTTAAAAGTGATAGGGTTAAGTTTTGGTTATATCCTGGGTAATTTACTAAAAGAGTAGTTTTATTTGTCTCACTGGCTTTTGCTTCAGAAGGATATTTCTGTTACTACCATGGTCTCCACTATTAAAAGCTGAGATTTACCAACAACTCCCATGAGACTTTGCTTGGAAATTTACATGTGCTATTCCATTTAAGCCTTACAGCAACTGTAGGCAGTGGGCATGGATGCTAATCCCTGCTGTCAGAGACTTATGGGACCTTAAGGAAAAATGCTAGTCTGTTTATTGTCAAAAGCTGTGATCTTGACGGCTCTGCCAGCTTCTTTTTAAGAGAAAAGTGTCAGATAGTGGGCACTTTGCAAATTCTAAGGTGACACAACTGTATGTTTGTACTGGTGTGGCAGTTTGTAACTAACAAAGGACATGGGCATACATTATTTTAATTGATCACCCTGTTACCTCTATATGCTGAGGAGTAAATCTTTCTTCATAACATTGCCTACAAGCAAGATTGAAAAATAAAATTCAAAACAAAATAGAAATCAGATTTCTAAGGGATTCTATGGAAAAGCAGTTTCTCAAAAGGAACTGGCAAAAGACTAGGACTTGGATTAAATCTTGATCTTCCACAAAGCAATACTAGGAAATGCATTGGCCCCGAAACATGAGCAGGGACTAGAAAAACCAAGCAGCTTTTCCTATTCTCACAGCCACAACATAATCAGAGCTCAAACCAACCACAATCACTCTCCTGGTAATCCCTCTACCCGGAATCAGCGCACGCCACCACTGTATCAGTGTAGTTCTACAGTTTAAAATACAGTTCAGGTAAAGGAAAGGCTTATACTGTTGGGGTCAGTTTTAATTATACTTCTGATCATGACATTCCTGAGCAAAATGTTAAGGTCAGAGGACTGTCACTGGCATAGTTATGTCTTCCCTTCTAAATTCTTCTAGTCATTTCCTGCGAAGACATCCTGCTGTTTTTATGAACAGACTTCAGTTACACAAGTTGTTCTCTCCACAGATTCTAGAGAAAATAAAGCATCATATGGTGATTAAATGGGTGAACTTTCCAACAGACTTCTGGGTTCAAATTCTGGCTCTGCCCCAAATGAGCAGTGTACTTTTAAGGAGGCTGGTCTCTGTGCCTCAGCATCCTCACCTGGGAAATGAGAATCATAATTACCCATTTTGTATTGTTGTGAGGATTAAGTGACTTAACACATGCAAAAAGGAAATGATAAATGCTAGGTGTTTTGTGGTATCATTACTATTATTTCCTGCTGTCTATGGTTACTTTTCACATAGCACAGTCCTATTCTTATTTCCAGAGAAGTGATTAATGGAATTATTTCCTGCTAAAGTCATAACTGTTATTGGTTTGACATACTTTACTCAGATTATTTTCATTTGGGAGGAGAACTACTGAAAAGTTAAAAGCTGAAATACAAAGAAATGAAACTCTTAAGTCACAATTCATGTACATGAGAATGATATACATATATAAATGATATAAATGTATTTCAAGAGAATGTCTTTAAAATATCTCAAAGCACATTTGAATTTTAGAATGTTCAAACTGAAAGAACCTTTGGAAACATACAGTTCCTCCTTCCCATTTATCACATCCAGAAGCTGAGTCCCAGAGAGCTGGATTCACTTACCCCAAGTCACCCAGAATGCTCTGACTCTAACCCAGTTTCATGACTCCTTGCCTAGTTCTCTTTCCGCTATAATGCCCTCCTCCCAACCTGACTTCTACCTATTAGAAACACCAGTTCATCCAGATGAGCCCTATTTGACTCCAACCCCAAGGAAGCAATACCTTTTTGCCAAATAATTTTTATTTTCCAGTTAGAGAATTTTCTCCTAATCTCATATTTTGTTGCCATTTGTGTATGTATTTTATCTCCCTTGCTACGGAAAACTTTTTCAAGGCTAAATCATAGCCTGGTTCATTTTCTTATCCATCCCAGAAATCAATATGTTGTTTTTATAAAATGTTTACTAAACTGAATGAGGATAAAAATATTCTGCATTCCTGAGTCTTCAGAAAATCTGTAGTGCATCTTTCCTCAGTGTCTCCATTCTTAGGCAGCTTTGCTTTACTCCAACTTATGATTTTCACATAAGTCAAACTTTTTTCAAATATGTGTAGCTTCTCCTATAAAAAGCACGTAAGTGGAGTCAGTGCTGTGGAGTAGTAGGTAAAGCCACCACCTGCAATGCCAGCATCCCCTATGGGTGCTGGTTTAAGACCCAGGTGCTCCAGTTCCAATCCAGCTCTCTGCTATGGCCTGGGAAAGCAGAAGATGGTACAAGTCCTTGGGTCCCTTCACCCTCACCCAAAGAGGCTTCTGACTACAGCTTTGGATCAGCCCAGCTCTAGCCGTGGCAGCCACTTGGGGAGTGGAGCGAACCACAGAATGGAAGACCTTTCTATTTCTGCCTCTACCTCTCTATAACTCTGCTTTTCAAGTAAATAAATAAATAAATCTTTAAAAAATAAAAAGTACATCAGTGTTCACTTTGTTAAGTACTTCAGCAGGCAGAGTGAGGAGTCCAAGTAAGTAGGTCCCCTACTGGGCATTTCAACCCTATGGTACAGCAACACATTTACTTATTTTTCATATATTAAGATATACGCTGGCTTCAAACAGGAAGAACAAAATATTCTCCTGATTTGCTCTGGAGCTAGTATCTTCTGTAGATTGTATATAAATTTCATGCCCTTTAAATACTTATTATATGGGAAAGAAGCAAGAGTCATCCTCAAGAAGAAAAAATTAGAGTAACATAATTTGCATACATGGAAATACAAACGATGAGCAAATTAAAAAAAAGATCATCTTTACAACGAAGAGAAACACCCTAATTAAGTCAATCTTCAAGTATCTTTTAAGCCTATAATGTTAACAAAATATTTCTAATAATTAAACCTATTTCTGGCACAGATATGAGAAAAGCAACTCCCATATACATTGCTGGAGGCTGAGTAAAATTGGCAGAATCCTCAAATCAGAACAGCACAACAGCAGGAACTATATAAATGTTCTAATCCTCAGATCCAATAAATCTACTTTCATGAATATGTACTCTAAAAATAATTTAATGGAAGAAAAAATAGTCTGTGTACAGCAGTATTTACTGCAGCATACTAAGAATAAAATAAAACTAGGAAGCAACCTAAATATGCGACAATACGGCAATGATTTAGTAAACTGCTACAGACTGGCATGATGGAATTTTATACTGTTAAAATTATTCTAACTGTATTGAGATGGAGGAAATCTTTATGGTGTGCAGTTAAATGAGAAATGCAAAAATACAAAGTGCTACATACACTATGGTAGCAACAATGTAAAATCTGCACAAGTACTGAAGGCTGGAGAGCAGTTGTGCAGTAGTTGTATTTAGGCAATAGGCTAATCAAGGCCTCTTTTTAAAATGTATATCTTCAAAATGTCATAAAAATCAGTCATTTTTATTATCCAATCTATCTTTACATTAGCTATTTGCTCATCAACCTACATAATTTCTAATTGTTTTCTTCACTATTACCTCTTTAGCTAAGCTAATAATTTATTGGGATCTGTATTTAACATACACATTTCATTAAAAGGAAGTTCAAGTCATGGCCCTGCTGTATCCTAACATGGATTTAATCTGTAAGTTTCCTACTTTCAATATGTTGCCCAAAACACATTTCGTCTGGGAAAGGCCCCTTAAATGATTCTCACAAATTCATGTATCCACTATCTGCTCTACATTTAATTACTTGATTTCTATTAGTTCACACATGTTCCAAGCATCTTTTAGATTGTGTTTTTATCATTCTGAAAACGTTTCACACTCTCAAAAGAAAATATTCCCCCCAATCTCCAATTGAGTCTATTACAATAATTTTCATACACAGAATATTTAATGAATATCCCCAATGGCCTAAATCCTGTATTTTCTAACTTCAAAATATTTAGTCAGGTTGCTTGTAAATACAATAAACACTAAATATTTTCTGATGTGCCAAACCTGTGTATGTTTGACTTTCTTTGCTTTATCAATGCTTATACATTACTGTTAATTCTTGTTTATCAGTGACTTTTCTATGATAACCTTGAATAATGGTTCAAATAAATATGCTTTTACCGTGCATAATATGCCTTAGTACACTGTCTAGCAAGATCTTTTGGATTCTAGCATTATACTCAGAGCAGCTAATTAGTCCAATTTTATAGAATGGTTTATACTTTTCTCAATGAACTATTTTAAAACTGCATAATAAGGCAAATTGGTAAAAAAAAATTATACAGGTAATTGCCAATTTAAATGTTGATGGAATATGGTAGCCTAGTTAGAATTTAACATGAACTGGTATACAATAGCAAATATTTGTGGGACAAAAAAATGAAATGAACAACATACAGCAGGTGCACTAATAAAAAATTAAGATTAAAGAAAGTAATAATGCTAGTCTTTAAGAAATTGTTAGTTATTAAATCAGAATAGTTGCTGGCACCGTGGCTCACTTGGTTAATCCTCCACCTGTGGCGCCGGCATCCCATATGGGTCCCGGGTTCTAGTCCCGGTTGCTCCTCTTCTAGTCCAGCTCTCTGCTGTGGCCCGGGAGGGCAGGGGAGGATGGCCCAAGTGCTTGGGCTCCTGCATACCCATGGGAGACCAGGAAGAAGCACCTAGCTCCTGGCTTTGGATAGGCACAGCACCGGCCGTGGCAGCCATTTAGGGAGTGAACCAGCGAAAGGAAGACCTTTCTCTCTGTCTCTCTCTCTGTCTATATCTCTACCTGTCAAATAAAAAAAATCAGAATAGTTATTAAGTATTAGAAAGGATTAAAAATAAATTAAAATAAGAAATAATCCTTGATTACTCTGCTTATTCTCTGCGAAAGTGTCCATTTCATAAAAATATGTTGGTAACTTTATTTTCTCCCAATTAATATTTACATTCAAAAGCATTTTTGCTAAAGTAGATATTAGGTTTGAAGTGCTGGTATCAGGAACTTATCCTTACAAGTGTAATTTTGGTGCCCCAATCACTTCCTCATGCTTATCCAATTACATTACCTTATGTTTATTCACTCAACTGAGAAAAAATGTACTGAGTGCCACCTACGTACTGGGCAGGGCGTCAAAGGCACTGTAGTAAATGTTCAACTGACCTCACTAATCCTTTGAAGCTTAGGATCTAGAATGGGAATCACAAATGAAGGAAGAATGGTGAGAATAATCCATTCCTACCATGAAGGAAAAATACAAGGATAAATGAGAATACATAGCAAAAAGTGAAAATCTAGTCTCTGAGGATAAAGAAGACATCCCAGAGAGTGATATTTAAAGTAAATTCTGAATCACAACTGAAAGCCAAACAGACACATGGAAGCTAAGAGAACATTCCTGGATCTAGGAAATCAAATAAGAAAACTCTGAGAGCAAGAGAACCTTGGCACAAGCAAGGTGCTATCAGAAACAAACAATGAGGCCAGCAAGTTGAAGGGGAAAAAGTGGAACAGTATGTGACTGAAAATTAGTCAGGGGTTAGAGCATGGAATCTTAAGGATAGAAGGATTTTGTGATTTTATGCTAAGAGCAAAAATAACCAATAATTAGCCACGTAGATGCCCGCCACTCCATATTTCTTTGTTTCTATTACTTGTGAAGCAAGAAGACAGAGAGGACAGTGAGACAGACAGGAAGGGCTCTCATACATTGGGTCACTACCCAAATACCTAGACTAGCTAGTGCTGGGCTTGGGCCAGTAACAGGTGTTGGAGCTCAATTCAGGTCCCCCTTGAGTATGGCAGTATCCCTACTACTTTATCCACCACCTGCTGCTTCCTAGGGTCTACACTGGCTGGAAGCTGGAATCAGGAGCTTGAGCCAGGTATTGAACCCAATCACGCTGATGTGAAATGCAGGCACCTTAACAAATGGCTAAAACTCTGACTTCTCCCTCCACATTTGACAGTGAAAACCTTTGGTTTTATAATGCCACAGATTCGACATTTGCAGGATGAGTACAAGAACAAATTAACTGTACTTCATTTTTCCATCCGAAGAGTAACAAGATTCTGAGTTATAGAGGATTCTAATTGGGACAGGAGAGGGAAGACAGTCAGTACTCTTTGGCCACCTATCCTTTTAAGGTGTTACACTGACAACTGATTATGTTGATAACCATTTGTACTGTCAGTCAATGTCCAAAGGGACACAGTAAGAGGCCACTAGACAAGAGGACTCCTCTATAATCAAAGCAGAAGTCTGACCGACACAGCATCCCAACTGTCTCCCTGGAAAGCCACCAAATCTCAAGCAAATGGTCATTTAGAAGAATCCCAAGTGGGACGCCAGCTCAATGACAAAGAAAATATCTAGAGGAAAAGGTGCTGTCTTCTAACAGTGACCTTGAAGTATGATGAGAAAAGATGAAATTTAGGACTTTGATTAGGACCTTCTCCCAGTGGGTTTTTCTAACCAGGGGACATCTTGTTTTTATTCTTACTACCAACCGACCCTTTGCTCCTGGCTGAATTCAGACATGTGCAGGCCCTTTCTTTTCATGCATACAAGCAAAAATCTCTTGCAGTGTCAAACATACTGCCCTCTCTACCATGGTCCATTGCAAAGTTTCACTTTGTTTTCTTTTTGAAGACAAGCTTTGATCATCTGACTCTCCTACTCCAACTTTAGTGGCTCACCAATGCCTACAAAATAAAATAAAAATTATCAGCTTGTCACAAAACATTCCATACTTCCTACCTGCCCAAGCTGTTTGCTTAACACTCCTCTCACCTGTCCCCTAAACGGGCCCTGTGATCCATAAACAGTGCTTGGTTTATTAGATGCAATGATAAGCACACGTTTCTTGTATTCCTTTATTCCTTACTCTTTTCTTCCTCTTTCCCCCCCATTCTATCATCAAAAACATATAGCTCTACTACTTAAAGAATATACCTAAAAGCATAAGAAACTTAACAGTCTAAAAAATTCCCAGGTGTCCCATTTAAATCATTATTCTCTTACATACATTCTCTTACAAGTGCAATTATAAGGATGCCTGATTTTCCCAAGGATGGCTGACCAACTAAAACCATGGTATTGGGACTCCACGAGCATAGCGGATATTGGACTTTCTCTCTCAGAGGATTTCCTGAGGAAATCATTTAGAAGTACAGAACTTCTGGGCATGTCCCCAGATATCGTATGGATCCAGGCTGAAGGATCTGGAATCTGCATTTTCATTTAACACCATATGTGGAACCGATTCAAGTGGGACTTTGGTAAACAATGTTCTACAATGTTGGAGTGAGCTTCAAAGATTTCAAAGAGCCTATTTTTCTGATTAATGATATTTCTCTAATGATATGCTGAAGGCAAAATTCAGCTGCATATCTGTTTTTAGTGACCAGAATTGGATTGCAGAAATTAAAAACTGACAAGAACTGGAGAGCATAAATGTGTGGTGGTTGATTGGGCTTTGCATTGTCAGAGGACGCTTGCTCCCAGCTTAATGCCTTCAATACAAAATTATTGTGGGGAGGTCAGACTGACATTGGCTCCGAGCACTGTGCTGAACAATACACCAAGGATTAGTGTTTCTTCTCTGGCCAAATTTATTCTCTAAGAAATACTCTTCTTAAGAATCCATGTTTATTCCACAAATATCTTTTAAGTTTCTGCCAATTTCCAAGCAGAGAAGTAGGTGCTACTTTTAAAAATCCCACACTAATTTTTAGTTGTGTGGAGCTGGCTTCCTGTGCCACACTTTCATCTCTGAGTGTGTAATCCAGCATGAGTTAAGTGATAAGCAGGGGATATTTTTTAGAAACAGAATGACTTACTGGGAGTTCCTTGGGACCGGTAATGTAGCAGAGAGCAGAGTTTTTCAGTTAAAAGCAGGTACTAAAGGAGAATTACTCAAAAAACATCTCTCTGCCTCGCAAATTTTATGGTCAATATTTTCAAGTCAAATCTTTGTATCTACTCTTTACTGCAAAAGTTCTCAGACACCTAATTTTCATCAAGGAAATGTTTTCTCACAAAACATTTTTGATGAATTTTATCAACATTTAGTTTCCCATTTTATTTTTATTTAAACTGGGAAGGTTAACTGTAAACACTTTAAAGGCAACTAACATAAACAATACAACCAAAGGAAGATATCTAATCTAATATGAAATCAGTAAATAAAATGAAATAAAATTAAATGGCAACTATAAACCCTTAAAATGTTCTACAAAATGGATTTGACATTTAGAACAAGATAAAACAGTAACACTGAAATACCATATATTACCTTCTAGAAGCAAAATATGTTGTCATGATTATTTTAAAAGAGCAAGAAAGAAGTCCAAATTATCAAAAGTTTGTCAGCTTCTTCATAGAAATAAATTAACATGAGGAAAATTGTGACAAGAAAAAAGAGCTAGAAACACATGGCTTAAATAATGTAAAATAGTATTTTTTTAATTTGCAAAGGCATATTTTATTGGAGATTAAACAGCCATAAATTATTACCCCATCTTATTTTAGTGAAAATAAAAATATCACAGTATATGTGTTTTTGTTAATTATAATGAATTAAAATAATAGCCCTGGATTCACTAATATATAGTAATAAATGACCAACCTTTAAAGCCAATAAGAATACAAGATACACAAAGAGAATTTCAGCACAGAGGGGATTTTTTGGAAGGTTTTTATTTAATGAATACAAATTTTCATGTGTACAGCTTTCAGGGATATGGTGTTTCTTGCCCCCATATCCGCCCTCCCACCCACATTCCCATCCCACCCACCTTCCACTCCATCTCCCATTCCATATTCCATTAAGATTCATTATTAATTGACTTTATATACAGAAGACCAACTCTTTACTAAGGAGAGATTTTAACTACCTGCATTTTTTAACCATCGCTTTCATTTTACACAAGAGAAAACTGAGTTACAAATGCAGTCACCAGGCCGGCGCCGCGGCTCACTAGGCTAATCCTCTGCCTTGCGGCGCCGGCACACCGGGTTCTAGTCCCAGTCGGGGCGCCAGATTCTGTCCCGGTTGTCCCTCTTCCAGGCCAGCTCTCTGCTGTGGCCAGGGAGTGCAGTGGAGGATGGCCCAAGTGCTTGGGCCCTGCACCCCATGGGAGACCAGGATAAGTACCTGGCTCCTGCCTTCGGATCAGCGCGGTGTGCCAGCCGCAGTGTGCCAGCCGCGGCAGCCATTGGAGGGTGAACCAACGGCAAAAGGATGACCTTTCTCTCTGTCTCTCTTTCTCTCACTGTTCACTCTGCCTGTCAAAAAAACAAAACAAAACAAAAAAAACATGCAGTCACCAACTTTCCCAGCTCACTCACTCCAGCACTCTCCCTTCAGTGACTATTACTGAGGTATGGGTTCATTCATCAAATCTTCATGTATTAAAGAAGATGCTTTTATGAAGTAATCAGAAACATATGTTGTCATGTTAATGGGTATTTAATGTTCATTCAGGACCCAAGATTTTCATTTTAACGGTTTTTTAAACTTTTATTTATTTATTTAAGAGGTAGAGAGCAAGAAAGCTCTCACCTGCTGGTTCACTACTCAAATGCCCTCAAAAGGCTAGGTGTAGGCCAGAGTCAAAGCTAGCAACCAGGAACTCACATCAAATGTCCCCAGTGCAGGGTCAGGAACTCAATTACTGGAGTCCTTACCACTGTCTCCTCAGACTGCATTAGCAGGAAGTTGGAGCCAAGAATCCAAGCTAGGAATTGGACTCAGACACTCTGATGTACCAAATATGTCCATCTTAACCAGCTTCTTAAAAACTAAGCCAAATACCCATACTCCATTCCTGTCTTTAGCCTCTTATTTATTCTCCAAGCTGCTTAACCCTGCTAGACATGCTGTATCCTTTTCTCCATCTTTTTTCCTTCCTTTCTTCCTATCCTTCTCTTCATCGTACTTCATCTTGTCTCCATTTCTCAATTTCTAGTTACTCCTCACTCTCTCATTCTTTCTCTCTGCTGTCAATCTAGAATATATGACCATACACTCAGGAATTTGGAAGGTGTGAAAACCAGCAGGCTCTTCACTCACACAAAGAATAAGTCGTATAAGATCCTGTTGAGAAAGAGAGACATTAATCTCAAAGTTATCAACCGATATCTCTCCAAAAAAGTTCCCATGTAAACCCACTACATTGATCATCTCTTGGTTCATCTCAATAATTTTAAACACACAACCAGGATCAGTTATTTTCTTGCCCTTTTAGGGTCAACAGTGACATTGAGAAAAATGCTTTATTCTGTTCTCTCTCTCTTATCCTTATTAGTGTCACTACTCTTTTAAAAATTCATGTAAGGTAAACAAATTTCATGTATTTCATATATACAGATTTAGGAACATAGTGGTACTTCCCACCTTACCCTCCCTCCCACCCATAACAAGTTTTCAGTTTATTTGATAATCATAAGATTAACCCCCACTAAGTAAAAAAAATAGTAAAAAGGAAAAAAAGATTGTTCCTAAGTGGGGCTGTAAATAATAATCAATTCTCAAAATGTCACTTTTGCTCATATATATTACATGATTTTGTACTCAATTAGGTTTCACAGATATAGTAAAGTAAAGCATAGTTGTTGTCTTCAGGCACTGGCTTATTTCACTAAATATAATGGTTCCCAATTTTATCTATTTTGTGAAAGATGGGATTTCATTCTTTTTTATGACTTAGTAGTATTTCATAGTGTATATATACCATGCTTTCTTTATCCAGTCATGGTTTAATGGGTACCTGGTATGATTCCATACCATACGTGTTATGAATTGAGCTGCAATGCACATGGGGTTACACATAATTCTTTCACCTGCTGTTTTCTTTTTGTTTGGGTAAGTTTCCAGGAGTAGAATGACAATGTCACATGGTAGACCTATTTTCAGATTTCTGAATAATCTCCACACTGTCTTCTACAATGGCCGTACTAGTTTGCATCCCCACCAAGAGTGGATTAGGAAACCTCTTTCCCCAAATCCTTGCCAGTGTTTATTGTTTCTTAATTTCTATATGAGAGACATTCTAACTGGGGTAGGGTAAAACCCCATTGATTGTGGTTTTGATTGGCATTTCCCTGATGGCTAGTGATCCTGAGCATTATTTCATGTATCTGTTGGCCATCTGAATTACATCTTTTGAAAAAATACCTATTCAAGTTCTTTGCCCATTTCTTAACTGGATTGTTTGTTTCACTGTGAGTTTCTTGAGCTATTTCTAGATCCTGGATATTAATCCTTTATCAGTTACACAGTTTCCAAATCTTCTCTCCCATTCTGTTGATTGCCTCTTCACTTTGTTGAGTGTTTTCTTTGCAGCATAAAGCTTCTTAACTTGATATAATCCCGTTTGTCAATTTTTGTTTTTATTGCCTATGCTTCTAGGTTCTTTTCCAAGAGGTCTTTGCCTGTGCTTCTGAGGTCTTTTCCAAGAAGTCTTTGCCTATTCCAATGTCTTGCAGGATTTCCCCAATGATCTCCTTGGGTAATTTGACGGCATCATTTTATAGATTTAGATCCTTGATGCATTTTGAGTTGATTTTTGTATATGGTGTAAGGTAGGAGTCTTGTTTCATACTAATGCATGCAGAGATCCAATTTTCCCATCATCATTTGTTGAAGAGATTGTCCTTGCTCCATGGATATATTTTTTAAAAGATTTATTTATTTATTTCAAAGAGAGTTACAGAGAGGCAGAGGTAGGGGCAGAGTGAGATAGAGAAGTCTTCCATCCGCTTGTTCACTCCTCAGATGGCTGCAATAGCTGGAGCTACATCAACCCAAAACTGGGAGCCAGAAGCTTCTTCTGGGTCTCCCATGTGGTTGCAGGGGCCCAAGGACTTAGGTCATCATCTACTTTTTTCCAGCCCACAGCAGAGAGCTGGATTAGAACTGGAGCAGCCAGGACTTGAACAAGTGTCCATATGGGATGCTGGCACTGCAGGTGGTGGCTTTACCTGCTATGCCAGAGTGCTGGCCCTCCATGGATTTATTTTAGCTACTTTGTCAAAGATAAGTTGGTTGTAGATTCATGGATTGATTTTTGGGGTTTGTATTCTGCTCCATTGGTCTACATGTCTATTTCTGTGCCTGAATCATGCTGTTGATTATAAATGCCCTGTAGTATGTCTTGAAATCTGGTATTGTGATGCTTCAGTATTTGTTTTTGTTGTTTAAGATTACTTTAGCTATTTGTGGTCTCTTGCATTTCCATATAAATTTTATCATCGTTTTTTTTCTAGATCTGAGAAGAATGTCATTGGTATTTTGATTGGGATCACATTGAATTTGTAAAGTGCTTTTGGTGGTATGGACATTTTGATACTAATTCATCCAATCTAAGAATGTGGAAGACTGTTCCATTTTTTTTCCCCACAGTATATCACATCATTTCCTGTACCAGTCCCTGAATGTCTAGAGGATGATAGACATCATCCACCTTCAGCTATTAACACTATGCTTGGGTCTTCTTCAGGCCAGATAAGCAATGAGACACAGTTCAGAGACTTGAACATAACAGACCAATTACCAACTATAGATTTGTGTACTCACAGCTAGATAACCAAGTTTTCTTACAAGTACTTATTTAAATTCATCTCACATAAATTTTACTTGAAGAACCTAATGCAATAAAAACATGTAATAAGCAATAAATAAACAAGTCCAGAAGTATAGAGTTTCAGTATTGGAAGGCTGGCTCTATCACATCAGCAAGGATCCAGACAGACCTGTCTCTTTATTACCTATGCAGCTTTGACAGTTTCTTATGTCAACAATGACAGTATTGGAAAGCACTCAATAATTTTTATCATTGTTATTGTTTTAAACATTATCATTTTTAAAAATAATCCTCTTGGTCAAAAGTTCTGTTAAAATCAGAATGGTAACCCAATGAAAGCCCATTTGCTAGATAATATTAAAAAAAAATATTTAACAGAGGCTCTTCTTCTTCTGTCTCTCCTACATGACATAGTTTGCTTAGTGTCATCCTATCCAACTGGATTTCCCTGAACAGAAAAAACACTTGGTATAGAAAGTCACTATGTATCCTGCATAGAGACCATAGGTTTTTCACAACAGTGGAGAAGTCCAGCATCGCTGCCTCCAAGGTGACTCTCCCTCTCCCACTCGACCCATAGTGGTAGAAGCAAACTCTCAATGAGTACAAAATGCAACCAGACTTATTTACTGTTCAGCACTGGCTTATGCTACACAAGTACCTTTGAAAATAGCCTCTAAGTGGATGTTGCTTTTCAATGGTCAAAAATGACAGGATTTAGAAATAAATAAAAGAAATTAACTACAAAACAAAGACAAAAAGAGGATAAATCACAGGCAAGATATCAATTGTTGATTCTCTAAGAACAAACAATGAGACTGATGGAGTATGTGGTATTATAAATTATAAAGGCAGGACAAAACCCTCAGAATTCTTAATGAGATCTCCAGCACCAAGGGCAGATTCATTTCATCTATAGATGTTTTAGTTTGTTTGAAAAGCAAAGAGACAGAATGGGTAGATGACAGACAGACAGGGAGACAGGCAATGAATAAATACTCTCATCAGAATTTTCACAATGACTGGGCTGGGCTGCAAGTAGGAGCCCAGAACTCAAGCCAGGTCTCCTAAGTGGATGGCAGGGACCCAAATTCTTAAGCCGTTACCTGCTGCCTTCCAGGATTCACATTTGCCAGAAGCTGGAGTCAGGTGCCAGAGGCAGGTATCAAACCCCAGCACTCCAATATGGGACATAGGCATCCTAAACAGTGCCCTAATTGCTAGGCTAAATGGCCATCTCTCAGATCTGTTTTTTTTTTTTTTTTTAATAGGCTGCTGACACAGAGGTTTCTGTTAAAATTCAACTTATTATTACTATATGCTATTATTTTGACTTCAAAAATAAATGTAGCTTCCTGTTCTACTTATCTTTGTAATATAGCACCTTCTTTTCTGACTCC
The DNA here is from genome assembly GCF_051225735.1 of Oryctolagus cuniculus. Classification (NCBI taxonomy): domain Eukaryota; kingdom Metazoa; phylum Chordata; class Mammalia; order Lagomorpha; family Leporidae; genus Oryctolagus; species Oryctolagus cuniculus. The sequence goes on along the minus strand of NC_142872.1, from coordinate 44,068,910 downwards.
AGAACAAATCTGTTTAAGAGAGAAAAAAAGAAAGCTAGACTTCCTCCCCCCACAAAAAAGAAAAGGTCTTTTAGGAGGAGCTGTGATATTCCAAAGGTTCTGAAACAACTTCTTACATCATAAACAAACAAATAAACAAGTACCAGTTTCTCTCAAAGACACACCAAACACTTTGTATCACAATTCAATGGAAACTTTCTTTAGAGCGAAAATATTTGAAGTGACCAAGAAATACTTTACGAACTGCACTTGGGAAATGAAACTAAGACAGCTTGAAGGGAGTGCTTTATTTGATTTATGGACATACCTCAAGTGATGGATCAGAGTTCTATTGTAACACAATTCATCATCAGTTTGACATTTGGGGGATGGGGGTTTCCATCTTTAAAATAGCCTACTGACTAGCCCAGCACCTAAGCATATTAACTCCGAGTTGCAACATAGGAGAATTAAAACAGAAGTGAATCCTAGTTATTTTTTCCTAGAAAACTTTCAGAAGAAGATACTGAAGAAGGCCCTTGCCTTTGAGGAGCTTGCTCTCTTATTGTAGAAGCAAAAACCAACCAAAGGAAGTAATTATCAAAAACATAACTCTGTGTGCTGTGATGAATGGTACGTGCTTTACTTTCACAAGACCTCAATGAACAAGCGAAAACAAAATTAAGAACTAAACCATCAGGACCATTGAAAAAGTGATGGAAATGGAGTTAGGGACAGTATTCATTCCAATAAGCCTTCAGGTCTCAGAAATAAAGAAACATACAAGGAAACATATCTTTCATTGGTTTAAAATGGTTTTGCCATTGGTTCACCCTCCAATGGTTGCCGCGGCCGGCACACTGCGGCCGGCGCATTACGCTGATCCGAAGCCAGGAGCCAGGTGCTTATCCTGGTCTCCCATGGGGTGCAGGGCCCAAGCACTTGGGCCATCCTCCACTGCACTCCCAGGTCATAGCAGAGAGCTGGTCTGGAAGAGGGGCAACCGGGACAGAATCCGGCGCCCCAACCGGGACTAGAACCCAGTGTGCCGGCGCCGCTAGGCGGAGGATTAGCCTAGTGAGCCGCGGCGCCGGCCAGCTTATTATTCTATGCCCTGCATCATCATGGTCTGGCTTAATGAACTGATCATATGGATTATAAATAAAATTGATAGTAAAATGGTTTCTAAAAGAATCAATGACTTAAAGACTATTCCTATTACTTCTTTGCTATTTTTTTGGATTCAAGGTACTTCTATCAAGTAATTAAATGATTATGCCCTAATATGTAGCTCATAAAACACTTAACTTTTTCTTACTGTACTGATTATCATCACAAAGCAATACACACATATTACCAACAGATATTCAAATTTGTCATGATGATCTATGATAAATGATATTCTTAACTTCTCTGTCTAAATATAGCATTGAACACAAAATCAGGAAGATAATACTTTGACAGAGTTAATTCATCAAATGTATAATAAAACTACTCAGAAAAGAATTCCATGTCCAATAAAAATAGTGAAATCCAGCATGCTCGCGTGTTTTTTTTTTTTTTTAATTCAGAAAATGTCCTCAAACACTGCAAGAATGTCTTACTCATGGCACAATCAAGACATCAGTAGAGAGACCTGATACAGTTAATAGTGTTGGTTAACAATGCTGACCTCCTCCCCATGTCAGCTGTCACAGCCTGTGGTCAAGCCCTCAGTGCGTCTGGGCTGGGACTCTGACATGCTCTGCTTCCAAATGCTCCCCAGCCTGGTTTGCTTCCCACCTGGTGCGATGTGCTGGAGAACGCTTCACTTCAGGTTTGCCTCCTGAAATGAGTCCTGTCCTCCCACTACTGTAAAATCTCCATCAGCTCTCTGTTGCTCATAGAATCACTTACATTCCATAGATGTTTGAAGCTTTTTTTGATATCCAGACCCACACTCCTCTCTTCATTACCAATGCCTCCACCTTAAGTGACTCACTCTCCCTTATTTCACATCCAGGGTTATCATATAGCATTTCTTCAAAAAAAAAAAAAACCACAATTTCAACCAGAGGCTATTGTGTTCTTCAGAAGCTTCTTCAGTATGAGTGAAAACATATTTGGTTGGCACAAATGAAGGTGATGGTGCTACTGGCATCTAGTGGGTAGAGGTAAAGGATGCTGTTAAACATCTCACAATACATGGGGCAGACATACCCCACACCCCAAGACAAGGAGTTAAATATCGAGTTGTCATTAAAGCATTATTTAACCCCCAAAGTTCCTGGATCAAGAAACTATGCTCCACCAGGAATGCTGCCTCTCTACCCAGCCAATTCCCTCATCTCTCGAAATCTAGTGCAAAAGCATCCTTTTTCTTGCAACAGTCCCTGATCTTCCAGGTTTGCTCACACTATCTCAGTCTCTCCCAGCATATTCATTTAAGACTATATTTCAATCCACATATATAATGAATTTCTATTTAAATATTTGTATCCATGGGGCCGGTGCCATGGCTCACTTGGTCAATCCTCTGCCTGTGGCACCGGCATCCTATATGGGCACCGGGTTTTAGTCCCGGTTGCTCTTCTTCCAGTCCAGCTCTCTGCTGCAGCCTGGGAAGGCAGTGGAGGACAGCCCAAGTGCTTGGGCCCCTGCACTCGCGTGGGAGACCAGAAGGAGGCACCTGGCTCCTGGCTTCGGATCGGTGCAGCGTGCTGGCCATAGTGACCATTTGGGGGGTGAACCAACTAAAGGAAAACCTTTCTCTCTGTCTGTCTCTCTCTCACTGTCAAACTCTGTCAAATAAAAAAATATTGCTATCCTCATAATTAACAACAGTATTATGAAATATTAAGGATGTAAGAAACAATACAGGTCAAGTCAGGTCAAGTTCAATTCCATTCCTACCTTCTATTATTTTTAGTTATTTATTTGAAAGGCAGGGAGACAGAGAATGCCCACCTTCCGGTTTACTCCTTAAATGCCCTATTAAGAGTTAGAAGCTGAGAACCGAATCCAGGCACTCTGATGTGGAATGTGGGTGCCTGAACTACTAGGTTAATTGTCTAATCTGTTCCAATCCTACCTTCTGTCCTTATACCTGTGTTCTGAGTCTTTGCCACAATGTCTCTGCCCAGAGTTGCCCAGCCTCTACTAGAAATCCATCTGTGACCATGAACATACTACTTTATGATGCGCCTTTCCATGTCAGACGACCTTGAACATAAAATCAACAGGTTTTTTAGTGGGGCATAGCTGGCATTTGGATATATCAGTTCTTTATAGTATTGGGCTGCTCTGTACACCATAAAACAGCAAACAATTGTTTCTCACCCTGTAGATCCCAACAGCACACCCCAGTCATCATGGAGGGAAAAAATTGGCCTCCTACATTTCCCCAAGTATTCCAGAAGTTCAGTACCAACACCTACTTAAGAGTACTGCCTATGCTAACATCTCAGATTATCCTTTAGAAAATATCATAAAGAACATCCAGAAACAACTGAGATTTCATGGATTATATGAATTATATGGTAGAGTTTGTCTCCTTACTCTGAGCCATCCCCCATCTCTTGTTCCCACGCTCCTTTACCTACTGCCTCTAACTCAGATTCATCCAACAAGAAGCACTAGAGTGTAGAAGAGAACCCAGAGTATTGATATCCTACTCTGTTTTATGTAGGGTATCTTCTCTGGGAGAGGCAGCATTTCTTTCATTGATCTAGTTTCTTGTCAAGACCTACTCTCATCTTAATCCCAACTCCAGCCAGGCAGCCCTGTCAATATTCTGGTTTCTTCCTGAAGATTGATACTTTGCTTTTTTTTTTTTTAATATCCCCTCCTCTTGTCTCTCCAATATGAGGATTAATCACTGGTGACCTCATGCCCCTATTTTACTCTTTGAGCTTATATACTGCCTATGTAACAAATTCTCCATATTACTAAATTTTCCCTTTTGAAATACATAAAATGGTTTATGTTTTTCTGATTGGACATTTACAGACACAGAGTAGGGGGTGTTTTCTCCTATGTTTATCCTGAATGAAAGGTGGAAAAGAGTAGTTAGAGGATGGCAACCATACCTTGCATTTTTCATTGCTAGTGGGTCCTCTAGTTGCAACTTTAAAGGAAACATGAATTTTGTGATGTTTTCTTTACCAGGAATCTAAGTTTAGAAGGAACTGTCAAAATAGCAACTACTTTTTTCCCCATGGGCATGCTTTTCTTTATGGAAAAAGACACCGTTCTCCCAAAGGAAACTGACTCCTCAGGCAAAACATCGATGAGGAGCAGAAGATGGAGACTGAACTTCAAAGAGCCAGCATGTCGGTGGATTTCTGTTCCCCATATGGTCTCTATTTCTAAAAATAGAAGAGAAATTTTAAATAGAAGTAATTGGATCCCAAAATATGACCAGCGTCCAACCCAATTAGTTGCTAAAAAAAAGTTCCACCTTCTCAATGGAATGATTTAAATGCAAGACCAACAGTTTTTGTTTAAAATGTAGAAGCTGTTGAAATACAAAAGAGCACACCCCAAAGACAGATACACAAGCATGTGCTGAAGTTGTGTCTGTATGGTTCTGTCTTATATTCTAAGACATTTTCCCATTCTCATTCTCTATGTATACTCACTTTGTCAGTTGTGCAGGTAAGTGTCTAGGGATATTCTAAACTCAAGAAATTGAAATTCACCAAAGTAACTTAAGTATACAGAATAGAGGCAGAATTTGTTACTATCTAGAGGCAATCTCATGAATCCCAAGGAGAGATGATTCAGTCAAACTTGTAGAGAGAGAATGGAGCCATGAACTAGAAAACTGTCTGAAACTGGCTGTTTAGTCACACTCATACTTGAGCTTTCTGGCTTCTATTCATATATGGTTAAGAAAGCTGGCCACTCTACAACAGCATCCTTAACATCTGTATTAGCCCACCTTCAGTCTAAGGGACATGTTGGGACTGACAAGGACCTATAAATTGCACATTCTGGGCAAAGCACTTCCATCTGACCCCAACTGGGCCAGCTGTCTATTCAATCACATCATCTATGACTGGGTAAACAAGATCAGATGATACAAACAGGATGGTATAGATTAGCTCTGGCAGAAAAGCAATCTCAAAAGACAAGATTGAGTGGAAAGAGAAGAGACTAAGGGAAACATGCATACCTGTAAAGTATCTCAACTCCAACAAAGCACTGTTATTATAATTAACATGATTTTCTAAATCAGTAATATGCACATAGACCAATGTCCTATAGTTGATTATTGTGTCACCACTTGAATCTAAGTCTGCAGAATTCTCTCTCCCCAAATCTTCCACAACAGAATCTGTGAGACAAAGAACACAGCACATCAATACATAAGTATAATAATACATTACCGTAAACTTCTTATTACTGTTATTACAGAACTGAGCAAGTGTTCTGAACAGGAAGGCTACCCCAGCTATCTGTCTCTCCAAACACAGCAGCTACTGCCAGACATCCAGAAAGTCTCAGAGAATTTAAAATAAATTTGGTAAAAAACTCATAAACCTTCAGAGTCCTATATTAAGCATGCTGATTGCAGATCTATAAAATCCAGTATGGTAAGGTAAGGAGTATTCAACTTTATCCCCTTAAGACTGATCAGTCTCCTTGAGCTCAAATCAGTCAGAAGGGGGCTAAACAGATGAGATGTGTCTACTTTACCCTCTTATCTTGGCAAGAGAGGGAAAGCAGATTGTTAAGTGGTTTCCTCCTACTGTGGGAAGAGAGGTTTAACAACTTGTCCTGAAGTCTCATACCTATAAGGGAAGAAATCTTTTTCATTAAATATGGAATTTCTACAATTAAATATACTCCAGCAACTTAATTTAAGTGCCAATGAGTCAGCAGAGAAAAATGTCTGCCCTTCTTAGAAGGACAAATAGCCAGAGAGGCAGATCCAGTAAGTTTGTATTCCAGGAAAAGAGATGAGGACAGAACAACAAAATTGCAGAAGCACACACAGTTATCCAAGTGTAAAAGGCTTCCTGGAACTTAGAAACATAATTCTTAAAAAAAAATTATTTATTTATTTTGAAAGGCAGAGTGATAGAGCTAGAGACCGAAAGAAAGGGATCTTTCATCTGCTGATTCACCCCAAATACCTCCAGTAGCCAAGGCTGGACCAGGCCAAAGCCAGCAGCCAGTCATTCCATACAGTTCTCCAACTTTGGTGACAGGAACTCAAGGACGTGGGCTGTGATCTGCTGCACAACACCTGCCACACAAACATGACACTTGAACCATGAAATTTAGTTTGAAAAAAAATTGAAGATGAGAATTATTTAACTGTTGAGACAATCAGTGGGCTGGAAGATCAAGTAGAGAGAATATTTCACAGGAGGAAAAAAAGGGAAAAAATTGAAAATCACTAATGACATTACTAATAGACTTAGAATACAGACTCAAGATAATACAAAGGGAGAAGAAAGAAGAGCTGTAGCAAAAGGAAGAAATAGGAATTATTGCCAATGCTGGAAAAAAACAAACAAAAAAACAAAACCATAAAATCTCCTTGAAATGAACAAAAATCTGAACATGGAAAATGTAGAGGCTTTTGAGATTCAGGCATTATTGATAACAGACACAATTCCAAGAATATTCTGATAAAATCTCTGAAATTTCAGGATGAATAATATGTCATAAATATACAAGCAAAAGGCCAAGCTTACCTTCAAAGGAAATAAAATTCAGATAGGCATCAGACTTTTCATCTGCAACACCAGAAGCCAAAGAGTCTTCAGACTAAATACAGACAATGTCTATGAATAAGAGAAGCTTGTACCAGCCAAGACAGGATTCAGCAATTAGGGTGTAACAAAGGCAATCCAGAACTTTCATCAAGTGATAGAGTACATTTTAGTCTAAAAGGAAAGGAACACTTTTACAGAATACTTCCAACCAATAATAAAAGTGGCCACCGTGAGTTGTTGTTGTTGCTTAAATAGAGGAAGAATAACGGAGGTTCAGCATCAGATAAGGAAAATTTTAAATGCAAAGGTTCTCAGGAAATGGGGAACACAGTGTTCAGTAAAGACTTGTGAAACCCAACAGGCACCTGTCAAAGAGGTTCATTTTATTAAAGCATACACAAGAAAAAGGAAAACGAGAAGATAAAGAATTTGAAAAGAATTATACTGAGGATATGGAGGCAGGAGGAAATGAGGAAGCAAGAGCAGCCTAAAGTCCTTCTCCTTTGTGGGAAATAACAGACAAAAACACAATGCATTTCAGTTGTGGCTCTACTTACTACCAGATAAGGTGATCAGCTATATGTTATTAAAATCACAGAAAAAGGAATCTGTGATTATTACTGGCATAATAGAAAAAGATCCCAATGATTTATGACTTGTATAGAGATAAAAGAAATAAAGTAAAACCTCTGTATTAATAAGACAACTGTTAGATCTCAATTGTATCCATTCTAGTATTTTTCTACTAGAATGCATACTCAACAAATATGTGAATTCTTCACTGTTTAATTAAAATTTAAGAAGGTAGATATACAAAAAAGATATTTGGGCTGGAGCCATTCTGTTGCTTGTGACAAGGGCATCCCATATCAGAATGTTCTTTCAAGTTCTCATGCTCTGCTTCCAATCCAGCTCCCCACTGAAGTGCCTGGGAAGGCAGCAGAAGATGGACCAACAATGTGGGCACCAGCCACTCATGTAGGAGATGCAGACAGAATACCTAGCTCCTGGTTTAAGTTTGGCTCAGACCTGGCTGTTGCGGCCATTCGCAGAGTGAACTAGTGGATGGAAAATTCTCTCTACCTTTCAAATAAGCAAATATTTTCTAAAAACAAAAGATATTTGGAATAAGTGAAAGTCCTTTGTCCTCTGGAGATGAATGGGGTACAGACTGTAATAAAGAGCTGTCCGCAAAATGAATAAAAAACCTTAATTAAAGCAGACAAACAAAAACAGCTAAAAACCGCACAGGAAATTACCTAGAAAATGAAAAGAGATCAACTAATGTTTCAATACTTGCAAGAAAGTCTTGCCTGGGTTTCCTCTATACAGCACTTAATATCTATTTGTTATGAACACGTATGCCATGGTAATAGTTTATAAACCATGGTGACCCACTTTGTTCTCCGCTAGAACTATCAGGCAAGGGTTGCAGAAGACTAGGAAACAATCGTTCTTACCAAAATCTTACTTCCTTTGCTTTAAATGTACTTTGCTAGAAGCATCCCTTACACAGCTGTTTTTGGCATTCCCACGTCTATCACCTCCCACAGATAGACGCTGAAACCACTGGTTAAAACATTGCTGCTAACATACAGTATTAGAAAAGAAAATCTGCCCAAAGAGGGTAAGTTAGTAATAGGTGCTCTGATGCTCGAAGAGCCCCTAGGATAACCTGGTAAAAAGTTACAGTCTATAGCACACAATTACTACTATGTTAAAAGATAAATTTTAGAATTCATAAAAATTCCTTTGTAGAAAAATGTCAGGTAGGTGTTACTGATTAAAGTGGAAATCTACTGTACTGAAGTCAAATGATCATGAATTTGAATAGTCCATCAAATCTCTGATATCAAGTTTCATAAAGAAAAATGTATCACCATGTGATTATGTTTAAATATACTCTGAGGGGCCGGCACCATGGCTCACTTGGTTAATCCTCCACCTGCAGAGCCGGCATCCCATATGGACACCAGGTTCTAGTCCCGGTTGCTCCTCTTCCAGTCCAGCTCTCTGCTGTGGCCCGGGGAAGGCAGTGGAGGGTGGCCCAAGTGCTTGGGCCCTGCACCCGCATGGGAGACCAGGAAGAAGTACCTGGCTCCTGGCTTCGGATTGGTGTAGTTCCAGCCATAGCAGCCATTTTGGGGGTGAACCAACAGAAGGAAGACATTTCTCTCTGTGTGTATCTCTCTCTCTCACTGTCTATAACTCTACCTATCAAAATTTATATATATATACACACACACACACACACACTTTGAGTCAGTGTAGGCAAAACAAAATATCCTAAATCCTGAGAACTGCATATTACGTGGTTAGAAAACATGGCTAACAGAGTTGGTTTTGTGGTATAGTGGGTAAAGCTATTGACCGCCTGCAATACCAGCACGCTGTAAGGGTTCAAACTTGTGTGCCAGATGCTCCACTTCCTATCAAGCTCTCTAATAGCCTGGGAAAAGCAGTGGAAGATGCTCCAAGTGCTTGGGCCCCTGCACCCACATGGAAGAAGCTCCTGGCTACCTCCAGCCCAGCCCTGGCCATTGCAGGATCTGGAGAGTGAACCAGTAGATGGAAGATTGTCTCTCTCTCTGTGACTCTTTTAAATAATCTTTTTAAAAATAATAATTAAAAAAAGAATACAGGGTTGTCAGTAATGTACTTAAAGATGCTAGCAAAAAGAAATGAAGACACTCAATATTTTTGACATTCTTATGACAATAAGAGAAAAAGAAAAACAATGTAGAATATGGGAGGTGTATGGGCAGGACAAATGACCTGCAACAAATGGAGAATGCTTTAAGTTAAAGGATATCCTGTGAGGTTGTGAGTGGAGAAGCTGTTGTCTTTGGAGTCTGATGGTTTGTGTTCTCGTTGGTTGAGGAACGATTTGGCAAATAAAGTCTATGAACTCACACTGTTTTTCCACATCACCTGTAAGCATGTCTGCATGGAAGAAATCAACACTCTCACTTCCGAGGACAACACTGTTTGCACCAGGGGTTAAGCCATTGCCTGCAATGCTGGCGTCCCCTAATGGCACCAGTTCAAGTCCGGGCTGCTCCAATTTCAATCCAGCTCCCTGCTAATGTGCATGGGAAGCAAGGGAATATGGCCCAAGTGTTTGGGTCCCTGTAACCTTGTGGGAGATCCTGAAGAATCTACTGGCTCCTGGCTTCAGCCTGGCCCCACCCTGGCCACTGCAGCCATCTGGGGAATGAACTAGCTGATAATGAAAGATCTCTGTCCCTCCTCCTCTATGTGTGTAACTCTGCCTTTCAAATAAACAAAATAAATGTTCTTTTTAAAAAATCTCACTTCTACTATGACTTACTGAATTCTCTTTGCTCGCAGACCATTGTGAAGACTCAATGCCTGGAGAATCATCTCTATATTTTTCCTCTTACAATGGTGTCCTATCTTCTCTCAGTGGGATAGAAAAGACAATATGGATTTCAACAGATTCATCAGGGTCTTAAAGACTTTCAAGCCCAAACCAGATGATAAAAGCAATAAAATGAAAGCTCAGAGATAATTAGGTTACTCATCTGAGGTCAAAGATCACAAATCCTGTGAACCATAATAAGGACCTAGGTATTTTAAATCTCAAACACACTTCACACTGTGACAGATCATCAAATGATCTTTAGTGGAATGCAATTCAAATAAAACACTGTACTTCCTTCTGTTTCCATCAAAATTTGCTGAAATTCACTTAGTGGGTTTTTTCCTACAAATCAGTCTTCAATATTGTTATTGTATGTTTAAAATGTGTATAATGAAATATTTTACATCATTCTAGCACAGACTGTTGTAAAAGTTAATGCTCCTTTGGAATTATTCTATAATAACACGTTTATGTTGCTAACTTTACTCAAGTTCTCATAGTTTGCAGCAAAATAAAAAACCATCAAATAAGAGAATATTCCCTTTTCACTTTTTTTTTTTAACTTTGGAGAGCATATAATGAGATGGTAGATCCCTTTTCATTTTGTCTAGAGAAGACTGTGAAGATCCATTATTTCTATCTTAAATGTTCAAAATAAATCATTAGCGAATTCAGCTAGGTCTGGAATTTTCTTAGTGGGAAGACTTAAAACAACATTCTGGTTTTCTATTTTTCCTTCTGTTAATTTTAGTAGGTTTGTTTTTCAAAGAATTTTTCCATTCCATATTTTTTTAAAGTAGAGAAAACTTTATTTTAGGGAGGACAGAATAGGGGGATAAATAGAGAGTGGGGTTAAGCGTGCTGCGACAGAGGGCAGGGAATCTGAACCCACGGTTCATTCTATTTGAGCAGCAGATAGAGTCTCCTTTATGAATGGAATGTTGATTTTTCCTTTTATTTATTTATTTTTGACAGGCAGAATTAGTAAGAGAGAGAAAGAGAGAGAAAAGTCTTCCTTCCGTTGGTTCACCCCCCCAAATGGCCGCCATGGCCAGTGCGCTGCTGCCCGTGCACAGTGCTGATCTGAAGCCAGGAGCCAGGTACTTCTCCTGGTCTCCCATGTGGGTGCAGGGCCCAAGCACTTGGGCCATCCTCCACTGCCTTCCTGGGCCACAGCAGAGAGCTGGACTCGAAGAGGAGCAACCAGGACAGACTCCAGTGCCCCGACTGGGACTAGAACCCGGGGTGCTGGCGCCGCTGGTGGAGGATTAGCCTAGTGAGCCATGGTGCCAGCCGATTTTTTTCCATTTTAATTTTAATTAATGTTTAACAGATTCAATATGATTTGTAGATTCAAGTCTAAAAACATAATGATATTCCCCTCTTCCCTCCCTCCTTTTACCTTTGTCTTTATTTTTTGAGATAAGGTATTTTAAATTTACATTATAGCAAAAGGCCTAATACTTCACTGAATAATAAGTTTAACAAGCAAATGTTTCCTGTGTGGTTACAAGATAATAATTGGTTCATTTAGATTTTAAACCATTTCATCTCATCATTTTATACACAGGAATAATTTTACGCAGATTAAAATGCAAATAATTATACATTACATTTTTGTACTCTGTCAGTTACCACAGATCAGGGATAGCATTTGATGATTATCTTTTGGGGAGTGGGTTATTTCACTAATTATAATCGTTTCCAGTCACACACATTTTGTTGTGAAAGACAGGATTTCATTGTTTTTTTACGGCCCAGTAATATTCTGTAGTATTTCCATAGCACACTTTTAATCCAGTCATCAGTTGATGGGCATCTAAGTTGACTCTTTATCTTAGATATTGTGAATTCAGTGGCAGGAAACATGGGGGTACAGGTAACTTTTTTATATGCTGATTTCATTTCATTTGGGTAAATTCCTAGGAGTGGGATGGCTGGGTCATATGATAAATCTATCTATTTGCAGTTTTTGAAGAAATCTCCGTCCATTCCATTTTTATTTTCAAATCAACATATATAAGATCTTTTAATGCTTCTAATGTCTTTAGTCTTTATAGTATTTTATTTTTTCCCTGATCAAGGTGATTTGTTTTTTCTTTAATCATTTTTGCTATAAAATTATTAATCTTGGGGTCAGCACTATGGTGTAGCAGATCAAGTGGCCTCCTGCAGTGCTGGCATAACATTTGGGCACAGGTTCAAGTCTCGGCTGCTCCACTTCCAATCCAGCTCCCTGCTAATGCACCTGGGAAAGCAGAAGTGGTGCAAGATGGTCCAGGTCCTTGGGCCCCTACATCTAAGTGGGGGGCTGGAAGGAAGCTCCTGGCTCCTGGCTTCAGATTGGCTCAGCTCCAGCCATTGAGGCAACCTGGGGAGTGAGGGAGAAGATGGGGGCTCTGTCTCTGTCTCTCTCTGCTTCTGTGTAATTCTACCTTTCAGATAAGTAAATAATCTTTTTAAAAAATCATAAATCTTTGTAAAGATACAATGTTCAGTTTTGTTGATTTTTTTCTAATACACTTAGTTTTGCTTTAACTAATTCTGGCTCTTATTTCCTTCTGTCTATTTATATGTATATATGTACTATAAAATATAAATAGATGAATATATAAGAAAATATAATTCATTTTTATGGTTTAACTTGTTATCCCTTTCTAGTTTCTTGATATGAGCACTGGAATCACTGATAAGTGATTTTTCTTTATGAATCTAAAGCTCTAAATTATGCTCTAGTCACTTATTTAGCTACAATTCTGTAGCTAAATTCTGTACAATTACCTATAAATTCTGGTAAACTAAACATATTCATTAAAATTTAGGTTAAAAGATTTTCAACTACCAATGCAATATATTCTATACCACAATTGATTTAGAGTACACATTATGTATCGGTCAATCAAAGCTTGGGTTTTATCTTCAGAGTTTTTCAGATGTGTGGATATCTGCATGGATTAAGCAGTTGAGCGGATATCCCTAATCTCAAAGTCCCATATCCAAAGTAGTCCAAAATATAAAGCTATTTGAGTATCATGTTGGTGCACAAAAATGTTTGATTTCAGATTTTCAGATTAGGGGTGTTCAATCTGTATAATGTTTAATTTCTAAGAAGTTTTTTTTTTCCTAGTTATATTTAGGCTTTGCATTTATTTCTACTTCAGTTCTTTGATATCAGATAACAAAATCTGAAAGCTCTAACTAACTATTTTCATCATCCATGAGGCTTGTTCTTACAGACTAGCATCTCGTCAGTTCTCCTAACAACTCACATGCACTTGGAAAAGGGCGACCTCTGTCATGATTGTGTGAAGTGTACCGTACTGGGTGCTTTAACTTTAGCACTGTGAAATCTTCTTTATACATTATTCCTCACTCTCTGAGTTTGTTTCTTGCTATAGAGTCTACATTTCTGGTACAGAAAATCTCAATAGCTGCCCTTTGCTTACTTTTAATTTCTTGGTCTTTGTTTTTAAAATGAGAATCTCACAAGCAATAAACACTTTAATTACAAACTGATAATTTGAATCTCTTGTTAATTGGAAGAAATACTGGATATAATTTGATTACTGATATATTTTATTAACATAATCCATTTTATCACTCATGTTCTATTGAACTAAATTGTTAGTATTTCTCCTGTCCTGTAGATTAGTAAAATATTTTCTATTATTTTCTCCTTGTGTTTTTAGCAATAAATCATAGATTGGTCCCTTAGTGCTTACTGCAAAAATTTTCACCTTTCACTAGTTACACTAAAAAATAGTATTTTTACTATTTCTATTTCTGATAGTTCTCAAATACATAACATCTTAATCTGACTTACCCACTGCCAAGAATGACCACATTATAGTTCCTATTGCTTTACTGATATTAAATCTATATGCATTTTTAACTCTCTAAGACATTGTCAGGGGGCTGGTGCTGTGGCATAGCGGGTGGGTGATGCCGTTGCCCATAGTACCAGCATCCCATATGGGCACCGATTTGAGTCCCAGCTGCTCTACTTCCAATCCAGCTCTCTGCTACAGCCTGGGAAAGGAGAAGATGATGGTCCAAGTCCTGGGGCCCCTGTACCCACTTGGGAGACCCGGAAGAAGCTCCTGCCTCCTGGCTTTGGATTGGTGCAGCTCCAGCCATTGTGGCCATCTGGGGAATGAACCAGCGGATGGAAGACCTCTTTCTTTTTCTCCCTCCCTCCCTTTCTCTCTCTGCCTCAGCCTCTCTGTGGCTCTTTCAAATAAATACATCTTAAATAAATAAAAATATCGCTACTTTGTAGTCAATATTTAAATAGAGTTGCCGTATTTTTCTCATTCTATTTGTTCTTCCATCTTCATGTTTCTTTCCCCTTGAGGAACTCCTTGTACTACAGCTGTCATGCAGTGATACCTTTCCTCAGTTTTTGCTTAAAAATCTATTTTATCTCCATTTTCACTTGTTAAGGAATATAGGTTAGCAACTATTTTCCTATAACCCCTTTTTAAAAATATGTGTGTGTTTATGTAATTGAAAGGCAGAGTTGCAGACAGACATATCTTCCATCTGCTGGTTCACTCCCTAGGCAGCCATAGCAGCCAGAGCAGTTTCAGGCCAAAGCCAGAAGCTTCTTCCAGGTCTCCCATGCAAGTGGCAGGGGCCAAAAAATCAGGCCATTTTATTGCTTTCCTAGGTGCATTAGCAGGGAGTTGGATGTGAAGCAGAGCAGCTGGTCTTTAACCAGTGCTCATATGGGAACTGGCTCTGCAGGCAGCAGCTTAACCTGCTGCATCACAACCCCATCCCCCCTCTACTTCCCTCTTAAAATATAATTTGATTATCCCCCTGTTTCTGCTGTTATTGCTAAGATATGAACTGTTATTGTAGCTGTTTTGAAAATAATAATCCTTATTTTTCTGTTTCTTCAGCCTTACCCTGAGCTACTTTTAGATTTTTTTCTCAATGATTGTTACCAGTTTTACTATGATCTGATTAAGTTTTACTTTCTTGGAATTTACTACTTCTAGTTTTTGTTGTATCTCAGTTGCTGTTCAATACATTTACTGAGTACTTAAGGTATTATATTGTTTGGTTCTACACTTTCCAGTTGATTATTTTTACAGATTTTATTCTAGTCCAAGTATCCATAGTTTTATCTATTTCTACTTGGTTCTGCTATTTTTAACATATTAATCATAGTGATTAATTTTTTTAATTTATTTATTTGAGAGAGAGAGAGAGAGACAGAAAGACATACAGAGCTCCCATCTGTGAGTTCATTCCCCAAGCACCTGCAATCACTGGGGCTGAAACAGACCAAAATCTGAAGCTGGAAATTTAACGCAGGTCTCCCACATGGATGCCAGGGACTCAACTATTTGAGTCATCACCTCCTATTTCTCAGGGTGCACATTACCACAAAACTGGAATAGGGGGCAGAGCCAGGACTGAAATCCAAGCAATATAATACAGAATGCAGCCATTTCAACTAGTGTCTTAGCCACTACACCAAATGCCCATTCATGGAGCCATTATATTGATATTTTGTTCAGTAATATTTAATGTCAGACATACGTGGCATTTCTTTCTTCAGAAAGGATTTTTTCTTTTTCCTTTATTTTTGACTAGACAGAAAAAAAAAAAAACAGAACTGCTCACAGTAATCTAACCAGGGAATAATCAGTTTTGGGAATGGACTGCAGGCTTAGTAAGGGTAAGTCTGGCCCTACGAGTCTCCTTTTCCCAGGGAACAGTCAAGTACAGCTTCCATATGACCATCAGGTGGATCCCCCAGGCTCTTTATCCCAGCAAGTCTTCAACACTAATCTTTGTTTCTTCAATACTACTTCCCAGGTCACTTTAGCTTACCCTTTCCACTATTCATTCATTCTTTTTTCTTGCTTATCATTCAATTTCAGAGCTCATCAAATGTGCTGAGGGGAAACAGGTTGTGTTTTGAGTTCCTTGTACCACCATTTTCTTTTCTTTTTTTCCCACTCCACTCCATGAGCAAACCAAACATTCTGTGGGATTGTTTTTCCTCTAAGAGTAGCTCTCTGCTTGGTAGAGCCCCCATTCTCAGCTTTCTATCCAAGCCCAAAAGTAGCAAATGCCCTATCTGAAACTTAGCCATTGTCTTCCTCATTACTTCAAAAATTCTCTAATGCAGATTTTTAAAACACCTATGCTGCAATGTTGGTATTCCATATCTGAGCACTGGTTCAGTCCCAGCTGCTGTGTCTGATGCAGTTCCCGGCTAATGTAACTGGGAAAGCAGTAGCAGGTGGCCCATGTCGGAACCCTGCCATCCATGTGGAATCCCTGTCACCTAGACAGAGTTCTTCACTCCTGGCTTCAGCCTGGTCCAGACCTTAGTGTTTGGCTATTTGGGGAATGAAACTGTGGATGGAAGATCAATCAACTGCTCGACCTATATCCTTGTCTATCAACCCTCTCTGTGTTGCTCTGCCCTTCAAATAAACAACCAAATATTTTAAAAGATGGCTATTCATAGTTTCTAATGACTGTCAACAGGAGTGTTACTCAGCCACAAATTACTTCATACTCTCTAGATTCCCATTTTATTTTTGTTCAGACATTTTGATCAATGTCTTCAAAAGTAGTCAGGAAAGAGACAGATGGACAACTCTAATATTAAGTGCCTGAGATGAGTTGTGTACAGTGCAGAGGAGTTCACAATACCACTTAGTCTACAATAACGTGACTGTATAGTACAATAAGTAGAACACAGCACTAAACATGCATGTCACAGGCTTTCTCTAAAAGACAGGAAGCAAAGAAACTTATTCATTATTTTTCGTAATAAATTTTGATGAATAAAGCCGAAAACAGAAGTCTTTTACCCTAACTCTATAATATAAGGCAAAAAAAGAAAGAATGAAAAAGTTGCATCTCTCTTTGTAGCTTATATCCATAACAAACATACTATTTTGGATGACTTTTCAATTTCTAAAACATACAATCTTTTTACAAAAAAATTCTTTATTATTTGAAAGGAAGAGTATCACAGAGACAGGGAGAAACTAAAGGATACAGGGAGGAAAAGCTATCTCCCATCCATTGGTTTACTCCCAAAATGGCTGGGACACCCAGGACTGGGTTAGGCCAAAGCCAGGATTCAGGAAATCTATCTGGGGCCCAAGCACCTGGTCCAGCTTCTGCTGCTTTCCCAGGCACATTTAGCAGGCAGCTGCATTGGAAGCAGAGCAGCTGAGATTCAAACCAGCACTCCAATATGGGATGCCAACTTTGAAGGTTGACAGTTTAATCTGCTGTGCCTTGTGCTCCTTTTTATGTAATTAACTGTTCCTATCTTGTCAATGACTATTGACCTACAATGTTGTCTCTTAAAACTGGACATTTTCAAATTAATCCAAAAAAATGTAGAATTAAAGCTTTGTTTTTAGCATTTGGGTCTTTTTTTTTTATTTGAAAGGTAGAGTTACAGACAATGAGAGAGAGGGGCAGAGAGAAAGATCTTCCTTCCGACGGTTCACTCCCCAAATGGCCGCCACAGCTGGCGCTGTGCCGATCTGAAGCCAGGAGCCAGGTACAGGGGTGCATGCAGGTACATGTAGGTGCAGGGGTCCAAGGACTTGGGCCATCCTCCACTGCCCTCACAGGCCACAGCAGAGAGCTGGACTGGAAGAGGAACAACTGGGACTAGAACCCGGGGCCCATATGGAATGCCGGGGCCACAAGCAGATGATTAACCAAGTGAGCCACGGCACCAACCCCAGCATTTGGGTCTTAAGGGTTTGTTTCAATTGATTGAGGTACCCATAAGGTAAAGACAATATCAGCTATGTTATTTTCAGAGAATATAACTGGGCCCCTTAACCTTTATTGTTCCATAAATAAACACAAAGACCCAACATATGATGCTAATGGTCTTCTACACTCTAACAGGAAAAGAAGAAAATGCTTTGAAAATTCATGGCATAAACACAAATACATATTAACAGATGAATAGACCCAGGTTCTAGGCCTGGTTCCATCAATCACTCATTTTGTGATATGTGCCAAGTCACTTATCTTCTGTGTATTTCTGATTTCTTATCTATAAAATTGGACTAAAATCTTTAAACAGCTGTATGTCAGGCATCAGTGTAGAGATCAAACAAGAAGGTGCTTCCTAAAGTATTGTACTTTGAAAACTGAGAAATCACTGTGCAAATCAAGAATTAGTATTGTATATAAGAGATATTTTTACCCTATTTCAGAAAATAAACCATTTTCAGGCTCTTGAAAGTTTTGTCATCACTCATTTGCACAGAATTATTATTCTAATTACAAATTATTTTCATGTAGTCATTAAAGCAGGTTCATCAGGGTGTCTATTAGGCAATTCTTTATTAGCTTAATTCAAATTATGTATATGAAAGTAATAAAGCTATGTTTCTCTTTCAATAATAATTTCAGAGACTCTCCATTAACCAACTAACTGAAGTATTAGCCTGAATTTTATGCTGTTTGCATGTGAAAGAACAAAGCCTGAAATTGCAAAGTGGGTTCAATGCACTACAATAAACAGTTAATGGCACTCTCCTCAATGATGATGTCTAATTATTGGTGATATGCTTGGTATTTTACTCTCCAACTGAAGTTTCACACTTAAACAGCTGACATCCAACACAGAAACAAACATTAAGAAGCATGACTGAAGCATTAAGTAATAGGAAGAGATCATAACTCCCTAGTCTTGAGCTAGTTTTAGTCTTAATAATCCCTAGTTGCCCATCTGATTCATTGGAGCCAACAGAAACAGTTCAAAAGATAGTTATTTCCTATCTAAATATGACAAATACCACAAGCTTATGGTATTCAATCTCCCATTTCTTTTCCTCCATCCACACTCTCCTTTTCCAACCATACTAGCACTCCCTCAGCCTGCAGAAACTGTGATTGCTTTGCATCCTTGCTCTTCTCTTGGCCCAGACTTTCTCTGCCCACCAAAACACTGTATGATCATGAGGTGTTGAAGTCATGCCCTCCCGTGATTCTACAAGACCTTCTGCCTTGTCACAGGTGAATTGTTCATTTATTTGTCTCTTCAGCTAAAGTATATGCCCCTTGAAGACAAAGACAACCTCATATCCACTTTCTGTGATCCTCATAGTATGATGCTGGCATATGCTTAGAAATTAAGAACTTAATTGCATTATCTGAATGAAATAATAGATAAATGAATCAGTGAATAAATAAAAGGATGGACAGATCCTATAGAAGATGTATTGATGCACATAATATCATAAAGTGATGAGATTTGCATCTGTAATCAGCACACATGTGGCACTAGAGCAAATTCAAATCATAAGAAATCTGTATAACATAAATCTACCTTGATGTATAAGTAATACCATCCAACCTTATCTGGTGGGAAAAAATGTATTATCACATAAAACTTGATCCAATTACCTACTCAAAACTTTATAAAGCATTAAAATATTTATTTATTTTCCATAAATATTCTGTCATTTTACATGTCCTGTCAAGTCTGCTTTTTTGTTTTACGTCTTTGGTAGGGGTCAGCACTGTGGCGTAGTAGGCTAAGTCTTGGGTGCCAGTTCCTGTCCTGGCTGCTCCACTTTCGATTCAACTCTCTGCTACAGCCTGGGAAAGCAATGGAGGATGCCCAAGTTCTTGGGTCCCTTCACTCAGATGGGAGACTCAGAGGAATCTGGTGACTCCTGGCTTTGGATGGGTTCAGCTCAGGCCATTATGGCCATTTCAGGAGTGAACCAGTAGAGGAAGACCTTCTTTCTGTTTTGCACCCAACTCTAAAATAAAACAATAATTACATTATTAAATATTATTTTGAAGTAGAAAAATTATTAAAACTCATCCTTTTGATGAACTGTATTACCACATGAAGGAATTTTCCCAACAAATATATTCAGTAAAACAAAATGTTCTTTCAGAGCCAACAGGTATAGTTTTATTTATTTCTTATTATGCATAGCTAAAAGGCTGGAAAGAAATGCAGTACTGTTAAAAATAGACATCATTGGTAAGACTGCAGGTGAATCTGTTTTAATTTACTTGAGAATTTTTTTACCTTTTTAAAATATTCTAAAAGAATTTTCTTTATAATTATAATCAGAAAAATCGATAAAAATATTTTCATTTTAATCAGAAATAAATTCTTTTAAAGTTTTAGGCAAAGTGACTGAATGGGCATGATGATCTCTGAAGGAGAATACAGTGTGCCCCTAACTTACTATGTGAATCTAAGAAAGCCACTTAACACTTACAACCCAGTTTCTTTATTTTTAAAAGGAAATAGATGTGAGTTACAGTGCAATGCAGCTATAAAACCCTAACAGCCTAAGTGAAAGGCAAATGGCTTTCAAGAGCCTTGGAAATCCATTCCATCCTTTACAACAGGAAGGACATAAATATGAACCAAGCAAATAAGAAAACCCATGTAACAACTGCTCAGACCAGGGAACTCTCCCAAAGACCAAACACAGTAGCTGCACAGAGTCATCACCCAACTTCTTACACTCACAGAGCAGCCAGATACATCCTGAACCAATCCCCTGGCAGGCTAATTAATTGTATGATACCTGGGGTATTCTCACGATAAGAAGTTTTTTGGGGAGGGAACATAAAAGCTACACTCAACAATAATACGCGATTTATTGTCTGAATGTGGCAAATACTGTATTGGCTTACTTTTATTTCACAGTTAATCTCCCAGCTCACAAAAGTTTTATCGGATTGGAGGCATGTGCAATATTCCCTTTATAAAATTTTATAGTCACTTGCTATTTTCAGGGGTTTGTTTTATTGGCACAATTTGCTGCTTTAATCTCACCCAATTGTCACGTTCTAAATCATGGTGAATAAAAATGTCCTTAAAAGGAGAGATGTGTTAAGGGTAGTACTTAATTACAGTTAGCACTTGATTTAAACATGATCTGGGCACTGCCAAGTGCAGGACACAGAATAACCCAGCAAAGCAAATCTGCATAAACCCACACAAGTCAGCCCTAGGATTTTAATGACAAATCCCACTGGCACTGGAAGGGCACTCTGGTGGCGTTCTGATGAAGGTAGGTCCTCCCATCTTCCATGGGTATCTGGGAGAACTAGAGTCACTAAGGAACTGGCTCCATCGCTAAGGTTCTCAACGTGGGGAAGCATGGAGTTTGGTCTTCAAGCCTATCACTTGAGCAATGCAATTTCTGGGACACCTCTTAGAGAAGCTTTGCTAATTCTCACTCAGCCAAATGATACTGATGAGGAATATGAGTGTGAGAAAGGAGAGATTCACTTGGGGAAAGACCATTCATTTCTAGAAAGCAATGAAGCTTTAACAAAACCCAAGAATTTTTAAAACAGGCATAACCTATTTATCATGCTCTCTCTTTAGATGTGCAGAAGAGGAAGCTGACAGGAAGACAAGGCAGTTATGGGATTTCTTTTTCCACCATACTCTCCCTAGCCCCGGGACCAGGTAACACCACACACAAACATTCCACTGTTCATTTCAATTACTGTGCATACCTCCTTTTCCTAACCAATGGTAAATATCTACATTAATCTCTTTATCACCACAACTATTCCACGGATGGACTTGTGATCCAAGGCAGGCCAATCTGACCCCTCCCCAGGGCTTCTTGTAGAAGACATGGCATCAAGCTGCTCGGCTGGCTAAGCCAGGAGTATGTGTGCCAGAAACATACAGCCCGTGAGTGACACCACATAAGGCGGCAGACCTTACAGAGTCTAAGTGTCTGGGGTTAGCCATGCCTAATGCAACGTCACCCCAGTTACATGAGCCAATAAATCCTCATTTTGTCTTAAACTCGTGGGACTTCCATTTCTGCCACTTGCAACAGAATGAGTCCTGACTAAAAGGAACATTATTACCAATGGACCAATGCATTTTGTTGTGAAAAGCAACACCATTCACACTCCTTTTCCTTTATTGAACATTTCCTAAGCAGCACAATTCTAGAGAATGAGAAAATACGATCACATATTCCAAATGGATGTTGTCATCAATGACAAATACTGCTTTCACATACCCCAAGGTAACACTGGCTATCCCTAAGGGCCAGGCCAGCATATAAATGCGAAAGGATATGGCAAGCACTAAATAAAAGGAAACAAGCAGTAGTCAAGTAATAATATCTAGACCACAGAGGTTATTTATATTGGAAAAAAAGCTTCATTTACAGCTCTATGACTCTTCTGGTGGAACTTATCCTGTTATTTAAAGATAGATATACTACAGTGTTACTGGAATTTTTTTTAAGCAGACTGGTGACAAGTTGGTCTGAGCTAGTCTCATGCATACATATGCACTTTTACCACCTGCATATAAACTTACCCATTGTAAAGTGTGTTGGTTTGTGAGTTTTACAATTGACATCCATAGTATAATAATATATTATTTGTGGTAATTCCCTTTTTGCCTCTATTTGTGTTTTATAAAAATCTTATGATAGCATCATTTCAAGATTTCTTGAGTTATCATAGTGTAAATAAATCAGAACTGATTTATCAGTCTTTCTATTATGGCCTATTTGGTGGTTTTCATTCATCATTCACCCAACTGACCAATAGCATTGCTAAGAACATGCTACTATTATATACACTTCTCATGCAAACTGGTGGATATAGGGGTCATGGTATACATGGAATACATACAACTTCACAACTTTACCATAATAAATTGGTTTCCAAAGTGTAAGGATTCCTTGCACTCCTATTAGCAATTTAAATACCTTTATATTATTGAGAAAAACAGAATCCTATAATAATATATTTAGAATAAGGTGATTTTGGGGTCAGACATCTGGTCTAGTAGTTAGTTTGCTGGTCATGATGCTCTCATTCCATATCAGAGTACTTGGGTTCAATTGCTGGTTCCAGCTCTTGGCCCCTGCTCCCAATTAATGCAGACCTTGAGAGGCAATGGTGGTAAGTAATTGGGTTACTGCCACCATGTGAGAGACCAGAACTGATTTCCCAGCTTTTGGCTTCAGCCCTGGTGCAGGCTCTGCCATTGCAGAATTTGGGGAACAAACCAGAGAGTGAGAGTTTTCTGTTATTCATTCATATTCATTCATTCATTCTTTTCCCCACCTCCTTTCCCCCTTCTCCTGTTCCTATCCCTGTCCCTTTGTTTCTCATATTTCCTCTTGGTTAAACAAATTTTAAAAATATAAGATTGTCAAACATCCCAAAAATGATAGAACTACCAACAGCCAACTTAATATATACATAACCTGATCCACTCTGTGTTGCTCTCATACTAATAGCTGCTATTTGTGAATATCTTTATCACTTTTAAACACTTTTAACATACACTCTTGATAGGGATACTGGAGACAAGGATTAAAGAAAGGGGATGCACTCTGCAGAAACAAAAAAGGTGGGGTGGGGGGAGCCCTTAGATAAAATTTTACAGCCAGAATCACATAGCCCCACAAAAACCCTCCACATCATGTCACTCACCTAGATTGTCACAGCCGCCTTTTAACCAGTCTCCCCAGGTACAGCCCAAGTGTGGCCATTCTAAAATCCAAAGTGATTCTGACTGCTCCCTGTTAAAATGTCTCAGCGACTTCTCCCTCAAACCCCAAAGCAGTGAACAATACCCCCTGCTAACCATTCTGGCTTCACTTCTTGGCACCCTTTCCCCAAACCCACCATGCTTCCAAATTACCAGTCGTTCTGTGCCCTGCCCTTTCTTTCTTGACACACAGCAGGAAAGCTCTGTCCTTGTGCACTTGTACTCTCCCACCCTCCCACCTGTTCCTGGCTAACCCTACTCCTTCTGAGGCAACAGCTGAGACAGGACTGGACCCAGGGAACATGGGAGGAAGAACAGCATTCTCCCCTGCTGGCACACAGCCTCACTGCTGTTCGTTTCTCCCCACTGGACGAGGAGTTTCTCTATGAACAGGAACCAAGGCTGGTTTATCAAAGGGAGTGGACCTCACCTATGAATGGCACTGTAATGGCACAGCCTGGCATCACAAGGTCGTTCACGAACAGGTGAGACCAAAGATGATTTTAATTCCATTCTTTCTCGCGTGTGTTTTACTTGCTTCCTGTTTCATACGCACAGCTGTCGATCATTCTTGTAATTTGTTATGACCATACATTATGTTCAAAACAATTCTTACCATTTCACTCAAGAATGAAAATGTCTTATCCTTGCTTCTGCTATCCTGGGATTTGAGGTCTGGAGAGGAAGATGTTTGATAATGCAATGATGTTATTTTCAGCATGAATTAATTCTAGAGAGAACAAGTTTTACTAGTATTAACATGGGAAAACTCATCTTTCTTATTTTATGTTGCTTGATTTCATCACGCTTCTTTAGTTCCCACTATGAAATATACTGTATGTTTTCACTGACTAGGTTCAGGATCTGTGAAAAAAAATTATTATTTCCAGATCTTGGCTTTTATCAAAATTCTGCACTAGGACAAATCAGTAACCAGCAGCTAGATTATCTGCCACTAAGGGGAAAGCCAAGGCATACAGAATCTCAACAGATTAGGTGTTGATTCTAGTTCCACTTGACCACTCAGGAGGAAGGTGCCATCTAAGAGCTCAAGTCAACTGTGCTTCCACTTACTTACATTTTATGTCTATATCACCCAAACTATAAAAAGTCTTTTACATTCTTTTCAAATTTCTTTCACCTGTCCATCTTTGCCTCCTCTGAGCTTCACTGGGGGTGTGGAGCGGTACACTGAATTTTCCTTCAATTATTGGAGTTCCCTTCTGTACATGCAAGCATTTACATATGCAACTTAAATATACCATGTCATCTAATCTTTAAAATGACTCAGAGAAACAGATATTTGTTTGCAAGTTTCAGATGACAGAATTAAAGTTCAATAATTGGTTATGAAGACATGACAAGCTCTCGCCACTCCCCAGCCCAGTTTTCTCTCCAGCTCATTGTAGTTCAGGATGAATCCTCTGATTTGAGACAATTCTTACTTGAATGGAACTGGAATCTATTTCCTTATACATCATTTCAGTCAAAGGAACTGAAACTTAACATCTTGGTTCTGGCCCTTTCCACATTCAGGAGGAAGGTTCCTCTGTGATACAAAAACTCCACTCTCGCCCTCCTGACGTAGTAGCTGAAACCACCAACAATGAGCTAGTCTGTGCTTTCCCAACTCATCTACTCCCAAATGAATTTGAGTGGTTTGTCAAACTTTTTCTAACAGTCAAATTCTTTTTAAAATGCAATCTTTCATGAAGACACATTAAGCATGTTTCTAATGGATGCTAAGAAAAATAAAAACAGGGGTGGAGGTTTAGCCTGGTGGTTAAGATGCTGGTTAGGTTGCTTGCATCTCATATTCAAGGTCAAGGCTTTGATCCCTGACTGACCCCAATTCTAGCTTCCTGCTAATGTGCACTCTCAGAGATAGACTTGGGTTCCTGTCCCCCATGTGGGAGACTTGAATTGAATTCTGAGCTCCTGGCTTTGGTTTGTTTCAGCCCCACTTGATGTGAGCATTTGCAGAGTAAACTAGCAGATGGGAACATTCTCTTACTTACTCTCTCCCTCATAAATAAAAAATAAATTTTTCTAAAAAAGGTAAAATGTGACTCTGTGGAGAAACGTAGACAGCTTGGAGTCTGTCACTTAGCCACTAGGTTCATTCTGCCCTTCCTTTCCACAGGATCCATCTCAAGGTCCCCACAGCAAATCTCTGGACTTCACAGCATATCAATATCAACCACCAACCACCAACCACATATTCTCTATTCTTTGTTTTTCTGAGTGCTGGACTTATGCATTCTGAGAAATGTACAGATTTAGAATAACTGAAAATATCTACCAGACTATTATTCAGTTTACAAACTATCAAGATGCAGATAGCCTCTTGATGTGATTGCTGGTCTATTTATTTCTATATCCTTCCATTTGATGTTGTTGTTGGATGGGAATTACCAAAGACCCATGTGACTTCATTACTTATATATCAGGAATATCTCCAACAAAATTCCACGAAAGAGATATTTCATTTTTCAGGGTTTCCTCATTCCTAATACGAACAGGCTAGATGATATTTAGGGTTTCTTCCAAGTCTGTAATTTCAGCATTTCAACTGAATTGGAACTATTTCTTTACCTCAATGGAACTGACTCTGTAGGTTCAACATCCAAAAGTTAAACCTGACACCAAACCTCTGCAATGTCAAAGGAGGACTAGCCTCTCATCTGTCTCTCTTGGCCCAGTGTGTCCTTACCTGGTTTTAATAAAAGGAATTCACTTAAGGGAGTGGTACATTTGGGCTGACAAGGTTCTAATCTTAAGTCATTTGCTTCCCCAGAAGATAAACTTAGTCAACCAGTATTGCAGAGGGGTTTGTTTCAGGGAATTGCAGCACCAGGCAGGAAAACCCCAGATCTGAGGCAGTAAGTAACTAATACTTGCATGTAACTACACATTCCAAACCAACCTGGCCATCATAAATTCTGACTGGCATTGCTGACCAATCAGAGGAAGGTAACAAGCACCGCTACCAACCAGGAACTTGGACATGAGCTGATCATCTAGGTCTCCTCAGAACCTTTGTGCCTAACTCTTCAGGGAGCCTCAGAATTAAGCAATAGCTGCCTGGCTCCTTGCTCTGAGCTTTGAAATAAACACATGTGCTCTTGCACCACCCCATGTCAGTGGTTGGCATTCTGAGCATCAGACAAGTGGACCCAGCATTGGGAGTTCAACAGTACCTCCAACTAGTTTTGGACCTGGTTCAGCAACCAATGCATCTGTAATAAACATTTTTTTTATGTTTTTAAACGAAACATACATTTGTTTTCTTGTTAAAACTCCCTAAACTATATAGTGGAACTATTACATGATATCTACATTGTATTAAGTATTACAAGTGATCAGCAGATGATTGAAAGTATACTGCAGGTTCCATGCAAATACTGTGCCATTTACTAAATAAAACCTGAGCACCGTGGAACCAAACCCTTAAAGAAATTGTCAAATTTACAAATAGGAAGATGGGCCAGCACAGTGAACCTTAATGCTCAAACCAAGCATTATGCTGAAGAAAGACCAAGTCAGTGGTGTGATAATTACAGCTACTTTTTCCAAACTGTGAGAGACATTTTGATAATGTCAAACTGATTATATCATACATTGTTATCTTGCTCAGAGTCTTCTGGGGTTTCTTATTCTTTTCAAATGAGAGGTCAAAAATTTTTCCTTTTTTTCCCAAAGTACATGGTGAACACAAAAAGTTTGAAAATCACAGCTAGAAACCAGTGTTAATTGAGCAAATCTTTCATGCTGAACTGTGTACTTCTAGAAATCGTGTTTTTGCCTTTGCACCTAATGAGACGATGTCCCACCTCCCATCATTACGGAATGCCCTTCGTCTGAGGTGCTCCCACTCTCAACAATTCAAATGTCACTGCACTTCACTTCTAAAGAGCAGCAAGACAAGAAGTTCTCAGCACTCCTGGCAAAGGTACGAGATGGAAATTCAAGGGATAAATAAATACACTTATGCTACAGCAGGAGTTTTTAAAATTCCCTTTCACATAGAGCCAATTAAGACACAGGAACTCTGGGAGGAGTTCCACTACAGAGAAAGAAAAAGAATGCACCATCCTTGCTGCTTTTAATTGGCTCCACAAAGGGAGTATCTGTAACCATTTGAAATCAAATATTGAAAGAATACATAAAACAAACTCAGCTATACTAGCAACACAATAGTACTCTGAAGATCACACAGCTTCCCCAGTATCTTTTGAAAAGTTGACAGTGTTAAATTGTATGAGGGAAAGAATTGAGAGTCATCCAATGAGCCATTCTTCCATGGTGTCAACAGATGGAGAAAATGGGAATTGAGACTCTGTCTACATTGTTCTTTTACACATATGAATATTGGACATGGTGACTCCAATCCACGAAGAGATTAGCCAATCTACTTTAATGTCTTAATTCCTACAAGTCTCAGAATTTTATAAGTGAATTAATATGTGATCTTCAGCAAGTGCTAAAATCTACCAAAATTACATGCATAGGCAAAGAGGGGAAAGCTCAGCACTCAGATAGGAGAAAGTACTCAGACTTACTATCAATAGAAAATACAAATCTGAATAATAACACCATAACATATCACACCCTTTATAAAAGCAAATATGAAAATATCACAATATAACAAGTGCTGCTAAGGATGCAAGAAGGCAAGAAATGATGATGGAGTGTAAACTGGGACAGCTATTCAGTAAATAAGTCTGGCCACTTTTAGATAAAACAGATAGAGTATGTGCTAAGAACCAGAGGTCTCACACTTGCTTATCCAGCCAACAGAATTTCTAATGCAAGTTCTTAAGAAGTTTCTAAGAAAACGTGTACATAATTACCAATACAGATAGCATTTTTTAAGGCAATAAAGACAATGGTAAGAAAATGGGCAAGGAAAATGTTGTATACTTACAGGTTTCTATAGTTATAGTATGAAAACCATACAATGTTTACAACAAAAACTTGCAAAGAACACAGTACTTAAAAAAAAGAAACAAGACAAATAGAACATAATTGTTTAGGTAAATTAAAACTTCACACTTGCCAACCTAACACTAGACATTTTATAAGAACATACACTAATGTAAGGACACAGACCATGCATTTCAAATGAGTCTCTCTGGGGGCACAGAATGACCCTGAAGTTTAGAAAATTAAAGAGAAGTAAACTGAAACAAAGAAGAGAAGTTGCTAGGACCATTAATAGATATTTCTTCCATGATGACATGTGCAATAAACTGAAATTATCACAGCTAAGAACCAAAAGAGGGAAACAAAAACAAAACTTAAAAAAATCGTATCTCATTTAGGATTGCTTCACATAAATGTATCTCTACCTGTTGACAAAATACCACATTTAACAGTAAGAGGAAATATTCAACAATTAATGTAGAACAAAGAATTCACAGCACAAATCTTTATTGAGAAACCTCTAAGTATAAGATACCACTAGCAATGTATGAACTGACTAGCCAACCAGCCAATCATCAGTTAGATATCTATTCACTTCCATTCCCATGCTTCCTCAAACTTTATAAAATTTGTTTTATATAGCTCTAGCTCTTTTTGTAATGTGTTTCTGAATCTGATAGATTGTCAGGGGTAGGCAAGGCAGAATAGCAATCAACTACTATGACATGTTAGAAACTTCATTATAAAATGATAAAAGTGGTATTTTAATATCCATGAAAAGGTCTGGAGGCAAAGACAAAACAAAAACTATTTCCGCTGTGTTTAAAATAACAGCAGCAACAGCTTAAAAATAAACGTAAGGCCTTATAACCTTCCAAGGTAAGAAGATGAGATGCTTAAGCTCTGATATTTCTGTATTAAAAATATATTTTGTTCTATTTTAAACACTATGAATATTCACACAATTGCTGAATCCATTAGCACTGCTGTGTAAGGGAAAACTGGCTAATTCAGAAATCCCAGGTTTTATTGTCTTTTCTTTCAGTTCCCTATCACTCCTTTTGGAAAGCAAAATATGTCATGATGCAATTAACACATTAGGAAACACTATCAATATAATTTGAATTTTCCATTTGCATATACAGTTATGTCCACCAAAACCCCAACACTACGGAAACATGGAAAACTGCACCAGATGAACCAAGCTTGCAAGAACATATGAAACACGAACCTCAAACATCTCCCTGTAACCAGCTTACAACACACACCACACTACAAAGTTGTGTTGTGCTATGCCTTGACATTTGCCAACTGATCTGCATATAAAAAACTTTCAACATCTCATTCAGATCCAAGGATGTAGATTTCAAAAATGTCATGAAATGTGTTAAAAAAAAGAAAGCTGTAAGTCTTAAAGAGAAGTTTAAAATAAAGATTCTGAAAGAAACAAGAGAACACATTACTCTCCTGAGCAGTAGGCATTAAGACATCTCCATCACAGACCATCAGAAACAATTTCAGAAAATACAAGAAAGTCTATGGCTGGAAGAACTTCAAGTATTGTGAATTTAATAAGAACAACGCCTGTGGAAATAGAAGAAACGGAAAGGTTGTTGAACACATGGATTGAATACCAATTAGAAAAAAAATAAAAAAAAAAAACCTAACAATCAAAGAAAGAGAAAGCTTTTGTACATAAGGAGATCTACAGCAGAAAATGCCAGTTCCTACATTAGCACCTCCCCTTAGTGCTAGCAGTGATGGGTTAGGTGGTGCAAAACATCTATAAGAATTTCCAAAGCCTTCAAATACTGGGTAAAACCAAAGGACAAAAGAGAATATTATGAAAGAACATTAGCAGCAATGCAGAAATTAATGCAAGAAGGGAATACACTGATTCAAATTTTTAATTCTGATGAAATAAGCATCAGCTACAAATGCATTTCTTGACAGACAGGAAAAACATGCTCCAGAATTTAAGGCTGCAAAAGATCACCAATTTTGATAACCATTTTCCCAACCATTTCACAAGAACTCACATGCGGAACACTTCCCTGTCCCATCCCCCAAACCACATTTCAGATCGTTTTTGATGTAAAGTGTAGTATTTAATGAAGCATCTACCAACAAGGTATAGCACTGTTTTTATTATGTTCCTATCACCTGTGTCATGTGTTCCAGATGAAGTTTGATTGTGGTACCCATGAACTCATTTTTCCCACAACTCCTGAAGCTTTGCTTTATTCTGTGACTGCATAGTACAGTGATTTTTAAAAACACCTAGTTCCAGTCATAGAGTAACTGACTTTACCATGTGACTCTGTGCAGAGTATCTGTTAATTTTGTCTACTTGAAAATTTTGCCTTTCAGAAGACAAGGTCGAGTCTCAGTCTCCCTAGTTGGGTGGAGCAGCTGGAGAGGGGAGGCACAGGGTCTGTTCCAGTCCAGCAGAGTACCCCAACCCCCCCCACCCCCGCCACCAGCCTCAGGGATAGCTGGACATGCCATCCAAACACAGTGAAATGGAACCCTCCCAAGGAACTGTGTTTCTGGAGCTATCAGCACAGAGCTGTCCTCTTTTTCTCTGTCTCTTAGCAGTAAGTAAAATAAAGGCATTGCTGCTGCTCAATCATCATCCTTTTACCACAGGGGACAACCCATGATGAATAATTCTACCCAAGTTCTAGTAGTATCATTCAAACTTCTGGGTCTACTCTAGAAACTGGTCTACATGCCCAGATTGGTTTTTTTTTTTTTTTTTTAATCCAGCAATGTGAGCCAACGTGTACTGAAAAGTGTTAGCAATTTTGAATACAGTTTCCCTTACTTAAAGACACCAAAAGTACAGAGCAGATGTTCTGGAGCAGCAGATTAAGTTAAAGCTCTGGAAACCTGCATCCCATATCAGAGTTTCTGGGCTCAAGTCTTATCTACATTTCCAGTTCAGCTTCCTTCTAATAAGCACCCAGGAAGGCAGCAGATGACACCTCTAGTACTTGTGTCTCTGCCACCCATGTGGAAGACCCAGGGAGATAGAGTTCCAGGCTCCTGGATTCAGTCTCATCCAGCCCTGGCTGTTCCAAGTGCGAACCAGTGCATGGAAGATTCCCCCTCTCTCTTTCCCTCTCCCCATCTCTCTCATTCTCTGCTGCTGTGCCTTTCGGGTAAAAAAGTAATTAATTAATTCTCAAAAAAGAAATCCAAGGTGAACTGATTAATATACTGTGGCCTACCTTTTGTAGGTATGCAGAACAGATGGTCCCCTGCAAAACACTGTTTCCCCTTTGGATGAATCTTCCATGACAACACTGTGATTCCCACAGTAAGCAAGCTCCCTAAAGGATCAGCACTGTTTCTCTACTACTGTCTCCCACGCTTGGCACCTCCAGGAGGCTCAGTGAATGTCCATATAATGAAGACCGAGTGAACACATGAGCACACTTGACCATTCTGGGCACCTGTGCTCATCTCTAAAGCAGGGATGCAGGCAATAGTTGCCTTCCTTTTGTTTTTAAATGGGGACCTAATGAGATAATGTATGTAAAAGTGCCTGGGCAGCTATAAAGAAATAATTACTATTCATTCAGCAGATACTGCAGTAGCAAAAAGTAACAAAAAGGAACATAACAGAGTTGATAAAAGCATGGGTGCAAAAGCCAGAGTGTGTTATAACAGCAACATTGTATCTTAGCTGTAACTTTCAGCAAGTTATATATGTCCTTTCAGTCTCTGTCTCATAGATATCTGTGAACATCAAAAAGTTAATGCAGGCAAAGCATCTAATTACATTTCAGGTCTGTTATGTGCTTTCCTGGATAGAATGATACATCAGAAAAGGCCTCTTCACCCTAGAAGCACACAGTCCAGGAACTAGATAAATTACAGACCCACACAGCTTGGGTAGAGGACAGAGAGGCTGCCCTAAATGAACTTTTAAGTGCTGTAAGACACCACAGCAAATCATGGGACATCAACAACTACTCTAGGGTTGTTTTTTTTTAAATGCACCAGCTGTTAAGTTACTAAGGTAACTTCATACTAAGTATTAACCTTGTTGTCAAGCAAGTCTTCAGAAACTCTAACGATAATACCACATTTAGATTACAGTTTATTGTTTGCATTGTTCTACATGGTAAATTTGAAACCATTTAGATGCAAACTAGGAGAACATATACATTAGCCTTGAGCCACAGAAGTGTGTATGACATCAACGTAGTCAGAAAGGTCCCATGGAGCTGCTGACACCGATGTTTACAGATGCTGAGGCCAGTATGGAACTGCAGGAGGCCGAGTAACAGCCTACAGAAGTGTCCTCGACCTCACCCCTGGGAACCATGAATGCTACCTCCAGATGGAACCAACCCTACTACACCTTGACCTTATCACACTGAATCAGAATTCGGACTCTTGACATCCAGAAACACCAAGAATAAATTGGTATTGTTTAAGCAATCAAGTTTATAGTCATCTGTCTGAGCAGCAATAGGAAACTGAAACAGAGATTTCTAGTAGGAAAAGAACATTATCAAAGCGCCGTAGCTGACCTCCAATTCTGGGCTCACTTAAAGAAGGATAGCAATTGCCCAAAAATTGAGAGAAGCTTCCTTCCACAACAGTCCTGAAACAGGACTAACAGGCCAAACTTCCGAAAGTACAAAATATCTTGAAATGACCCTGAAACTGTACCAAATTAAAAGTCATCATCCTGCTTTTAAAGAAAACTTGTGCACAGTCTCCACTCTCTTCTGTGGGGAATGAACGCTACATTGAAATTGAGAGTGGAGGGGTCGAAGCTGTGCCATAGCAGGTAAAGCCACGACCTGCAGTGCTGGCATCCCAAATGGGCGCTGGTTCAAGACCCAGCTGCTCCACTTCTAATCCAGCTCTCTGCTATCGCCTGGGAAAGCAGTGGAGGATGGCGCAAGTCCTTGGGCCCCTACACCCAAGTGGGCGACCTGGAAGAAGTTCCTGGCTCCTGGCTTCAGATCAGCGCAGCTCCAGCCGTGGCAGCCAACTGGGGAGTGAATTAATTGATAGAAGTCCTCTCTGTCTGTCTTTCTCTCTCTCTCTCTGCCTCTCCTTCTCTCTGTGTAACTCTGACTTTCAAATAAATAAATCTTAAAAAAATAAAAATAAATAAAAAAAGAAATTGAGAGGGGAGGCCTATCACACAGGTCTAGGCCCAGCTTTTTTGGAGCATTCTAGAACTCACATATCCACACACACAGACTGTAAGTTTTAGAGTAGACTTTGGAGTGAGCAGGCAGTTCACTCACTCACTCTCAGAGTTTTCCCTCCACCATCGCTTCTTTCCCCACACCCCAGGTCTGCTCAAACGATCGCCTTTTCTTCTGCCAGCCTTTGCACGTATCGTCCCCTCGCTTACAACATCCTCCTGCCATCCCCTGCCTGGTTCTAAGAACCCCAGGACCCAGAAAATGGCATTCAATCTGAAATGTTCTCCAAGATGCAATCCAACGTCTCCTTCATCGAGTTTTCTCTGATCCACCGCTGGATAACCTCCATGCTGTTGGTTGTCCACACCATTTTCCCACCCAGGGTCCCTACTGTCGTAATCATCTGTTTACAGATCTTACTGCCTAACTCCTTGAGGGTCATTCCTGGCCCACAACTGTGCCCTATTCACCTTTGAATTCTGTATGCCAGGTACTATAGCTAGAATATCATAGTCATTTTAAAAGTTTTTTACATTAACCAATGCATAAATACAAGCATGACAGAAATCCAGTCTTCCTGGGGCACTGTGACACATCAGGTAAGACTGTGGTCTACACCACCAGCAGCGCATCAGGGTGGCTATTCCCATTCAGGTCCCTGCTAAAGCACCTGGGAAGCCAGCAGAAGACAGCCCAAGTGCCTGGGTCCTTGCCTCCCAAGTAAAGACCCAGATGGAGTTCTAGGCTCCTGGCTTCAGCCTGGCCTAACCCTGACCATTGTAGTCATCTAGGGAGTGAACCAGCAGATGGAAGATTTCTCTGTCTTCCAGTTTCTCTGTTACTGTTTTTCAAATAAGTAAATCAATCTTGGGGAAAAAAAAATCAGAAATCCAGTTTCCCTAAATTGCTACCTATCTTGTTTACCTTCTACATCTGGAAGAACTGATTGTTTAAAAAAATTGTTTCTAAGAATACCTAACACACTTGAAGTAAAGGAAGTGATACAACAGAAGACCTGGGAAACAGTATGAAGGGAACAGCATCAATTCTCCAAGACTTACTGTGATCCACTTTTGCCTCTATCTGCATGATCTGGGGTCCCCCTAAATCCCTCAGAACCCACCTCCTGCTATTTTATATGTTACCCACTTGTCTCCAGCCAAACTGTTCTGGAAACTCAGTGGATTTTTGTTAAGATAAAGTGAAACAATATACATCAAAGTGCCTTGAAAATATCAAAATGTTACACTGTTGCTGTGGATTCATTCTGAGAGGAGGAGCAAGGTGGGGGCAAGAGGCACAGAGTCACCACACAGACCCTGGGAGTCGGGTGAAAGCAGGCCAGAGGCTAGCAGCCTGCAGATTCATTTATTTCAGTTGCTACAGCAGCTTATATAGCAGAGGCATCCAATCCAGTCAAGGGGCCGTCTATGCCCTAACCAATCACAGCCTGTCGCCAGGAAGTTTCTGAAGCAGTCCAATCACAGCCTGTTGCCAGGCAGGCTCAGTTGCCAGAAGCCATCTTGGCATGGCCTTGTCATTCCACCACATTACACAAATATTTGCTCTTAGGATTACTATTCTACACACCTGGTTTTTACAAAGCACAGCCAACATTTATTGACTAACCATCAGGCAGCCTTTTTCCTGACAACAGGGCTTATTTATCTATGGGAGTACACTACTGCCCTCTTCCTCTATCTACTAGTCCAAACAAACAGGAGTTGCTGCCTTTTCCAGAAACAGGTTTTGAAAGGCAGGTTCACTTAGAGTACCCGAGGCTGCACCTATGTCCCATTGGCTCAGCTACAGACAACAAATGGTCTCCATTTTGAATTTGGTTTCTGCCACCTTTAACAAATTGCACATTGTCAACTAAAAAGTAAACAGAAGAAAACTTCTCAATTATGTCTTTTTTTTAAGATTTTATTTATTTGAGAGGTAGAATTATAGACAGTGAGAGGGAGAGACAGAGAAAAAAAGGTCTTCTGTCCGCTGATTCACCCCCCAAAATGGCCGCAACTGCAAGAACTTAGTTGGTCTGAAGCCAGGAGCTTCTTCCAGGTCTCCCACACGGATGCAGGGGTCCAAGGACTTGGGCCATCTTCGACTAGTTTCCCAGGCCTTAGCAGAGAGCTGGATCAGAAGAGGAGCAGCCAAGACTAGAACTAGTGCCATATGGGGATGCTAGCACCACAAGCGGAGGATTAACCTACTGCGCCACAGTGCCGGCCCCTCAGTTATGTCTTTATAACAATGAAATGAATAGCTTCTCTTTGAAGACCATAGTACAATCATTGATGACACAGTCTGCTTATCAGCATTATAGTGCACTAGATAATAGTATAGAAAAAGAGAACAGCACAGTAAAACTAAAGTAACAATATGGCAGAACATAGCACAGACCCAGGAAATATGAGTGCATAATAATGGGATGACTTTGGACAGGAATTATGACTTTGTCAGCTTCATTTTTCTTATCAACAGAACCAATGTCCATTTATTTTCTGGTTCAGATTATAGCAGCACCAGAATGTCATTTGATGTCAAAAATTCAAATTCTTTTCATATAGAAAAAATTGAAAACCTCAATGGGATTTAAATAAAACTTCAAGTATCCAAAATACACAGAGATCATTTCTCAGTTTTTTCGAGCAAAACCAGAGCCATCATTCAGTATGTGATTAATGAACTGAAAATAGGAGATTACCAGGAAGGTTACCTTTTCATGAACTTATCTAGCTGGCTGAATAAAAACTGATAAAGAGGACTAAATTCATCCCCTGCTGAAGTGTGGCTAATTCTATAATCAATCACAGTCACAGCATTCAACAAAGCAACAAGTACTTACTGAACCACAGTTACATGCAGGCCTTTGTGACAGGTACCAAGGAGAATGAAGAAGGGGCTGGAGTGGGATTTACAACATCACCACCCTGTCAAACTCCCCAGCAGCAGACAACTGCACTTGCAGTAAAATCCAAATTCTTTACGTGACTTCTAAGGCCTTACTTCTAAAGTCTCTACTTTTTCAATATCATCTTCTGCCACTCTCCCCCACAACTGTCTTTCTCCAACCAAACTCATTCTTTAGATCCTTGTACAGCTAAGCACTGCCTTGCTTCAGGGTCTTTGAGTATGCTCTACCATGACATTCCAGCAGCCTGCAATGTTCTTCCCCTACACAGCCCATAGCTGGCTCCTTTAAGATATTTACATTGACCTTAAATGCCACCTGTTCTTTCAGACTTCTCCCAACCGCACCCTCCTTCCTTTGCCCAGGCCAGCATTAAAGCCAACATTCCCCTTCTCAGTCTCCTACCTGTTCTCCCCCCAGGGCTTCTCCCACATTTGCTAGGTTCCCTGAGTTTTGTCTAATGTGGGGACAGGGCACAGGTATAACGATAAATGTTGTTTACCACTGTGCCTTCAGCAACCTGAACAACATCGGGGATCCAGAAATCACATTAGGAAGGCCTCTTGAATGGGTGAATGAATGAGAAAAGGAGATCAGGACAACTACAATAGCTGTAACATACAGTGGTATATACTTAGTACTTACACAGTAGTAGTGCTATGAACAAAAGTAGAAAGAAGAAAAGGTAAAAAAAAAATATGAAATATGACTTGAGGGAGTTAGTGCTGTGGTGCAGCTGGTTAAAGCCACCACCAGCAACACCAGCATCCCATATGGGAACTACAGGAGTCCTGGCTGCTCTGCTTCCAATTCAACTCCCTGCAGATGCATCTGGGAAAGCAGCAGATGATGGCCCACATGCATGAATTTCTGCTACCAACGTGGGAGACCCAGATGGATTTCCTGGCTTCTGGCTTCAGCTTGGCCCAGCCCTAGCTGTTGCAGCCATTTGGGGAGTAAACCATTGGATAGAAGATTTCTCTCTCTCTCTCGCTCTCATCTCACATCATCTCACATTATCTCTCATCTCTCATCTTTCATCTCTCCATCACTCTGCCTTTCAAATAAATCAACCTTTAAAATACATGATCTGGAGAGTTAAAGACTTCTTGTGCAAGGTATAGGAAAGGATATAATTGGGGAGATGACATCATGCAGGGTTTTGAGGGCTAACCAAGAGAATTGTACTTATTCTGTAAACAAAGTGGATTCATGTAAAATTTCTAACTAGAGAGTAAAAATCATTATCTCTGGCTTTTAGGAGGATCAGGATCACTTGTGCTGCCAGTCCAAGCATGAAATGGATGAGGACTGGGAAGAGGGTAATGCCAACACACCAGACTAATGTGATAGAAGTGAATGAAAAAGCAAAGAATGAGAAGATAGGAAGGACACGTTGTAACTAGCTCAATGGGGAAGGCAAAGAATAGGGCCAAGAAGATAATCTTCCAGGGCACACCAAGGTTGCAAACTGGGGAATGTGGAAAGAGGGAAGCTTTGGGTTGCATAAGATGATGGGCTCAATGCGGGAGAACCAGATTCCATGAACTTCCAGCTTTACCCATATTTTCCTTCTGCTCTGCAAGTCTCCCCTCCAAAGCTGCCTTTTCTTTTCCTTTTCCATAACTGAGTTCGCCTTTAGTTTTTTGGCTGTTTATAAAAATAATTAAAAATGCACAAAATACAGATGTGCTGAAAAGAGAACATAAGATTCCCTTGCACGCACTTCACATACTGCCTCCTCCACATTAGCCTGTCTTCCTGGTTTGGAATACACCCCGGCAGACTTCTTATGAATGCCATTAACTCACTGTTTCTGCTACAAAAACAATAATCATGTTATACATGTAGTTCTATAATTTGCTTTTCATTGTTTTGCTTTACGTGTTGTGAACTTTCCACAGTTAATACAGATCGATCCTACTCATTGTTTTAAAACAGGATAATTCAGTATGACCCTGTAGCATGCATTAGAATGTATTTAATTAATCCCCTAGTAGTGGATATTGAGGATATTTTATATTGTTTTTACAAACCATGTCACAATGAACATGCTGAAATGCAGTGTTGAGCAGTCATGTGGTTACTTCTTCCAGCATCTGGCAGAAGCATTTAGAAGGATGAAATGGGGCTGGCATTGTGGCACAATGGGTAAAGCCACCACCTGTGACTGTGGCATCCCATATAGGCACTGGATTGTGTCACAGCTGCTCACACTTCCAACCCAGCTCCCTGCTAATGGCCTTGGGAAAGCAGCATAAGACGGCTCAAGTGGTTGGCCATTGACAACCACAGGGGAAACCAGGATGAAGCTCCTGGCTTTACCTCAACACTGGCAATTGGGGGCCATCTCTGGAGTAAAGATCTCTCACTCTCTCTCTAACTTTGACTTACTT
Organism: Oryctolagus cuniculus; assembly: GCF_051225735.1. Classification (NCBI taxonomy): domain Eukaryota; kingdom Metazoa; phylum Chordata; class Mammalia; order Lagomorpha; family Leporidae; genus Oryctolagus; species Oryctolagus cuniculus. Next base: position 44,029,898 of record NC_142872.1, on the reverse strand, counting down.
TTTTTTTTTTTTTTGCCCGGCAGAGTTAGACCGTGAGAGAGAGACAGAAAGGTCTTCCTTCTGTTGGTTCACCCCACCAAATGGTTGTCACAGCCGGCGTGTAGCGCCGATCCGAAGCCAGGAGTTAGGCACTTCCTCCTGGTCTCCCATGTGAGTGCAGGCCCAAGCACTTGGGCCATCCCCCACTGCCTTCCTGGGTCACAGCAGAGAGCTGGACTGGAAGAGGAGCAACCGGGGCAGAATCCGGCGCCCCAACCGGGACTAGAACCCAGGGTGCCGGCACCGCAGACAGAAGATTAGCCTAGTGAGCCGCGGCACTAGCCAACTTTGACTTTCAAATACATATATAAATCTTTTAAAATAAGTTAGTAAAATGATGAACATTCCAGAGAGCAACACAGGAGGTTGCAAGAGAACTGAAAAGGGCATCAAGGAAACATTGTCTGGCCAGGCAACTCTGGCCTCCTCCCACTGAAGGACGTGTCAATCAAAAGGAATCTCTCAGGTGATGCCCTTCAAGGTCCAGCCAATCCTCTGCATCTAAGATACAGCCCTTCCTCCCTTGGCCTCTCAGGAGAGAAACGATTTTCTGTGAAATAAAGGTGGAACTCAAAAGGAGTGGTTCTCAAGTTGGGTGGTTTGGGTTATTTTCTCTGATTTAGATCCAGTACCTCGACTGATAGAGCCTAGCATCCCTGAACATCATCAGCGCCCTCCTCCTGGGTGTTCTCACTGCATTTACTCCACATCTCCACTTAGAACTTCTTCTATAGGAGCATGACAACTGATTAACACACTTCCCAGTCTAGATTCTGAGCTCCCCATGGACAGGGGACACCTCTTTTCCATTTTGGTACCTCAGTGTGAAATTGAGCAAAGATATTCAACAAGTTGCATGGGTGGATGCATGAATAACTGCCTAAGTGTGAGGCCAGACAGCACAACTATTTCTAGTGTAACTAGAATGTTTTCAAGGAAAAGACACCAGTTTTCTAAAACAAAATGCACTGCCACTATCAAATTCTCACTCCATTTCATAAATTGTAAGGAACATACTGAAGATCTATGTAGGATATTTTAATACAAATTTTATTCCCTTCTTCCCATCTCTAGCATTCATTCCATCCACCTATTTCTCTCCTGTAAAAATGGAACCATTAAAATAACTCAATGGTACTACTGAAAGTAACTCTAGTAAAATGGTGGATGGTTTTTTAAGAGGAACACTGGACCAAACTCTTAGATACAAATTCTATTTTACATGTACAGACTTCTCGCTATAAAATAACTCTATAAATTCACACCCACAATTTCAGGTATCAATTCTTAGAGTATGTAAAGGTCGGTTAAAGAAAAACAGTAAATAAATAATAACTCAAAGGATACAAAGAAATAGGATCGATTCTGAAGACAGATTTTAAATGGATGCCATCTGAGAAACAACCGCATATGGACTTCGAAGACTGATTTAAAGCAGGAGCCATGCTAACAGATTTAATGATTAGAACAACAATCACAGAATGGATGCAATTACAAGGGTAGCCTTACATTCTGTCAACAGCCTTCACACATGTGTATAGCTGTGTGTTGAGCAGGTCATTTTCTAAATCTCATTTGCTCCACTGTACTTCCTGCCAAATAAAAAAAAATATGCAGGTCCTCCTGTCCTTTCCCTTAATAGAAACGATCTTTAAAACTGCTGTCCCTGAAAAACAGGATTCGAATCAGGGTAAACCTACCGAGAACTCTCCCTGGACCTTATCTTTAGCAAAGCGCATTGTCAGGAAGCAGAAAATGTCATTTGTCTCACATTATCTGTTGGACGATAGACAGGCCTTCATTTTCACGAAGTGCCACCACCAACACGGGCCCCACTGGGAGAGATGCAAGGATCTCTCTGTTCATACACACAGAAAGCACCCGGGGAGAAGACAGACGACTGACACACCTTCCTAGACCGCCACAGGAAGGGCGTACCTCAGCCACAGGAGGGATAACCACGGCAGGAGAGGCGCTCTCGTGGAGGGCGCATCCAGCGGGCCCTGACCCACTTCCAGGAGCTGCTGACAGTCAGGTTTTGAGACATCTGCTAAAGCACACGCATGTGTCATCAAACACGAGGTTCCCATTCCCACATGCACGGGGGCTACACGTGACGAACAGCAGCAAGATCGGGGAAGTGACCTGGATGCAGGCAGACTGAAACAGCCATGCAAGGGGCAGCTGGACAAGTGAGGGCGGCTTGGCTGGGGGCTGGACAGGAGAAGGGATAAGCATGGCTGGTTTTCCCATCCCCTCCCCCCCAAAAAAATACCACATACGCTAGAAGGGCTACTACTAGGGAGAAAAAGCAGACAAAATGGAGTTGGATTGAATCCCAGCTTCGACATGTGCCATTCTATAACCCTGAGTGATCATTTAACCTCCCTTGGTTTCAATCTGCTCGTATGTAAAATGGAGATAGCAGTAATTACCTTATAGAGTTCTCATAAATCAGCTAATAATCTGTAAAACCCTTCACACAACCCTTCAATTGCCACCTTGTTAGTGTAAGGGGGAGATTTAAGGGGAGTCATCATGAAAGCAAATTTATTTTGGATTACCAGAGCCCCCCCCCCCCATCTCCCTGTGGTTTTGCAGAAGCAAGACCCCATTATAAAAACAGGCAGTTTGGGGCATTTCTGATGACTCTTAAAAAGTGCACTCATCATTCGCGGTGTCAGTCATGATTAGGAAACGAGGACGTCCAGTCGGGATGATAAACACACGCTTCACTCTCCTTTCAAAGGCAGAACCCTTTCCCCAAGTGCAGCCAGCTACAGACGGAGAGGGCATGGTGAGCTGGGTCTCTTTATTTTCACCTACTTACCTCCATTCCCACCATGCCACGGCCCTGTGTGCGCGGTCTACGTCAGAGACTTGGAGAGGTGACGGGGAAGGAAGGGGCCACAGGGATTACGTAGACCTCCGCAGCTTCCTGTCCCCTGCGACTCAGACATGTTCAATGTGCGTTCTCTCTGATGAGCACGGTGATGGTTCTCCCTGCAACTCCCTCTGACTGTGCGATCCTTCCTCCCACAGCTGCTGCCCCTAAAGAAATATCCCAGCCTCTTCCGGTTGGTGTCCGTTTACTACGCATGCTGCCCCCTCTTTCACAGGGTCTCTTGAGCGTGGCCCAAGGCCACTGGGTCACGGGGTTATGTCACAAATTCTGTACGTGGCCCTAGGACATGTATTCTGAGTGCAAAAGAGGAGAGGGCACACCCTGTAGCAGCACCCTCTCCCATGGCCTGCGGAGTTTTCTCAAGTGTGTGTCTGGCTCTCAAAACAGCAGCCCTCGACTTCTCCCCAGGTGGCACCACTGAAGACTTCGACTTCGCTAGACTTGAAGAGGAGGGGCATTTCGCTACCTCTCGTGCCTACTGGTGAGAGGCAGCTGAGAATCTTTAAGGAAATCCTTACAAAACCACCTTGTCATGGTTTGTCAGTGAATCCCTCATATGGGACAGAGGCTCACTAGTCACCCACCTGTTTTTATCATCCATTTTGAAACATTGCATAGGGTCCTACCCTTTAACTTTTTACAGCATCTTTGCATCGTGGTGCCTCAGAGAAAATGTTGAATTTCATGACCTATTACACTAATGATCATAATTGTTCTATGTAGAAAATTATACCAGATAACCTATAGGGCTCAAAAGACAGTGTTTCTTAGACAATTTAGACTCTTCACACCCCACTTTGAAAGCATTCAGGTTGATTTTTATAGGAAAGTTTAGAGACCAGTCCACAGTCAATCAACAAGCTGCAGCTGACAGTTTAGATAATAATTCTAGCTGTTTAGAGAGTCCTCGTCTGGAATGATCCCCCACCACCAAGGTTTGGACGTGGTTTGTCCCCCAGGGATTCATGCGTGTGGAGCTTGGTCCCAGTGTGGCAATATTGAGAGATGATGAGGCTTTTTTTTTTAGATTTTATTTATTTATTTGAGAGGTAGAGTTAGAGACAGAGAGAAAGAGAAAGGTCTTCCATCCGCTGGTTTGCTCCCCAAATGGCCACAAAGGCCAGAGCTAGGCCCATGTGAAGCCAGAAGCCAGGAGACTTTTCCAGGTCTACCACATGGGTGCAGGAGCCCACGGACTGGGGCCATCTTCCACTGCTTTCCCAGGACATAGCAAAGAGCTGGATTGGAGAAGGAACAGCTGGAACAGAAATCAGCACCTAGATGGGATGTCAGTGCCATCACGACAGAGGCTTAACCTACTATGAACCATGACAGGGCCTTTAAGAGGCATGACCTGGTGGGTGCTCCTTAGATCACACCTAAGGAATTAAGGTCATTCTCATGAAACACAGAGCTAGTTTTTGTGGGAGGCTTGCTACAGAAGGATCAGCCCCGCTGCTGCCAGCCTCTTGGACTTCCTACCCAGCCAGGTGAGCTCTCCTCACGCACACTCTCACCAAGTTGATGCCATCTGCCTCAGGTGCTCATCAGAGCTGAGTTCATGCTGGCAGCATGTACGAGAACCTCCAGGCCGGTGAGCTAAATGAAGTTCTTTATAAAGCTACTCAGCCTTTATTATACTAGCAGCATACAGACTAATACACTCCCTCACAACCCCAGATCCCAGCATGGTCTTCGCATGCCTAGTCACGGCTGTTCAGTCTCTAGCTTTACATTTACAACAAACACTCCCATGTACTGTCTGTGTGCATAGTCTAATTCCCACCCTACAAGCCATGGGACTGTGCTTAGCTGAGGAGATACAAACACGTTGCTACCAAGTTGTTCAGTGGGCTTAAACAGACTAGCTTGGCTCTTTTCCATTTTGGTGACAAGTCAAGGAAAGAGCTTCCCTGAGTAGCTGCTCACCTTTCAGTCTGGGCCTCAGAATGAACAAATGTAGAGCAGACCTGAGCTTAGCCTGCAAGCACAGGTGTACCACAGCTTGAAAACAGAGCTAGCTACTCAGGTAAGCCCATACCTGAGCCACAGGTGACCTGCAGGATTGAGCATGAAAATAAATGCCTGTTCTGAGGCACTGCATTTAGGGACAATGTTTTTTGTCACTGCTTATGGAGTATTGGGGAGGGGGGTGAAAACTGACTGCTTAAGCTATCAAAAAGTGGTCTCCTGGGGTCTATACTGTGGTGTAGTGGGTAAAGCTGCTGCCTGTAGTGTCAGCATCCAATATGGGCACCGATTCGAGTCCAGGATGCTTCACTTCTAATCCAGTTACCTGCTATGGCCTGGGGGTGTGGGGCAGCAGAGGATGGCCCAAGTCCTTGGGCCCCTGAACCCACATGGGAGACCTGGAGGAAGCTCCTGGCTCCTAACTTTAGATCTTCGCAGCTCCAGCCATTGCGACCAATTGGGGACTGAACCAGCAGATGAAAGACTCTCTCTCTACCTCTCCGTCTCTCTCTGTGTAACTCTGACTTTCAAATAAATAAATAAATCTTAAAAAAAAAAGTGGTCTCCCCCCTTAATCTTTAATGGTCTTTTTATTATATATTATTATTACAGAAATGTGTCATATATTGTAGCTGGTAGAAATTTCTGGATCTTTTCTATGTTTCTTACTATTGTCTATTTCTTCACCAGACTTTCTCAGAGTTGGAACTTTGCCATTTTTATAGATAGCATTACATTGCTTGGCATACTAGCCATTTGACAAACATCTGTTGAATAAATGGTAAGATGATTGGTTTGACAATTTTAAAACTACAGAGTAAAATTTAAGTTTCTCTCTGCAGTCTCTACCCACAAAGGTTAACCCTATTAGCATAATTCTTAGTTACTCTTCCAGAATATAAAAATCTTACAAGAACACATATAACACAGGGGTATGGAATATTATAATTAAGATGGGCTTCTTTCTAGCATCTCTAGGTTGAGAGGAAGGCTGTTTTTAATCCCAGAGGGTCATACTATTCACTTTACCCTCAATGTTGTTGTTTGAACTTGAAATATATGCTGGAGAAATTTCAATTATAAACACATATATTCATTCATTTCTATAGTTCAACAATGCCCCAATGTTTAACATTTCCTTGTTGATGGATCTTTAGGTTTTTTTTCCAGTTGTGTTTGGTTTTACTACAGAAATAATGTGTCTGAGAATATCCTTGTATGTGTTTCTCAAACACGCCCCATCCCAGATGTTCTGAAAGCCTGACTCTGCAAGAACACCTGCTCTCCTGGGAACATCTACTTTTATGTCCTACCAGCCAAGACCATTTTATAAGGTTAGCTCTCTACAGCTTAGTTAATAAAATAGTACCCATGGCCTCTCTGTTACAGGATGATTTTAGGAGACAGCATGCTTCTTGAGGTGCTAGTCTGTTGCTCCTCCATTCGCGGAGGAACGACACAGGACCCTACGCTGTTCTTTCTGCTGCTCGGCCCTTCCCGGGTTTGCTGCTGGTCCTTCCCGGGTAGGCTGCCGACCCCTCCACCTCCATGGAGGGGCGGTACCCCCTGCCACTTTCCCCGCTTCCGCGGAGGAGCGGCACACCGCCGGCCGGCTCTCTTGGGGGCTGCTCAGGTGTTCCTTCAGATGTTCCTGGTGCATGTTGTCTCTCTCCTCCTTTATAGTCCTCTTCCACCAATCCCAACTCTGCTACCCACATGCCGAGCATGCTGCTCTCCTCCAATCAGGAGCAGGATCAGCTCCTGCAGCTCATCAGTCAAGTTGGTGAGAGGCAGCTGCGTAGAAGTTTACTCCTCCCCAGCACCATATTGTGGGAGAGCAGATGCATAGAATAAGTCTTAATTCCAGTAATTTAGTCTAGTCTCAGTTGCTCCCCACAGTTCCCCCTTTCTTTTTATTCTTTGGCGTTGATACGCGCCTGTCTTCGGTGCCCCGCAGCGCACACTCTGCTCTGCTTGCTAGAGTTGTCCACAGGTGCTTACAAGCCCTACCAATCAGGCAAACCGAATCCAGGTCCTCTCTTCGCCATGTTGTGAGGAGGTTTTTAGGCGCTGATGCGTGCCTGTGTTCGGTGCCCTGCGGCGCATGCTCTGCTCTGCCTGCCCACAGGTGCTTACAAGCCCTACCAATCAGGCAGACCGAATCCGAGCCTTCTCATTGCCGTATTGTGGGGAGGCCTTATTTTTCTCTATTTCTCTATCTCCGGGCATTCCTATTTCTCTTATTTTACTTCTATCTGACAGCATTCCTATTTCTCTCATTTTACTTCTATACTTCTGTTTCTCTTATCCCCGTGGTTTCCCGGCGCCCGCCCCCAGGCGGCTTCTTGGCGCCTCGCCCCGCAGCGGCTTCCCAGCTCTGTGCAGCTTCAGCCCAAGCTTCTCTCATCTGCGCAGCTTCCCGGCTTCACGCATGCTCCACGGTCTCCGCGCCCTTCGCCCTTCACGCCCGCACCACGGCCTCCACACCAGCCCCGCGCTCTCCTATCTACTCGCGCCCCGTGAGCTCTCTCCACTCGTGCCCCGCGCGCTCTCTGCGCTCGGTGGCTTCCACGAATCATGGCCTAGCTCACGTTTCCGCTTTTCGGTTTAGTTTTCAGGCTAAGTTCCCCGGGCTAACCTGACGAATTCCAACCTAGCTTACATTTCTGCTTTTTGGTTTGGCTTCCCATCTTTTGCTCCGCGGGCTAATCTGACGGATCCCAACCTAGCTTACGTCTCCGCTTCCGGTATGGTTTTTTTCGCCTTTTGCTCCCCGGGCTAACTTGACGAATTGCAACCTAGCTTATGTCTCCGCTTCGGCCTACCCCCGCGGCTTCATTTTCCCTAGCTTATATTTTTCTCTACCCGGTACTTTTCCTAAGTTTCTTCCAACAATATTTCTCTCATTTCTCCTGGCTTCTCCCCACAGTCCGTATCAGAGTCTAAGTTTCTTCTAGCTTTCACTTTCACTTTCAACCCTAGATTTCTCCCAGCACTTTTTCCATCCGGCTTTTCCCTAAGCTCTTCCCTAGTCTCTCTCTCCGGTATTTTCCCACTTCTTCCCACTTCTTCCCTCCTAGGCTTCCTATCCGAGTCATGGCACCATTATCCCTCCTAGGCTTCCTATCCGAGTCACAGCACCATTATGTCGCTCCCCCATTCGCGGAGGAACGACACAGGACCCTACGCTGTTCTTTCTGCTGCTCGGCCCTTCCCGGGTTTGCTGCTGGTCCTTCCCGGGTAGGCTGCCGACCCCTCCACCTCCATGGAGGGGCGGTACCCCCTGCCACTTTCCCCGCTTCCGCGGAGGAGCGGCACACCGCCGGCCGGCTCTCTCGGGGGCTGCTCAGGTGTTCCTTCAGATGTTCCTGGTGCATGTTGTCTCTCTCCTCCTTTATAGTCCTCTTCCACCAATCCCAACTTTGCTACCCACACGCCGAGCACGCTGCTCTCCTCCAATCAGGAGCAGGATCAGCTCCTGCAGCTCATCAGTCAAATTGGTGAGAGGCAGCTGTGTAGAGGTTGTTTGGTCTCTCTCAGCACCATATTGTGGGAGAGCAGATGCATAGAATAAGTCTTAATTCCAGTAACTTGGTCTAGTCTCAGTTGCTCCCCACACTAGTCCCTCTGCTCTCTCACCTTCTACCTCCAAGTCTATGACAACGCTCTGTCTAAGGGACCCAGGCTCCCCAGTTGAGAATCCCTGTTCTGAGCCATCAGCCTTCGTAAAAATGACCTGAGCTCTGAGATGAGCGTGTTGAGTACTATCATGTCCTCACTGAGCAAGATGATCAAAAACTGGGGAAGTTATAATGGTTTTATTCCTAATAACAAGAATTTATTGATGAATTAAATTAAAACAAAAAGAAGCAACTGCAGTTCTCTTAAACAAAAGCAAAACACCATCCATTACAGGAGATTTCTGCCCTCCACACATGATCTTCTCAGCAGCAGCTACTAGTTCCAAGGTGGGGAAGGACACTGTGTTTCAGTAATGTCCCTTCCTCTTGGCTATGTTCATGACTATATGCTCTTGGACTTCCCTTCCAACATACTCCAAATGCCTAATGTTGCTGCCAAAAGGATGGAAATACAAGAAATAAAGAAGTAAGGATCGGGAAACTTGCTATCCTACAATGAACCATAATACCAGGCATGTTTCAATACAGTGAAATCAAACACGACTGAAGAGGAAGCTACGTTAAACAGAAATGATATGGGTTCTGCCTGAGCCAAGTAGGCTCAAGTCCCAGCTCTGCCAGCTGCCAGGTGATCTCAGGTGAGTCACTTAACTTACATGATAGTGTGTACTTCAAAATGTTCATGGAAACATGGAATTAAAAGATAATTTGGGGGGCTGGAGTTGTAGCTCAGGGTTACGACACCATGTGCAATGCTGGCTCCCCAGCATGGCTTCCACTCCAGCCTGCTCTGCTTCCAAGCCAGCTCCCTGTTTCCAAGTCAACTCCCTGCTAATGTGCCTGGGAAGGCAGCAGAAGATGGCTTACATACAGGCACCCCTACCACCTGTGTGAGACACCCAGACGGAGCTGCTGGCTTCTAGCTCCTGATCATCACACATTTGTGGGGGGTGTAGAGAGTGGAGGGAAGGGAGTGGAGTGTAGGGAGTGGAGAGAAGATCCCTCTCTCTCTCTCCCTCTGTGTGTGTGTGTGTGTGCATGCACACATGTCACTCTACCTTTCAAATAAATAAAATTTTTTAAAAAAGATAAATATTGGTTCAAATATTTTCAAAACCCATGTGGTTTTCTTGTAATACTTCCATGAATGTTTTGAAGATAATCTCATCTGTGTGGATTTCTTCAACATTGTTAGCAGCAAAATAACAACTTTTAATTCTAGTTTCCATGAATTTTTGACATACCCCCTTAAGTAGATTAGATACATTAACACATGCCCTAGGATGCTTACATGCTTATTAGGAAAGAAAAACCTTTAGAGCTACTATGAAGATAAATGAGTGCCTGGCACATAGGAAATACAAGTAGGTGGTAAGTACTTTAGTTACTAGCATTATTATTAAAATATGCAAACATACATGGCAAATTTAAAATAATATAAATGCCCCTGTTGCTATTATCAAAGAGAAATTTTAGGAAAACACAAACATATTCTTTCTGTTTTCCATAGTTGTTAGCAAGAAAATAATGGAATTTTATAATTTTTGACTAAAAGGGACACCAAGCTTCTCATTTCAATAAAATGCCTTAAAAAAGATAAATTTATTTGAAAGGCAGAGTTAGAGAGAGAGAGGAAGAAACAGAGAGAGAGATTCCATCTGCTGATTCACTCCCAAACTGGGCCAGGCTGAAGCCAGGAACCAGGAGTTGTATCTGGGTCTCCCACATGAGTTGCAGGGGTCCTAAGATCTGGGCCATTTCCACTGCTTTCCCAGGTGCATTAGCAGGGAGCTGGATCAGAAGTGGAGCAGTTAGGACTAGAATTGGTGCCCATGTGGGATGCTGCATTGTAGGCAGCAGCTTAACACATTACAACACTGGCCCCCATTCAAATGTGTCTTTCGGGGTCACATAGGTAACCAGAAGTCCACATATGACTGGCCCAGCATCATGAGATTGTTAATTCTCAACTTGGCTAAATTCACTCACAACACCAGGACTTGCATTTGTTTGTTTGTTTTTTTTCCCTCTTTAACAAGTCTGGGTATGCCTGGCAAAGGGTGGGAAGTCAGAAAAGAGACAGACAGAACAGAATCAAAACAACAGATGTTCCATTCCAAGACAGTCACTTTAAGGCTATTTGGACTTTTTCAAGTCATTTCACTTTCCTGAGATTCCTTGTTAATAATACAGGGTACTTCAAAATGTATGTGAGGGGCTGGTGCTGTGGGGTGATGGGTAAAGCCACTGCCTGCAGTGCCAGCATCTCATATAGGTGCTGGTTCGAGACCCAGCTGCTGCACTTCTGATCCAGCTCTCTGCTATGGCCTGGGAAAGCAGTAGAAGATGGCCCAAGTCCTTGGGCCCCTGCACCACATGGGAGACCTGGAAGAAGCCCCTTCTCCTGGCTTTGGATTAGCACAGCTCAGGCCATTGCGGCCAATTGGGGAGTGAACCAATTCAGGGAAGACCTCTCTCTCTCTCTCCGCCTCTCTGTCTCTGTGGAACTCTGACTTACAAATAAATATATCTTTAAAAAATGGATGTGAGAAAATGGAATAGGAGGTTGGCTGAGTTTTGAGGGGGACTGTGTTTAACACAGTGGTCTAGTTATCACTTGGGTCACCTACATCCCATATCGGATAGCTTGATTCAAGTCCTGGCTACTCCACTTCTGATCCAGCTTCCTTCTAATGCATACACTAGCAGGCAGCAAATAATGCCTCAAATAGTTGGGTCCCTACCACCCATATGGGAGACTCAACGTGAGGCCGGCGCCGTGGCTCAATAGGCTAATCCTCCGCCTGCGGTGCCGGCACCCCAGGTTCTAGTCTGGGTTGGGGCGCCAGATTCTGTCCCGGTTGCCCCTCTTCCAGGCCAGCTCTCTGCTGTGGCCAGGGAGTGCAGTGGAGGATGGCTCAGGTCCTTGGGCCCTGCACCCCATGGGAGACCAGGAGAAGCACCTGGCTCCTGCCTTCGGATCAGCGCAGTGCGCTGGCTGCTGCGTGCTGGCCGTGGCAGCCATTGGAGGGTGAACCAACGGAAAAGGAAGACCTTTCTCTCTGTCTCTCTCTCTCACTGTCCACTCTGCCTGTCAAAAAAAAAAAAAAAAAGACTCAATGTGAGTTCTAGGGTCCTGGTTTTCACCTGGCACCCCCTGACTGTTGTGGGCATTTGTGGAATTAACCAACAGATGGAAGATCTCTGTCTCTCGCTCTTTCTTTCAAATAAAATAAAAAATAGATAAATAAATTTTTAAAAATAGTCAGGTTTATTTTGGTGCAAAAAATCTTTAAATCCCTTTAAAGTTTTTTTTCATACTATGCTATTTCCATAAAGTTTCTGAACACCGCTGATAATTACTCACAGAATAACAGGAAATAGAAAAGTCAATCTGCATCAAGTCTGGCATAAAGTAAGGATCTATTATTTTTTAAATGTATTTATTTATTTATTTGAAAGTAAAAACATAAGGGGGGAGGGAGAAAATGAAGGAAGGGAGAGAGAAAGAGGGGAATGAAAGAAAAAAGAGGGAATCAGAGATCTTCCATCTGCTAATTAACTTCCCAAATGCCAACAACAGCTAGGGCTGGGCCAGACTGAAGCCAGGAGCCAGGAATGCCACCCAGGTCTCCTGATGAGTGGCAGGGGCCCAAGTACTTCAGCCATCTTAGCTGCCTTCTCAGGCATATTAACAGGGCACTGGACAGGAAGCAGAGTAGCGGGGACTTGAATTGGCACTGTGATATAGGATGCCAGTGTTGCAAACAGCGGCAACACTACAGTGTTGGTCCAGGGCTCAATAATTAGCAGATATCATGCTGATGACAGCAGTGAGGAAGAAGGTGGGGATGACAGTGAGGAGGTGGGGATCGAGATGAGGAAGATGACGGAAACTGTCAGCTCTTGGAAGATGCTTTGCTATACGCCACTGAAGTGAAGTTCATGTGCAGAGATGTGCTCCTGAGTGCTGGCAGCAGAGCTAATGGCTCAGAAGCTATTGCACCTAATGCATCTGGCGATAGTGGAGGAGTAAGTGATGGCAACTAAGATTTGGAGGGTCAACATAGAGGTCAGATTTGAAACCACAGGGCCTATATACCAGCTGCAGAAGAACAAAACAAAGCAGAGATGCTTACTAAAATATGGCACCCTATCATTCAATGAGGAATCCCCATAATTACTCCTCCCAGCGAAACATGCACACTGCTGACTGGTGGATTCAAAGAAGCTGGTTCATCCTGTCCCATGTGTCCTCCAGTGCACAGGCCCTGAGCAGCACAGTATATGTGTGTTAAAGATGTTTCTGCAATTATAGCATCAATACGATGGGTACCAAAATATATATTAAACAATCAATAAGTATAAATAGCTATCCTGCCTCAACATAGCCTATGAAGAACAAGTTATATTCTGGAAGGAAGAATAGAAAATAAAGATTGCAATGAAAAAGCAATAGAAAAATACATGAGAGAGGGAGAGAGAGAATCTAAGACTCACCTGAAATACAGTAATATTCTATACTACCTATAAAAATATATTAATTTCATCCCTGTGACTATGATACCAAAAATATTTGATCAATCAAGTCCAGCATGCTAGCCATCATCCTTCTTGGAAACTGAGTCAGAATACACAATTCCAAGGCAGAAGGCTTAGTGAGGAGCAAAACCTTAACCTCCTGTTTCCCCCAGCAGACTGACTGCTATCCCAGTCTGCGGTCCAAAGCTGACAGACAGACCTGATGTCAACCACAACTTCCTATTGGAGGATGACTGACACAGATCCATACCCAACCTTGGCTTGCCCTAGAAATCTGAGCCATAGCTGAGGTCTGAAACATTGTAAGGAGGGATCAGTTTTATGCCAAACACATGGCATCTCTGTGGTTGACAGCTCCCATGCATCAGTGTGCACCATCTATGTTGAGCTCAGTTTAAACTTTGCAGCTTACCATTTATGGTGAAGGTGAACCTGATTCCTTGGGAAGCTTCTCAGGGAAGTGGTTAATATTAATGAGCCACACCTTCAAAATGCATCACATTTTTCATAAACCAGAAATGTGTTTATCCCATTTCTTGTCCCATGCAATGACAACTATGCCTGAGCAACAGTGATAAAGCAATAGCTAAAGCTCATTGTATGGTTAACCATATGCCAGGGACAGTATTAAATGCTTTACAAACATAATCCCACTCAACCCCTCTAACACCACCAGGGGTGGTTATTAAAGGTAAAGAGGGCTTTCTGTGACGTTCAGAACAGACCTCTTTTATGGACCAGCATATCACCATTCTTTATTTGGGCAGGGGGTGGGAAGAAGCGGAAAGATCAATTTATGCCATGAAAAATTGCCTGCCATCCAGCAGTAAGGCAGAAGGCTTTTTATAACAAAAATAAGCCTCATAGAAGTCCCTGCCTCTGGGTTTCCAAGTGATTTGCATATGTGTCCAAAAAATACCCTGTGGCTAAGCCCCCACATTCTTACCAAAGTTCCTCAGTCTACTCACACTTCTGCATTCTGACCTAAGATTACCAGGGCTGCTGATATGTGCAGGGGTGAGCTTTACCCATTATTGCTATCCACACTTTACAGAGAAACTGAGGCAGTTCAGTTCACCAGGTCACACAGCTGGCTGCACTAGGGGACACCTGAACCTGGAGTTGGTTGATTTCAGGGCCAAAATTTTTACCCATTACAAGAATATACACACTTTGCAATTAAATGACAAGATACCATTGCCAACAAGGTGATGAAATGATTCTGAACTTTAAATCACCAATTCATAGTTCTATGCATTTCCTCCCTATGATTGTAGACAGAAAAATGACCAAAGCTAAAAAACCGCTGATGTATTTACACACCATCTATTCCATACCTACTATGGACCCAGGACTCTGCTCTTAAGAGAACCATAAATATTAACAAATTGGGGGCAGCTCCTGAGGAATTCAGTTTGCAGGGCGAATCCCTGTAAAAGAAGAGTTACATAAAACAGCATATCTACTTTCTCAGAAATACTGTCAGGGTTATAAGAACACAAAAGGACCCAGCCTCGCCCAGGGGCATGCCTGGGAACTCATAAGGAAAAGTGCAGTGCAACACCTAGCTTAAAAGAAAGAATTCTAAGAACCAGTCCCTTTGAACTTGCCCAGTACCATGCACTGGAGAGAAAGCCCTCAGCCATGACCATGAGCTGGATAATATCCGGTTTTACAGTGAAGGGCCAAGTATATATTTCCCTCACAGAGTAAATGACTCCAAGACAAATTGCTTAATGATGTTAGATTTGAGAGGTCTGATAGTTCTATTAGTCTCAGAGCGTAGGTCTCAGCACAGTACAAATAAACAGAAATAAAATAAAACATCGAGTCCTAGGTTATGAGAATGTTATTTTAGTGGTTTATGTGAATAAGCCCAGGTAGGGCACAGTGAGTTACTAATCTTTTTGTTTTAATAAATGTGTTTACCAGCTAGGAGAAAGCAGCTGATTCAGTGCCTCATGGAGCACTCAATTTGGGTAAATTAAAGTAAATAATGTTTCTCCATGAGCTATGATAATATCTCACAGTGCATCACAAAGAAAGTGCATGAAGTTCTCTGGAAATGTGGCAACAGGGGCCTCTTGACCCCTGGATGTCTCTTGACCAGAGGAGACAAAGGTTAATGCACATTGTCATCACAGAGCAGAGGTGAGCAACCTGTGGAGGGCAGTGCACTGGGGTGAATGTCACTCCTTTAGCTTCTCTCCAGCCTTCACCACTGCAAAACTGGGCTGACTTTAAGCTGGCATTTATATCTGCAAAGGCATCAGATACAGAAACTGGAGGGACAATTATAAGTAGAATTTAGACATAATTACAAATGCATAAATCCTCACTCAACAACTCAGCAACTACTACTGAGCATGAAATTAAGCCTTTTAAAGGAAATGCCTTATCGATAAAGTTTCTGTTCTGAATTAAGCCTCAAGAAACGACATTTCCTCCTTCCTGTCTGTTGGAAAAAATAAACGAGCTGAGGTATTGAAAGAAGTTTTTTTTTAACACAATGAAAGTGCTTTCAAATAAGGTATTTAATGTTCCACTTTATAATTGATGCCTTAACATATTGCTGCAGACCAAAGCAATACAATGTAATGTAATTATTTGTGTAATGGTTGCATAGTTCTGGAATTCCATTTAAGCTAATGCTCCCTCATTTCTCTTCCTCCTCAGTGCTGGCGACCTTCTTCTTGGTGCCTGGGTGTCGTGACTCTAACTCTTGCCCTTTTAATTAGTCCTCTCTCTCTGCAATCAGTGTCGGAAATCACAGAGCAGGCTGCCCTTTCTATTTTAACAGCATTTCTGCATTGGCAAAGTGTTCTCATGGCCATTGGCTCATTGGATTTTCAAAATATCCCTGTCATTGACACATGGCAGGGATGAATGTCTTCAGTGTGTAGATGAGGAAACAGATCAGAAAAAGACTGTAGGTCACAGGCTCCTGCCAGGTCCAGGACAAGGACAGCAGTCCAAGTACAAGGTCAGTCTCTTTCCACAGTATGCCACCAGCTTCCCAATTCATGGAGTGTGTACTCTCTTGGCACTCCCTGTAACAGGGTTTGCAAACCAAAGCCAGTAATTACAAAGATTAAATCACAGTAGTGCAAATACCACCAGAGAATGATGGAAGACTATTGCAAAGTCGTCAACATCTAGGGGAACTCTGCCTGAAAATAGGTCAATGCAAAAGCACTTTCCATGTGATATGGGCTACAAAACTACACAGTTGGCGGGAAATGGACTGTGAATTTGGCCCTTGCACTTTAGGTTGTGATTCTTGCTTTGCACAAACTTGTCAGTGTATAGTTAGTGAACAACAGAACTGCTATACACAAAGGTATCCCCGGCAACCTACACCTACGTGACTGAGAACTGAGTACCCAAAAGGAAAGTAGCTTCCAGGTCTTGAGATCCATGTCACAGATCCCTGGGAAAAGGCAGACATTCCTGTGCAGACCTCACCCCTTCTATGAAGCCTCTTGCCCACATCCTAGCTCTCAATCAGAGTCAGGCAAGCTTTCTCACAGTGAGAAAACCTCTGTGCGCACTGCAAGATAAATTATTTATTTTGCCTCAAAACATTGACTTGCTTTATAATATCATTATGCCTGACCCTTTTTGGCACTCAATAAATGACTCACCATGAACTATTGAAAGTTTTCACAAAAATCATGTACTCTAATGGCAAATAAATGAGGAAAAACCAAACCAACAGAGTTAGTTGAGATGAAACAGTCCATATCTAGAACAAGAGGTAGTGGTGCAAGTCCCAAGATTAAAATGCAAATCAACCAGCATGCAAGTTACAGCATCATTTCCTACAAGCTGTGTAATCTTAAGCAAAACTTTTTTTAATTAATTTATTTATTTATTTCCCTCCCCCAAAGAAACCTTTTATTTAAGGAATACAGACTTCTTGCACTTCATAAGTACAACTTTAGGAATATAGTGATTCTTCCTGCCATATCCACCCTCCCATCCCCCCCACATCCTCCCTCTCTCATCCCCAGTCCTATTCTCCACTAAGATCCATTTCTGATTAACTTTATACACAGAAGACCAATTCTATACTAAGTAAAGAGTTCAACAGTTTGCATGGAAAACAAACAAAAAAACAACAAAACAAAACAAAAAAAACTGTTCCTCAACAGTGGAGACAAGGGCTGTTCAAAGTTTTGCATCTTGGAGTTAACTTCACTTCTTTTTTTTTTTTTTTAGAAACTTAATTAACTTTAAAGAAGCACCAAGAATGATACATCTTTTGTGAGCACTTAGACATAATTATATTTCAACTCTTTGAGGAAAGAGGTTCTACTTGTGGAGTTAGTGCACAGTGACTCTTGTTAATTTAACAATTAACACTCTTAATGTATGATGTCAGTGGTCACCCAAGACTCTTGACATGAGCTGCCTAGGCTAAGGAAAACTTTTAAAACCACAAATTCCATCAGTATTTAGGCAAGGCCATAAGCAAATCTTGTCCCTTCAGAGAAAAGTACATCCTTCTTTGATGGCCACTTCTTTCCAATGGGGTCTCACCCACTGAGGTCCTTCATGTAGGACATTCTTTGCCACATTGTCTTGACTTTCCATACCTGAAAGGCTCTCATGGTCTTTTCAGCCAGACCAGATCCTTAAGGGCTGATTCTGAGGTCACAGAAGCAAAACTCTTTAAAAATGCTCTGACTACATTTTTTTTCTAGAAGATAGAGATCATAATACTCACCTCAATACATCATAGTTAGGGTTCAACATAAAGAGTTTTAAATGGTCCCTGACATTCACAAATTAATTCTTTCAACAAATATGACTGAGAGTCATCTTCTAGTTGCTGGGTATATAGGCCCTGTCCATGATCTTATGGCACTTTTATTCTGGAATATATGAAAAATATTTATTATAAATAACACAAATAAGTGTGAAACTGTAACTGCTATGTTTTTGAAAAAGACATAAGAGATGATCTTCAAAAAAATCATGGAAATGTGTATTGTCAAATAAGCATGTGTGGATTTCAACATTCTTTTTTACCAAAATTGACTTAAATGTTTATTCATTTGAGAAAGATAGAGATAGAGGTGGGGGCAGGGTGTGTATACAAGAGAGCTTGCCAATGTGCTGGTTCACACCCTACATGCCTGCAAAAACCTTGGCTAGGCTGGGCCAAGCCAGGAGTTTAATCTGTGTCTCTCACATGGGTGGCAGGAACCCAATTACTTGAGCCATCAGTGCTGACTCCGAGAGTCAGTACTAGCAGGAAGCTGGAGTCAAGAGTTGAAGCTGGATATCAAGCCCAGGTAGTCAGATATGCCACATGGGCATCTTAACTGCTAGGCTCAAAGTTTACCTCAATTTATCTTTTAATTCCATTTCCCATTTATCCATGAACTCTCTGAAGTACCCTCAACCATAGTACCACGGGGGTAGGGAATCAGACCCAGCTAGGGTGTGGGAGGTCAGGAACAAAGGGAGAGGTGGATGAGGAGTAGAACCCTGAGGTCAGAGCAGGTGCTAAGCAGCCAGGAACAGGAGAAATGCCTCTGAGCAGAAAGACATGCCTGAGTAAGGAAAGGGTTCTAAGGGCAGGAGAGTTGGGGGACAAAAAGGGGAACGGTCAAGAAATCAAGAGACAGGCAGGTTGAACAAAGAACGCTAGTGGGGGAATGACTGTCACAAAGTTCCAGTGGCAGCAGGAGCCAAGCCATGAAGGCCAAGGCAAGCCTTGGAAAGGTGTGAGTATGAATTGATCAGATCACATTCTCTTGAGATAAACACTTAAACAGCATCTCACAAGAACAAGGGAAGGGGAAAAGGGGGCGGTGTGGGATAGGGAACACAGTTAAATGGATTTGATGCTTGTCCACAGGAAACACAAATGGTCATATGGGCCAAAGCATTGGTAATGGGATGGGGGACATCTCCCACTTCAGTAAATATATAATTAGTGATCATCTCATTTAATCCTCATAAAAGCTCAGTAAGGAAAGCTACTAGTCTCATTTAATGCGTAGGAAAGAGTCTCAGAGTGCCATGGATTTTGCTCAAGGTCACCCGATGGGCCATAGGTTTCACTTAAACGGGCTTTGTTGTATCCCAGACTGCTCTTGAACAATCAGACCCCTAAATAAAATGAGTTATGCCTTAGCAATGGAACCACCAAGTGAAAAATGCAAAATGAGTTGAAGTTTGCTCTTGTTTGGGCATAAGATGTGTCTATGTTTTAGATCCTTATCTATGCCACAAACACTTAACATCATTTCAGAGTTGCACTTTCACTTTGAGACAGAAGCTGAGTGCTCATGTACAGCCCTATCCATCAATAATTTGTCAAACTCAAAAATATAGAGCTCCTGGTGGCCAATGTCTTTATCATTTACTGCCCCAGAACTACGCTCTCCTCCTTCGTCTCCTCCTCATCACTAGAAATACATGTATTCATTACTTAATTATGTACTTATTCAATCACTTAAGTTGTACTTATGTCATAGCAATTAAGCAGATACAAAATAATCAAAGAAGCAACTTTTGTTTACAAAACAATAAACCTTAAATACTTAAAAGGCGTTCTAACTATTACATATACGAATTATCATCTCATGGAAATTTCCTTCATCCTCTCCAAATCACTCTTCTTCCTTTTGCCTCAGGGCTGACAAATCCAAATGCTTGCAGAGGCCCGTCAGGGACAGCAAATGTACACAACAGCCTGGAGGGATGCGGCTGTTGGGAACTAGTAAATGGCAATCAGGTCTAATTTAAATACACCTACGCACACAGGCAGACTCACACACAACTTCAGCCAACATAAGCCCAGCATCTTCTCGCCTCAGTCTTCACCACCGCACAGAGGATCTCTGCTCATGAATTCAGTGCAACACACTTTTACACATATCTGTTTTAGGATATAAAGGATGGTTTAATTTTTAAAGTTCTCATTCATCATAAAAACTTGTCATTTTAAGACGTTATTTTATAAATGGAGACTAGAAAGGGAATTATTAGAGAAATCTGGTTCTTCACTCACTAATTGAAAAGGATACAGGCTATTTTTTCTCTCCCAATTAAATGCTTCCTTTGGTGCATCTTTCTGGGGCTATTTCCTTTTATTCTCTATCAGATAAAGGAAAATTCTACAAAGAATACTCTGGCTCTGATCTTTAATTAAGTAAACTTTCTCCTACATGAGGACATGATTCAAAGGAACTAAAAAGACATTAACTTTTTGTGCACTGCTAGAACAATCCTCATATATCAAACTATTATTTATCTAAGTCATGTAAAGATATATTCTCTATTTGCATCACCTCTGAACATATATTGTGAAGGCATTTGATTGCACAAACTTTTTCCAAGTGTCCAAACCCTAAGTATAACAACGAGGATCTTCTTCTTAACTTGCCTCCTAGGTTCATTAGGTTTTTATCCTTAAAGTTGAAAGTGGAAAGTATTTCAGAAGCTGTAAATGAGAGAAATACTCCTTTTCTCAGATAAACAAGAGTGAATCAATAACAGAAAGCAGTGACACCTAAGATCATTATGAGTTCAAAAAAACAATGCATCCCAAATTGACCTGAATTTTAAATAAATGTGTGTAAGTGTGTAAGTGTGGCAGACTGAGAAAATTCCACAATTGTGGAATATGTAGGTTTTGGTGACTAGTCTGCCAAAACACTTCTTGATAAACTATTGAGCCAGACAGAAAAATGTGGACTAGATTATTACATGATTAGCATAATAAATGTTACCAAGTGGACTCATCATATACAGAGAATTGCAATTCGTGACTGATATAAATCTGGGAGACTAAAATAAGCAAGGCATCTCAGGCTACAAGGCTCTCTCTGTGTGGCCACCTCTCTATTTTAACTGCCCCTTTTAATATCCCTTAATCAACAGCGAGGACGAAGTTTACAATGCCTATCAAATGTGGGCACATCACAAATTCTTGAGCATTACATTGATCTAAATAGACAAGAATATATGGACAATTATAATAAATACTTGACAAAGATCAAGTGTTTCAAAGTTTAAACATTTCATAATCATAAAAGAAATAATTTACACTTCTCTGGAAGAAACTAAGGGTTGTACCTTGATACCAAACTCAGATTGCATGGAAGAAAACAGCATGAGATACTTACAGAGGGAGTGGTGAGTGCTTTAATGCTTTCTAAGTCTCCAGCTTTGATGCTTGTAAGCTGCACGATTTCAGAACCAACTCTCTCTTAGTCATACTTTCCCTTTCTATAACATGTCAACTAACATTATTTCTTAACATGTGATAAGGACAAAGAAACATTAAATGAATGAATAATACTGATGATAGTAACATTTATTACTTCTTTGAATCATTAACTGCTAGATACTGTACTAACCTGCTAAATATGTTTTAAAACTTATCTGTATCCTATCACAATATTTGGCACACAGATTTCTCATGAACTATGGCTCCAGTTATTAACTGGTTGGTTTCCCATCCTTATCCTGGAGAATCATGCTTAAATACTTAACCAAACTTCTTGATAGCCCCTTACTGTAGACTCTAGACACCAGAATCTACTGGATTGTGCACCACAGAATTTTGCCCCTGTGAGGATCAGTCTCACCAACAGTCATGCCTGTAAATCATGGTTGTTCATTTTTTAGTATTAAGGCTCTTCTTTGGAACTATTATTTACTTTGTTCACTTCTGGAATCTCAGGAAGGATGGCCAGACTTTCTCAATGAATGGTCACATGTGCCCATAGACCCTCATCAGCCTGGGCCACTTCAGGGAATGACTCTCAGGCTCTTTGTGGTGTTCTCCAAAGTCAACTTAAAATGTGGGACATAATCTGCATTTTAGGCCATATCATTCCAAACACAGCCACAAAATGTATTAAAATATATCTTCATGTTTATGAGTGATATCATAACACACATCAAAACCCAATTGTACTCACTGGATAAGAGATGCAAGGGCTCCAGAAACCATGCCCTAGGATGCATAATTGAAAGACTATGAATGTTTAGTCTGCAGATATGGGAAATTAGGCGAAGAGTGGGTGAGTGAGAAAAAAGGACAGGCTCTCCACATGTTTCCAAGGATTCAGTTCGGAATCTTGAATAGGTACAAGACGTAAGCTGAACAAAGAGGCTTTGGCTAAGGAACCCAAGAATAATGAGATGCCCAACAATAGAAACAATCACAGTAAGTTGCAGCAAGAGGCAGGCATGAGGCGCAACACCTAAGTAGTTATTTGAAGGGCCCACATCCCACATCAGAGTGCCTGGTTCAAGTTGAAGCTGGACTTTCAAGTCCAGCTTTTGGCTAATGTGAATCCTGGGTGCAGCAAATATGGGGGACAGCAAATAATGGGTCAAGTACTTGGGTCCCTACTATGACAGCTGGAGACGTAGATTTGGTTCCTCTTAGCTCCCAGCTTTGGCCCAAGTCAGTCCTTACTGTTGCAGGTATTGGGGAAATGCAACAGCCAACAAAAGAGATTTCTCTCTGTCTTTGTATCTCTCTCTCTGTCTCTTTCTGCTTTACAAAATAAAAATGAAAATAAATTTGAAATTTTAAGAAGAAAGTTAAGAAAGTAAGTTCTTCATCATCGGAAATATTTAAGAAAAAAACCAATCTGAGTTTAGGCAGCTACAGAAGGTGTGCCTCACTCCTACCATATAATGTTAGATCCCATGTTTCAAACTCCCATCAATCAGACGCTAAATTTGGTCCTGCATAGTAGCTCTAGTATAAATATTTTCACACAGAAGCATATTAGAATTCTGTTTGTTAGCTACACCAGATGATTTGACAATTGACTCTCATATCCATACGATGATCATCAGTTGGGATTAATGAAAATCTCTCCACTTTGCCCTTACCATACTCTACTGCTGACTACACCTCTTTTCCTATCTCCATGAAACTGAGGGATCAAGTGGTCTCTGAAGATTCCCAACGTCAAATGGGAACAACTCTGGCTTTCGAGGCACACTGAGCTTGTGTCAAGCCACTTGGATTCAGTGGTCTTTTTCCCTAATAATGAAACAATATTTTTTCTATTCATCTCAGAGGGCTACAGTTAGGAATGAAAGAAAGTCGCTTCTTCAAGCAGCTGGGAAACTTGTGTAAAAAGGTAAGGCATTATCACCACACACAAAGGATGGCTCATTTATTCATTTCAAAGTCTGATGGTAGGAAGTGAAATATTTTCTTAAAATAAACAGATTTGGGGCCAGCACTGTGGCACAGGGGGTTAAAGCCCCAGCCTGCAACTCCACCATCCCATATGGGTGCCAGTTTGAGTCTCGGCTACTCTACTTCCAATCCAGCTCCCTGCTAATGGCCTGGGAAAGCAGTGGAGGAATGGCCCAAGTCCTTGGGCTCCTGCACCCACATGAGAGACCTGGAAGAGGTTCCTAACTCTTGGCTTCAGATTGGCTCAGCTCTGGCTATTGAAACCATCTGGGGCATGAACCAGTGGATGCAATACCTCTCTCTCTGTCTGTCTCCACCTGTCTCTGTAACTCTTTCAAATAAATAAATAAGATCGTTAACGTATATACTTAAACACATTTAGGAGAAGGCATTTAGCCTAGAGTTTCATATGCCTGTATCTCACATCACATCACTCAGGTTCAGTTCCTGGCTCTGGCTCCTTACTCCTGCTTCCTGCTAATGCAGATGCCCTGTGATGCAGCAGGTGATGGATACAGTGATTTGGCCCCTGCCACCTCTGTGGCAGACCTGCATTGTGCTCCTGGCTCCCTCTTCAGCCTGGCTCAGCCCTGGTTGTTGCAGGCACTTGGAAAACGAACCAATGGATGGGACTGCACATCCTCTCTCTCTCCCTCTCTGCCTTGAAAATAAATATTTTTTTTAAAAAAGCCAACAAGATTTGAAAAATGATTGAAATGCCTATATTTTGAAAAAAATTCTGTGAGATCTGATAAAAATAAGAAATAAAAACAGCAGTGAATTGTATGTGTGTTCAACAACTTTATCCCTGAGTTGCAGCAAGTTTACCAATTCAATATATTTTATACCTACTTTGTAACACTTCACCTACAAAAACTCTATAATTTCTGGGGCCAGCACTGTGACTCAGTGGGTTAACACCTTAGCCTGAAGAGCTGGCATCCCATATGGGCGCCGGTTCTAGTCCCGGCTGTTCCTCTTCCTATCCAGCTCTCTGCTATGGCCTGGGAAAGCAGTAGAAGATGGCCCAAGTCCTTGGGAGCTTCTTCCAGGTCTCCCACGTGGGTGCAGGGGCCCAAGTACTTGGGCCATCTTCCCCTGCACCCACGTGGGAGACCTGGAAGAAGCTCCTGGCTCCTGGCTTCGGATTGGCGCAGCTCCGGCCGTTGCGGCCAGTTGGGGAGTGAACCATCAGATAGAAGACCTCTGTCTCTCTCTCTGCCTCTCTGTGTAACTAGAACTTTCAAATAAAAAATAAAATAAATCTTTTAAAAAAACTCCATAATTTCTCTTTTCAAGCTATACTCACAAATATGGGAAACGGAAGGTCAGATACAGTGGCAGCTTCCAGAAATTCCCAGTGACAACACAGAGAAAATGCCACCATTCGTGAATGACTCATCCTAATTGCTGCATACATCAGCAAACTGGATAATTATAAAACTCTCCTTTTCCAAACATGTGATTTGAGACAGGGTTGTCAAAGGATCATTGGAGTGAGGGTCCCAGAAAAAATAAGGGAGCAAGCTAACAAGTTAGAATGTGGCAGAGAGTGAAGTATTGGCAATCAAGACTCTTAAGGCGGTGGTACAGTTTTTACATATGACAAGAACTGGCACAGTGGTTTGCAGAATGTGGTTCCTGGATCAGCAGCAGCAGCAGCCCTCTCAACTTGTGGGAAATGTCAAATCCCAGGCCAGCATTGTTAGCACAGTGGGTTAAGTAGCCTTTTGTGATGCCAGCATTCCACACTGGAGTGCTGGTTTGAGTCCCCTCTGCTCCAGTCCTGGTCCAGCTCCCTGCTAATGGTCCTGGGAAAGCAGCAGAAGATGACTCAAGTACTTAGATCTCTGCCACTCATGTTGGAGGCCCAAATTTAGTTTCAGGCTCCTAGCTTCCATGTGGCCCAGCCCCAGCTGCTGTGGTCATTTAGGGAGTAAACCAGCAGATGGAACATCCCTCCTTCTATGTCACTCTGCCATTCACATGAAAAAAAAAAGAAATCTTCCTTAAAAAAATAAAAAAAAAAAAAACCAGAAGTGCAAACTCCCCAGTCCTACTCCAGACTTACTGAGTAGGAACCCATTGTATTCTGGAAAGATCTGCTGGTGATTCTGCAGCATGCTACAATTTGAGAAGCATAAGCCTCGAGTAGGTCTAAGATACAGACATATTAGATAGGAGCAAGAGCAAGATCACTGAAGGAAAATAATTTAAGGAAATGACCCAGATATTAGAAAAATTACTAACATAATGTAATCCTCAAGAAATATGGCTGCAGTAGTTTTCAGAAAAGAGAGTCAAGCAGTAAATATTCAGTTACTTAGTAAGCATGACCTGGGGAGGGGTGTGTGGGACCATAACAAGGAGGGGTAGCTGTTCAGTATAATCTGATGTTTCAAACTCCACCTCAGACAGCACATGGAAAGGCCCTGCAGCAGGAAGGAACATGAAAATAAAAAAAAAAAATTAAGGCCAAAATGAACAGTGAGAGATGGAAAGTGGTGTGAGGTTAGATGAATAGGCAGGGAAAGAATTTTATTCATACCCTAAGAACAGCTAAAATAGAACAATTTTAAGTTGAACACAAGTGGCAGGACCCAATTTGTCTTCTTGCAATGTTCTTCTAAAGACCATGTGTAAGTAGAGTTGGACAGCTAGGGTATGAAGCTGTTTAGTAATTTAGGACTCTGGCTGATTAGAAGAGAGAGGATGAAATACTGAGAAGCATTAAGAATAATCCAGGGATTCTTGTTTGTCCAGCAGGTGCTATTTTATGAAGCTGGAGAAATGTCGAGGAGCGTGCATAAGCCAGGAAAACATTCTAAAACTTCTGATAAAAATGATCTAATAACCTTACACAATGGACTATGATCAGTGCTATAACTCAGCTACTACTATTTGTATAGATAGCAGACTGTGGGACCAGAACATTGAGGTTCAAATCTTAGATCTGCCACCCTGTAGCTAGCAACTTTCTTGCATGCTGGTCAATCATCTCACTTTAAAAATAGAAATAATTAGACTGCATACGTGGCAATAAAAGGCCCCCAACCTCCAAGGAAATGAGTGATTTTTCCATAGCCATTGTACAAAGAACTAGTTTTAAATTAATACAGATCAATCAATGGCAATTTAGTACCAATCCACAGTTAAAGGGTCACCAAATTCCTAAACCCCGTGCTTCTGAAAGACAGGCAAACCCTGTGCACCTTCTTATTTCTTGGCTCGCCCTCTAGGAATGACTATCATCCACTACACCAGATTCAGTTTGCATTTCTCTCCGCTAAAATTTATACTATCTTATTTGCATAAACAAGAGATTGATGTTTTTTATCAAAATGCAAAATTTTATAATAACATATCATAAATAATTATTGTGCTCCTGCTGTTGATTTTCCAGTGTATAGAGTTGAAGCACACTTATTTCCTCTGTTATATAACCCATTGTGTAAATATTCTACAACTTAGAGATTCACTCTCACAACAGTGAACATTTTGGTTCACCTGATTTTCTTGCTACCATATACAATGCTTCTATGAATATTCTGGAATTTGTCCACTGAAGCATATGCAAGAGTACCTGTATGTTGCTGCGTCATACACTATGTCCATGTTTGACTTCACAAGAATATATCAAAGTATATTCCTAAATGAGGGCCAATTTATTCTCCCTATAGCAATGTATTAAAGTTTTTTTCTAATATTTTGCATGCTCAGGCTCTTTAATGTGTTCTAATTTAGTGAGTATAAAAGGTATCTCACTGATGTCTCATTTTGCATCTCCCCAATTAGTTACAAAGTTGTATAATTTTTCCTGTTTATTGCTTATTTTGTTAGTCCCTTTCAGAGTAATTCTTATTGAAGTCTTTTGCTCCATTAAGTTGTTTATCTTATCATTTTTTAGTTGTATTAAAGGCATTTCTTTTTTTTCTAACTTATTTATTTGAAAGCCAAAGTTACAGAAGAGAGAGAGAGATAGGGAATGAGAGAGAGACTGATCTTCCACCTGCTAGTCCACTCTGCAGACGGCCACAACAGCTCAGACTGGGCCAGGCCTAAGCCAAGAGCCCAGAATTGCTTCTGGGTCTCCCATGTGGGTACAGTGGCCCAAGAACTTGGGTCATCTGCTGCTGCTTTCTCAAGTGCATTAGCAGAGAGCTGGATTGGAAGTAGAGCAGCCGAGTCTTGAACTGGTACCCATATGAGAAGCAGCACCACAGGAATAGGCCTAAACTGGTAAGCCACAACATCAACCACGCTTTGTAGTTTTTAAATTTTTTTATTTACTTTCATTTTATTTCAAAGGCAGAGAGAGACAGAAATATTCTATCTGCTGGTTCACTCCCCAAATACACACAATAGCCAGGTATGGGCCAGCCAAAGCCAGAGCCAGGAATTCAAACTAGCTCTCCCAGTGGGTGGCAGAGACCTAACCACTTGAATTATCACTTGCTGCCTCCCAGGGTGCTTATTAGCAGGAAGCTGGATCAGAATTGGTGTGGGGGTAGGGGGAGCTTGAACTAGGCATTCAGTCATGGGATACAGGCACCACAGGCAGCATCTTAATGCCTGTGTTCTTGCCACTACTTAATCACTTAGATGTGTTATCAAAAACATCTTTTCAGTTTATGATTTATCCTTCACTCTGTCTTTTGAAGAATAAAATATTTTTAAAAAATAGGATTTATAAGGTCAATGGTTTTCTTTGACTATCCTTTAACAAGACTTAGGGGAAAAGAGAGAGAAGTAGCAAGGAAGGAGAGGGAAAGGGATAAGCCAAATCCAGACAAAAAGGCATGTAGGAGGCTGTGGTGATTAAATACTTGATCTTTATTTTAAAGATTTATTTATTTGATTGGAAAGCAGAGGTACAAAGGGAGAAAGAGAGAGACAGACAGAGTGGGGGGGAAGAGAGAGAGAATCTGTCATCCTCTGGTTCACTCTCCAAATGAATTCAATGGCCAGTGCTGGGCCATGCTAAAGCCAGGAACCAGGAGCTTCATTAGGGGCTCCTATGTGGGTGCAGGGGCCCAAGTACTTGGGCCAACCTCTACCGCTTTCCCAGGCTCATTGGCAGGGAGCTGGATCAGAAGTGGAGAACCTGGGACTCAAAGCAGCGTCCATACAGGATGCTGGCCTCACGGGAAGCAACTTAACCCACTATGTCACAACACCAGCCCTAGCACTTGATCTTACCGTCTAATACATTATTTCTTTTCTCCAAAGAAACACAACTTAGAATATCATCAATATTTTGTATCATGTAAACTGTTTAATCTCACATTCTTAGTAAATAATTATTTTTAATTTGCTGTTGTAAGAGTTCAGTTGAGGTCATCAGTGTAACAATCCTGTACTAGGATGATTCTCTGATGATATGTTGAACACTTCACCCAAATATGGGGTTCCTGGCCAACAATATCCCGCTATAAGACGCAAACATCTGGTATCTGCCTTGCAAACACAGGTTTAAGAGAATCTTTTTTTTTCTTGTATTTGATCTTTGACCCTGGTTCCTAAAAGAGACCTCCCAAGACTTGATATTTCCCTGGATGATAGACACTTCTAACAGAATTCTCAAATCCCTTGGAATTTCCTGGATGGTAAGAGCATCTTTTTGTTCTCCATGGGCAACTCTTGTTAGGCTCCTGGATTAGTCTCAACATGGGGGTGGCTGTCAAAGTAACTACACAATTAGAGGGCGGGAACTTTGGCCCCATACCCTCCATGTCCAAGGAGGGGACAGCAACTCAAAGTTGAGTTGATCAACAATGGCCACTGACAGAATCCCTCCACACAAATGCAAAAGGAATGGACTGAGAGAGCTTCTAAATTCTAGGTTCACTGAGTGCCTAGAGGGAGGCACTTCCAGAGAGGACAGGGCAGCTCCTGGCCTCAACTCCATCCCTCAACACTCCACCCCTTGCTCTGTGCATTTCTCATCCCATTGTTCATCTGTATCCTTTAATCAGGAAATGTAAGTCAGGGTCTTTCTGAGTTCTGTGTGCCTCTTTAGCAAAGTCATTGAACCCAAGGCAGGGGTCCTAGGAACCCCAACTTTTATATGGTCAGAAGCATGTAATTGACATCTCATGGAGGGGACAGTTTTGCAGGACAGAGCTTGACCTGTGGAATCTGACACCATCTCCAGGCAGCTGGTCTCAGCATTGAATTACAGGATGCCCAGCCTGTGTCTGCTGGAGAACTGCTTTCTTAGTGTGTGGGGGCAAAAAACACACATATTTAGATGAGCAAAGTGAAGTATTCTGTGTTAAGTGTTCTACTGTGAATGTGCAAAGAAAACAGTTTGGTTTTCTCCTGTCTCAAACACTTCCCTGTCTGAATCCTAGTGGACTCACTGTCTCTAGCATCCACTTTAAGTCTTAATTATCACAATTTATTGTCGCTCCCCCTCTTCGTGGAGGAACGACACTAAGCCCTGCCTAGGCTTCCTATCCGAGTCACGGCACCATTATGTCGCTCCCCCTCTTCGTGGAGGAACGACACAAGACCCTGCGCTGTTCTTTTGTCTGCTCGGCCCTCCCCGGGTTTGCTGCTGGTTCTTCCCGGGTTGGCTACTATCCCTTCCACCTCCGTGGAAGGGCAGTTCCCCCTGGCCACATTCCCCACTTCCGCAGGGGAGCGGCACACCGCCGGCCGGCTCTCTCGGGGGCTGCACGGGTTCCCTTAGATGTTCCCCATAGATGTTCCTGGTGCATGCCGTCTCTCTCCTCCTTTATAGTCCTCCTCCGCCAATCCTAACTCGGCTGCCCACACGCCGAGTACGCTGCTCTCCTCCAATCAGGAGCAAGTCCTACAGTCTATCAGTTGAACTGGAGGCAGCTGTGCGGAAGCTGTTTACTTCTCTCCCAATGCCACATTGTGGGAGAGCAGATGCATAGAATAAGTCTTAATTCGAGTAACTTAGTCTAGTCTGGATTGCTCCCCACAGATCCCCCTTTCTTTTTATTTTTTGGCGTTGATACGCGCCTGTCTTCGGTGTCCCACGGCACACACTCTGCTCTACTTGCTAGCGTTGCCACAGGCTCTTACAAGTCCTATCAATCAGGAAAACCGAATCCGGGTCCTCTCTTCGCCATTGTGAGGAGGTTTTTAGGCGCTGATGCGTGCCTGTGTTCGGTGCCCTGCAGCGCATGCTCTACTCTGCTAGAACTGCCTGCAGGTGTTTACAAAACCTATCAGGCAAACCGAATCCAAGCCTTCTCATTGCCGTATTGTGGGGGAGACTTATTAGTGTTGGTTCGTGCCTATCTTCGGTGACCTGCAGCTCATACTCTGGTCGAGCTTTGCTGGCGCTTACCGCCTTAAATCAGGCAGACCGAATCCAAGCCTCCTAATTGTTGCATTGTGGGGAAGCTTTACTGATGTTAATTCGTGCTTGTCTTCGATGACCTGCGGCTAGCCGCCCAGGTGCTCATCGCCTCACTAATCGGGCAGACCGAATCCAAGCCTTCTAATTGGCATGTTGAGGGGAGGCCTTATTTTTCTCTATTTCTCTATCTCCGGGCATTCCTACCTCTCCCATTTCACTTCTATCTTCCAGCATTCCCATTTCTCTTTTACTTCACTTCCAAACTTCTGTTTCTCTTATCCCTGCGGCTTTCCGGCACCTCGCCCCGCCGGCGGGTTCCCGGCTCTGCGCCGCTTCAGCCCGCGCGCCTC
Organism: Oryctolagus cuniculus; assembly: GCF_051225735.1. NCBI lineage: Eukaryota > Metazoa > Chordata > Mammalia > Lagomorpha > Leporidae > Oryctolagus > Oryctolagus cuniculus. The sequence continues at coordinate 43,998,925 of NC_142872.1, read as the reverse complement.
TCTCATCTGCGCAGCTTCCCGGCTTTGCGCGGCTCGGGTTCGCGCGCTCCGCGGTCTCCACGCTTAACCCTTTCGCGTCTGAACCACGGCCTACGCCAGCGTTCCCTATCTATTCACGCCCCGTGCTCTCTCTGCACGCGGCGGCTTCCGCGAGTAACACAGCGTAGCTTGCGTCTCCGCCACTAGGATTCAATCTAAGTTCCCCGGGCTAGCCTGGCGAATTCAACCCAGCGTACGTCTCCGCCCCACGATTTGGCTTCCCGTCCTTTGCTCCCCGGGCTAATCAGACGGATCCCAATCTGGCTTACGTCTCAGCTTCTGGTTTCAACTTTTCGCCCCCTATTCCCGGGCTAACTTGAGAACCCCAAAGTGGCTTTCGTTTCCGCCTTGGCCTGCCCCCCGCGGCTTCAATTTCCCTAACATTTTTCTCTACCCGGTATGTTTTCCCAAGCTTTCCTCCAACAATATTCCTCCCTCATTTCTCCTGGCCTCTCCCCACAGTCCGCATCCGAGTCTGTTTGTTCTAGCTTTCACTTTCACTTTCGACCTTAGAGATTTCTCCCAGCTTCCCCCCGTAGTCCGAATCCGAGTCTATGCCTAGGCTTTCAACAGCCTCTTCCGGCTCCTTTTTCGTCCGGCTTTTCCCTAGGCTGTCTGCTAGTCTCTCTCTCCGGTATTTTTCCCATTTCTTCCCGTTTCTTCCCTCCTAAGTTTGCTATCCGTCCTAGGTTTCCTATCCGAGTCACGGCACCATTATGTCGCTCCCCCTCTTCGTGGAGGAACGACACTAAGCCCTGCCTAGGCTTCCTATCCGAGTCACGGCACCATTATGTCGCTCCCCCTCTTCGTGGAGGAACGACACAAGACCCTGCGCTGTTCTTTTGTCTGCTCGGCCCTCCCCGGGTTTGCTGCTGGTTCTTCCCGGGTTGGCTACTATCCCTTCCACCTCCGTGGAAGGGCAGTTCCCCCTGGCCACATTCCCCACTTCCGCAGGGGAGCGGCACACCGCCGGCCGGCTCTCTCGGGGGCTGCACGGGTTCCCTTAGATGTTCCCCATAGATGTTCCTGGTGCATGCCGTCTCTCTCCTCCTTTATAGTCCTCCTCCGCCAATCCTAACTCGGCTGCCCACACGCCGAGTACGCTGCTCTCCTCCAATCAGGAGCAAGTCCTACAGTCTATCAGTTGAACTGGAGGCAGCTGTGCGGAAGCTGTTTACTTCTCTCCCAATGCCACATTGTGGGAGAGCAGATGCATAGAATAAGTCTTAATTCGAGTAACTTAGTCTAGTCTGGATTGCTCCCCACAATTTATCCCTCTCACTCTGCTCTAACTAAGTACAGCCTCGAGCTACACCCAGGACAGAAAGCTTTGTCTTTATTTGTTTACTCCTCTCCCAGGAACCCAAGGACAAAAGGTCCTTGATCAAAAAATGGTTATTGGTAATTTCATGGTGTGGAAAAAGTCCATACAACTGACTCATAAAAAGGATTCTTGAAAACAAACACAAAAAAATTACAATTACAGATTTTTCTCATTTCATAATAATGCATCTATTTATCATAAGTAAAATCAATGATGAGAAATATAAGTACCAAATATCCATCTTACAACTACAATTTGTGTCTGCAAAAATTCCAGAGGGAAGTGGGAGGGGGAATGTTATCATCCCTGCTTTGAAGGAAGATGAAATTCTTAATTTTGCATATAATAAATTACACTTGTTTGGGGGTAAATCTCTTTCACATTCTGAAACAAGGGAGAGGCACTAGAAATATATATTTCCTCTTCCAGGTTCCCAAACCAAAACAGACCTAATGATACAAGCAAAATCCCTCAGTGAATAAAATTACAAAGACTCTAGCTGCTCAAGACCAATTTGTAATCAGAGCATCAAGCCATACTGTACGAAAATGTCAGTTTTGGCACAGCCTTGATGAGCTAAGATTGAACACGCACGGGCCAGTTTATCATATTATCCAGACTGCCCTCTTTTAAAGCTGGCAGACCCAATTGAGTACAAAAAGGATTTCAGTTTGAATGATTTTTGCATTTGAAAAAGAACCACCCAGACTGATAACATTTTGCATTGCTATTTCTTTCTCAACACAAATGAATGCACAGAAAATGTCCTATATAAATATTTTCTCAAAATCAAGTGGTCCTAGATACATGTTTCTGCAACACTCTTCACTATGATGTGTAAAAATAAAATCTCGCTACTTTTGTTGGTGAAATCACTTAATTCAGTTAAAATGTAGTCATGCATTTCAAGCACGGGACACCAGTCTCCCCTCATTTCTCTGTTGGAGCCAGGGGAGGTGACACTGCGGGTGTTACACCAGAAAGTCATTTAGGGCAGAGTGGGGAGGGCAGCACTGCATGGCATTAATCCCTCATAATGTTTCAATTCTTTTCATTTCATCTATATCCATGAAAAGAAATCATTGTTTTTAAGGATTTATTTATTTATTGGAAAGGCAGAGTTAGAGCGAGAGCGAGAGAGAGAGATATCTTCCATCCACTGGTTCAATCCCCAAATGGCCGCAATGGCTGGGGCTGGGCCGGGCTGAATCCAGGAACCAGGAGCTTCATCCAGGTGTCCTAAAAGGGTGCAGGGGTCCAAACACTTGGGCTGCCTTCCACTGTTTTCCCAGGCCATAGCAGAGAGCTGAATCAGAAGTGGAGCAGCTGGGATTCCAACTGGAACCCATACGGGATGCCAGTGCTGCAGGTGGCAGCTTTACCTGCTATGCCAAAGTGCCGGCCACAGATGATTTTAAAATGAGAAAAATCTATGTAACTGAGTAAATGTAAAATTGCCTTCACACTTCAGAAATTCACAGCTAATAATTTAAAACTTGCTCCTATAAGAAATTTCACCATGTTTTCTGCCCACTGTTCAGGAAGTGGCTTCTTCCATCACTGCTGTGATTTTCAACCAAACTGATGAGTTCACTTTGTCATTGACTCTTTTGTTCAAGGAAGTGTTGCCTCACTAAATAAATGGGTTTACTGGGGGTGCTTTCAACTCCTTTCAAACTGTCTGCAATGGTAAGTGAAAGAGTTTGGCTGAATAACCTAGAATTTTGGAAAGGAAGATCTATTCTCTTATAATTTACAAAGTATTATATAACGTTCTTTAAACCTTCTCCAGAGCCCTAGCTGAGCCAGTTTGCATGGACTGTTGTATTTTGAATGCATGGCTGTCCATTGGCCTGATGGACACTCTTCCCTAGGAATCAGCCTGCTCTCCTGTAGTCCTCTGTCCCCACTGGCTTTCTTGTTGGTTCTCAAATATGAAACTCACAACCCCCATCAAGGCCTTTGTCCTTGCTTTCCAGTCTGCATGGAACAACCTTTTAGCAGATCCCTTCTGGGCAACAGCCAGCTTAAGTCTCCATTACGCACAACTCTGCCATAGTCCACAGGCTCTGGGGCCACGTTCTTCAAAGGCAGGAAACACCCTCTTCCTTCGCTCCCTTTCTAGTATCCCAGAGATAAAAGATCTTCAATAAATCATTCCTGGTGGTTTCATGCAGTGGAAAAAATTCCAACAATAGTAAAAACAAAATACTTGAAAATGTGCACAAATGAGGTATAAATCATTCTTAATTGACTGAGATGTTTCTTCTCCCCACATTTTCTAATAACCATCACCCAGATACATACACACCCCAGACATGCACACAAAATCCCTCATTCATAAAGGCCAGCTAGCATCAGAATCTGGATTCTTAACCATTATACTTTACTGCAGCTAACTAAACCCTGGTGCATCCACACAGTGGCATATAATGCAGCTCAGAAAAAAATAATGCGGTTGGCATTTTGGTGCAGTAGGTAAAGCAATGACCTGTCATGCCAGCATCCTATATAGATGCTGGTTTCAGTCCCCACTGCTTCTGATCCAGCTCCCTGCTAATGGTCTGGGAAAAGCAGTGAAAATGGACTTAAGTTGCAAAACAAGACCTATTGGATGCCATCATCCATGCGAAAGAGGAAGAACATGCTTTCCTGCCCACATTTATCTTTGAGAGGGTACAGAGGACTCTGGCACCAGGACAGTATCAGGAAAGGGGGAATTGGGCACTTGGGATCAGGAATGGGAGAATATTGACTTTCTATTAGCGGATAATATTTGACTTTTTATCATACAGTCATGTTAGAAAAGTTATCATTTCACAAAAGTTCTACCCACAGTCCCAAAAATCATTAGTGTTTGCAGAAAGGATTCTTTATAGACCAAGTATTGTCAAACCTAGGATCTCTGTTTGGTCCCTTTGAACATAAGAGTGACACCCTCTAGGTTTGGAAGGGGAAGTAGCCCAGACAAAGAGGCAAGTGCAGGGATAAAACACACAAGCTGAAATTAATGTTCTTCCATCCTCCAGGATCTATTCCCTGATTATTTGATCAAAAACTCTGTAGCGGCCCACAAAGACTATGCAGGCCCTGTCCCTCCCCCTTCACAGTCCTTTTCAACCACATTCACCACCAAACCCATATACTACCAGTTACCTCTGTCACTTAAATCTCACCAAAAATAAATAAATAAATAAATAAATAAAATTTAACATGAGGGGAGCATAAGTCAAGCCCAAGTCAAAAGGCTGAAATGGGGGCCGGCACTGTGGCGTGGCAGGTTAACACCCTGGCTTAAAGTGTCGGCATCCCCTATGGGCGCCAGCTCTAGTCCCTGCTGCTCCACTGCTGATCCAGCTCTCTGCTATGGCCTGGGGAAGCAGTGGAAGATGGCCCAAGTCCTGCACTCATGTGGGAGACCTGGAAGAAGCTCCTGGCTCCTGGCTTCAGATTGGCGCAGCTCCTGCCGTTGTAGCCAATTGGGGAGTGAACCAGCAGATGAAGACATATCTCTCTCTCTCTCTCTCTCTCTCTCTCTGCCTCTCCTCTCCTCTCCTCTCCTCTCCTCTCCTCTCCTCTCTGTAATTCTGACTTTCAAATAAATAAATAAATCTTAAAAAAAAAAAAGTATAAATGATGAACCATCAACAACAACTGCTGTCAGACTGAAGCTAAGCAATGTCCCAGGATCCACAGTCAAAGACGATTTCACTCGCAGGTACAAGTGGGTGTCAGGAGCTTGGATTCTAACAAGGGCTCTGCCACAAGTTTGTTAAATCCTCTAGGACAAAGAAATGCAGCCTCACCTCTCAGAACCTCTTTTCCCACCTGAAAAAGTCTACAGTATCAGTCTAAGTAACATTTTCAGATTGTGGTCTTCAATCCATTAGAGTCATACAATCAATTTTGTGGGCTGCAGCATGCATTTAAATTTTTTTTCTAATTCATAGCATGAATTTTTAAAATTGGAACAAAATAGACCTGACCAGCTATAGTAAGAATAAATACTATTTTTAAAATTTCAATTTCAATTATGTACATGAATACATAGTGTCTGTGTACATGTGTGCTGTAGATAATAGAGTAGGAAATACCAGTAAATAACCCATAGTAAGGATACTTTTCAGAAATTTTGTGTGATGGGTTTGTACTAGATAATGACGTAAGATGGATTTCTCAAGGTGTGGCACAGTTACTTGGCAGGCATAGGGGAAGATATCCTCTAAGTTCCTTTCAAGTTCAAAGCCTCACAGGTAAATTGAAGACTGCTTTACTCAGTGTAGTCAGAAAATAGGAAAAGTCTGGAATCAAAACCATGTTCTTCCCTTTATAGCATTGAGAATGGGTGCAAGTTAACCTTCTCAAGCCTTCACTTCCTTTGTGCACTCTAAAGATCCCACCTGGAGATGTGGCTGTTTGGAAATAGGAAATTGGAAAGAGAGATCATCTTTCTTCCTGCCCTTCTCCAATGCTTCTCTTGTGTTTCTGCTCAGACTATCTCTTGTTTGCCTGCTTTTTTCTATTCTTTTTAATCCTGCCTCTACTAGTTTTGTCAATTTGTGATAATTTCCTAATTCCTCTACCCATGACTACAACACTGGGTTACTGGGTAGATGCAATGAGAAAAATGCATGCAGAGAACTAAAACCATGTTGACACATAGTAGGCACTTAATAAATGGTGATAGGAACATTGCCAGAAGTAGGAGCAGGTAGTGGTAGCAAAAGCAATGTCACATGGTATTTATCCTCAACACTAGTCAAAAGGCCTCTTTAAGAGGAGAAGGATGGTGAAGCATTAGGTTGAGACAGCCATGAGGTCTTACTCAGGAAATTTTGCATTTCAACACAGGACCACAGAAAATTCTAAATTATTTGAAGCTGAGAGGAATCAGTCTTTAATGGAAAGACCCAGACAAGGTAGAGACTAGAGCATTTGTTCTGGTGGTTAGAACTCAGAGAGATGCCCCTCTTCTGCATCCACTCTTTAAATCAACTCAGAAATAACACCAAGGGCAGGCATTTGGCACAGTGGTAAAGTCGCCACACAGGATGCCTTCATCCCATATTGGAGCATCTTGTTGAAGTAGACACACATATGGAAGACATTGATGGAATCCTAGGCTCTTGGCTTTGACCTGGCCAGGTCCTGGCTATTGCAGGCATTTGAGGAGTGAACAAGCATGCAGCTCTGCCTGTCTCTGTCTCTATCACTCTGTTTCTAATTTTCAAATAATTAAAAAAAAAAGTCCTGTAATTTCAGACTGGCTATGATTGAGAGAAAAAGAGAATCATTACCTGTGCCTTCTCTCCTTAGAATACCAGTATCATTTATTTTGAGTTGTTTTGGCAAATATTTTGGGATGTGAGGAAGGTACTATGTTGAGAAATTTCTGCTGCCTTGTCAGCACTGATTATAATGTTGCCAAAGGATCATCCACAATATATCGCACCAGTGATCTGCATCTTACTGTCTACATAATATTGACACCATGTGATAAAGATCTCTCTGTTAACGATGTCCTAGTACACTGAACACATTTCTGTATCTGACAATGTATTTCGGCTGATGCATTTAGCCAGATTCCAAAACATCCCAGAGGTAAAGAAAAGGATCCCAAACTGACCATTTCCCACCTAAAACAGTGTTGGGAAGAAGGGAAACCAAAGTCTCATCCTCTACTTTGTCAATGATGCTAAGCGAGTGACTTTGGAATGAACATCCGTATGTCTCAAACTCTTGAAATGTCACACATAAGAACCTCAAAGGAAGATCCCTGTCCAGCCACATTTCCTTGTTTGAAAGGTAGACTAAAAATGCCAAAAACCCACAAGGACTTGCTCTTATAGGACCTGCAAGATGCTCTCTCTTGAACTTCTGTGACCCTGGGAAATCCCATCAGCATATCCTTTCAGGCTGCCTCAGTCCCTTTCAGCATGAGCTCTACCTTGGAATTTTGCAGGAGACAGATTGTGTACAGCCTTCAAAGCAAACAAGTTGCTCACCGCAAATGTGTTAATCACTCTCTGCTGTGTCTTAAGAATCCTGGGCTGGCAGCCAGAAATCTCAGGCTCTCACAGTGACTCTGGCACTGCCTTGCTGGGTGACTTCAGGTAAGTCCCTCTCCTTCCCTGAGCCTCAGTTTCCTCATCTCATCTTCAAGTTGGTAGAACTATATTATCTCTAACCTTGATCCTTACTCCACAAGCCTATTAATTTTTAAAACTTTTGAGCTGAGAAACAAAAGTCTTTCTGAGCAACTAATTAAATGTACAGATAAAATCACATTAACTTATAAATCAGAATGTCCCTTCTAATTACATCTTAAGCAACATCAAAATGGAACTTGCCCAGAGCGAGCAATGTAGTTAATCAACAACTACTGATACCATTACACTCTTCTTATATATGAAGACCTGGCGCCTCCGGGGACATGTTATACCTCATGGCTTTCAATTCCACAGTTTGGATTTTTTTTTTTCTAGCATTAAAGGACAACAGCCACTTTTCCTGAGCCACAGAGATTTAGCTCAAAATTTCAATTAATCATTCAAAAAAATGGATTCAATAAATGAGCTTTGTATATGTCAGACATTGTCCTGAGTGCTATGGAGCTGATCTAAGACCAGCTTCTCGTTCTCAAGCAGCTTGCATATGATTGAGTGACAGATACAGAGAAGTAAAAGGACAAGTACACTACAGTTTAAGCAGAGGAGCATGTTGTAAAGACATCTAACCCGGTCCTTGAGGAATCGAGGAAGCAATGTCTATGCTGAGAGATCTTAAAAACAAATGGAAGTTAACCAAGCAATAGCAGTGGGGGATGAGTGCATGAAAACTCTTCTCCATAGCTGGAAAAGCAAAAGCAAATATTTGGAGGTGATTTTGATAAGGACTAGGCAGAGAGCTAAGTAGTGCACAAAGGAGCTAAGAGGCTGCCAGATAGTGTCTTGCTGCAGCCCTGCACTGCTGAATATTCGATGCAAATTCAGCACACCCACTTCCCTATGATGTACCTGAGCCTCCTGCATTGTGCATAAAGTATACCAAACTCTAGCGGGAGACGCCATGAAACCTGCCCAGAGGTCACCATGTCCACCAAACCGCACCCAAAACTCCACCTCAGCTGTATATCCAATTAGAGCATCACCCCCTACCTGATAAAGGGAGCAACCAAACTAGGTTGGGAGAGATTCTACCTCGTGAGGTTGCCTGCACTCACTTCCGAGTGTGTACTATCTCTTTAATCTCTTCAAATAAATCCCACTCCCATTCTTGCAGTCTATGTCTCTGCTTTGAATTCTTCTCTCAGGCTGAGACAAGAATCTGGGATTAATCTAGCTGGGAACACCCCACCCCGTAACAATTTCATTGCCCAAAAATTATCTCCCAAAGTTCAAAAGAGCCTCACTGTTCTATTTGACATTCTATGCAATGGACTTAATTAAAATGCAAACCAGAATGTGTTTTATACACAATAGTCTGCCTTAAAGTGCAACAGAGGAACTGTGGCTCACACCAACTTAGGAATAAAGGTGAGACTAAGGAAATCTAAAAGAATAGACCTGGGTTCTCAGTTATAAGTTCTGTGTGACCCAGGCAAGTTGCTTAACCTGCTTATGTCTATTTTAGCCATGCTTACATGGAACCTGGCACATGGAAAATATTTAACCAAGAATAGTAACAACCCTGGCTAATAGGCATGCCAGACATTGTACTTTAAAGACTCATCAGGATATATCTGTGTTGGGGCCAGCACCGTGGCTCACTTGGCTAATCCTCCGCCTGTGGCACCAGCATCCCATATAGGCACCAGGTTCTAGTCCTGCTTGCTCCTCTTCCAGGCCAGCTCTCTGCTGTGGCCCAGGAGGGCAGTGGAGGATGGCCCAAGTGCTTGGGTCCCTGTACCCGCATGGGAGACCAGGAAGAAGCACCCAGCTCCTGGCTTTGGATCAGCGCAGTGCCAGCCATAGAGGCCATTTGGGGAGTGAACCAATGGAAGGAAGACCTTTCTCTCTGTCTCCCTCTCACTGTCTATAACTCTGTCAAATAAATTTTAAAAAGATATATCCTTGTAACAAACGTGGGCAACTTATAATTATCTTCATCTTTAAGAAAAAGTAACAGATATTTAGGAAAGTGAAGTAACCAGCCCAAAGTTATAACAGCAAGGAAATTGGAGGTAGACTCTGACCCCCTACTGCCTATACTGAGTACCCAAGTCTCCAATACTATTTTTTTCACCTTCTAATCCCTACTGCCAGTCAAGCCACAAAACAGGTTTGCAATACTGAAATAGAAAAAAAATCCAGCATATTAAAAATGCAGACATTGTAAATGTAAGTTATTCCTTGCTTTGCATTCTATTAACAAATCACTGTGGTTATTTAAAATATATGGATCCCACAGTTGCTTATCAAAGCTACCTAATACTCAATTACCATCCTTGAATAAGAGGTCAGGGTTAAAAGCAACAGATTCAAAAGATAAATTTGGATCTGGAAAAGGAAAGATGACAAAACAGTTTGCTGGACAAGATGTCTGGCACCTTTGGCCACTTTTCAATGAAATAGATGGGAAAAGATGTTGAGGTCACCGAGAAACAATTTAAGTGGGCCAGAAAGAGACAGAGTGTGTGTGATGGCTCCTTCGTACCTGCAGAATGAGGCACTGATCTATTCTGAGGGAGTCAAAAGCATGGTAATGAAGGAGAGGGGAGGGGTCTCTCTAACAATAGAGCCAGGTACACTAAATTTGGAGACTGAGCTTGATATGTTTGACACGGGTACACTGGCTTGGCTCACGGTGTCATTTTGTGTCAAGTATTAGTATAAATACCAACACCTATGCACTGGAGGAACGTTTGCATTTTCCTTAAGTATTTTCTGACCTGGCTCAGGAAAAAAAAAAAAAAAAAAAAGGAGGCAGAACAAACATCAATGTGATTGTTACGCTTTTCCAAGAGCTTCCCAAGTTGTCTTGAGGTTGACCAGCTTGTTTCCTTACCCGAAGTACAGCAGTATGGGCTGCAACATACAGAAAGTCTACAACTTTCTTGTGTGTTTATTTTGCTGGGGGTAGGGAGGGCTTGGCGTTCTCCCCTTGAAGGGATCTACTGTTTCAGAATCCAGTAGGCATGAAATAATGAGGACAAAAGATATGCTGATGTGGGCTTGAGGCATGCACTAAAAACAGACTACTGGACTCTCTGCCTCCTAAGTTTTGATCCATTAAGTCTCAAGGGGGGAGCAGGAATTTTATTTTGAATAAGATACTCATGTGACCTTGTCAACCTGCCAGATACAATTAACTATTGCAGGGGGGAAAAAGGTTGAACAACGATTCCAGAGACCAGGGTGTGACCCCAGCTCTGGCATGCAGTGGGTGTAGAATCTCTGATAATTCGGGGTTCAGTTTCTTCAACCACTTATTCTCTTCAAGTGGCAGAATGGGGCAGGAGAGGGCTTGGGAAGCTTTCCATGGGCCTGTTGGCCCAAGTGTGTTAGGATTAGGAGTTAGCAGGGTACTCATTAGGAGTTTGACTCTGCAGTCAACCAAAGTTGAGCTCAAATTTCAGCACTGCTGCTTTATTGCTGTGCACAATGGACAGCTAATATGTATCACTGGGACAAGTCATGTAATTTCTCTAAAGTCTTGGTTTCCTCAACGATAAAGTACAAATGATAAGGGTACCTATGTCATTTTTTTAATCAAATGGGCAGATAACGTGCAAAGAATGCCCAGGACAATGCCCTGCTGAGTGCTCAGTATCAGTTAGTTGTGAACACTCATGACAAGGTCAACCAGAGGAGCTCTCTGCCTTCCCCTGGAGCTACTGTGATTAATGAGGTTCATGGAAAAGTCACCCTAGCTGAGCAACTTCCTTGGACTTGTCCTTTCATCAAGAGAAAATCACAAGAAATGACCTTTTCTGGGAAGCAAAGGAGGAGAGGAAGGTGTTAAACTGCCTCTCTCAGAAGGAAATACAGAACGAATTAGAGAAGGGTGCTACACCATACACAGAGTGTTCATTAAAGAGTGGTTCAGGGATGACCTGTTTAGAATCTGCTGGCACACTCATTAAAGTAGCACATTCATGTTCCTATTGGATCAGACTCCTGGGAGTGGGGTCCAGTCATTTGCCTTTCTCAGGAGCTACCCAGGAGCCTCTTCCAGAAATAGGGGCAAGAGAATCGGTAGCAAAACAGTGAGTGAAGCAACCCTCTGGATTCTCCAGTCCTGTATTTATGTAGGGGACAAAAAAGCAATGAAGGCAGAAACATTTGTGCATCTGTGCATTTGCCAAGCATCTCCACTTCTTATACTCTTGTTGTCTCCAGCACAGCTGGGCTCCAAGCGGGTGTCCAATTTCTGCATAATTCATGACTCCCCAGGGAAACAAGCACTAACCAAGGGCTGGCTACTTAAGGAGCTGGATTATGTAGACTTCCGTAGAAAGGCAGTGTGGTTTATAAAAATTAAATACAAAAAGCATGGGCCTCCTGGCTGTCTGGCCTCTGTTCCTCCTCCCCACCTGACTTCTCCAGCCCAGTCTTTTTCTCGTATTTGCTCTCTTCCCTCACACTCTTCTGTCTTCACATTCCTCTCCATTGCTTTCCTTTCCACTCCTCTCTCCCACTCTTCCCTTCTTGTTCTTTGCCATCCCTACCATACAGCTTTCTTGTTTCTCTCTGCTCTCCTCCTCTCTCTGATTTTACTCCTTTCTCTTGCCCTGTCCTTCTATCGCTGTCACCATCTGTCTCTTTGCCACACAACAATATCTCACTGCCCTCTGGTCCTCTTGGCACCCCAGCCCCTGGCTCCCCCGCCCACATGAAGCCTCCGAGAAGCAGGTGTCTGGCGAGGCACATGCGCCACGTTAAATCAGCCAGTGTGTGCTGCAAGTCAAGGGCTCACTCTACTCAGACATTCTCCCTGCTCTGCTGCCAGAGGCAAGCAGTGAGTAGCGCCTTCAGCACTTTGGGAGGGAAACTAAACTGGGGCTGGATGAACTTTGCAGCATTACAGAGTAGAGCAAGCACAACGAAATGGCTCTCGTACCCAGCGCTGCCTGGAGAGGGGAAGCCCCGCTGTGCCCAGCGCTGACAGTACAGGTCACTTTGTGTCCAGGGAACAAACCTCCCACTGCCCGGTGGGCAGGCAGTGGGGTGGTGGCACTGCCCTGTGCTGTTGGGGAAACTTTAGCATCTCAAAAATCTCTATCATTCTTCTCATAGCCAAGCAACCCCCATAAAACACAAAAGCTAAGTAAGTACTGAGGGCCTAGTATTCACACTGGCTCCAGACAACCCCCCTGCCTCCCCCCTCACACACACACACACACACACACACACACACGGCCAGCTGCTCATCTATCTCCCAGCCCGGCATCCACCTCCAAGTGTTTCCTTTACAGACATTGCAGAACTTCTCCCGCGAACAGCAATAACTGTCTCCCGCCTACAATGGGCAAACTGAGGAATACAGAAGTCATGCAGCAGACGCAGGAAGTTACTTTGGAGTGCTCACAGCCTTTCGTGCCCAGAACCATTTGCACTTGACACACCTGATAAACAAACTTTTCCAGATGCAGCCCCACCCTCTCCCAATTCCAGTCTTGCCCAGCAGGTGCGCCATTTTTGTTGGGTAGTTTCTTCCATCCAGCTCTCACACCTTACTGCCCTCCACATGCATGCATCGGCACATAACTCCTGTACGCCCGCTCCGGTCTTAAGTCCGGGGCTCAGGATGCCAGCCTAGGAGGCAGGTAGGGATAATAAGCTCTGGCCAGACGCCTGGCATTCCGGCACCCCGTACCTGGCCCTGCTGTGGAGGACAGAGAAAACTCTGAGATTTGGCTCCCTGCCCAGCAGCGGGAGCGGGAATACCCAGGGACTGGGAAGGCCAGGCTCTGGCTCAAGTCTCCACAGGAGCCAAGTCCTCCTCTCCCAGCTGAATGATCCCTTAGTTGCCTGCAAGTTGAAGCCTCAATCAGGCACACAATGAGGTCGCTGTTTTCCGAAGGGAGGCATTTGGATGCCTCACACAGTCATCCCAAAGGGGCCTGAGAGCAGAGAGTGCATTTTCTTAACCATGTTCACATGTGCCCCTGGAAGCGGCAGAGCCCTGGGGTGGGAGTGCTTTCCTTCTCCAGAGCCCAGAGCCCAGCACCAGGCAGCCCGTGCAAGCCACCTGTTGGGTTTGTGCGCCCCCAAACCCACACCGCGGTGCTAGGAATCCCGGTGCCAATTCTGTCAGCGACAGTTAAATTTTACTAGCGCTTTCTCCTCGGGCTACCTTTGCTGACACACACTCCACCCTCCCTCTCTCTCGCTCGCTCATCCCCGTTCCTGCTTCTTTCCCTCTCTCCCTCACTTAATATTCCAGCAGTCTGCTCTTTAATGAAGCGCGCTTAGCCTCCCCTAGGGGCTCCAACTGCCCATGATCCCGGAGCGCGCCCAGGCGGCTGCAGATCTCCAAGCGCTTGGGCAGGGTGCTTGCTTAAGGCGCGGGTGGCTGAAAAGCCCCAAATGGTACGCGGATGGGGACGGTCTGTTTCCTGCTCTAGGAATTCCCTTTCTCCTTGGGAAGGGGAAGGGGGCTCCCTCCTCAGCTTAGAAATGAAAGAAATCAGAGGGAGCCCAGAAGGCAATCGGGTTGCTTTCCGACTGCCAGGTGCAAGGAGACCCAACTTTCTCGCATCTCCCTGTCTTCCCAGCAAGGCGCTAGCTGGGGCTACAGGGAGCCACGCCATGCGGGCTACTCACCCCTGGGTACGCGCGCTGCCCCCGCAGGAGCCCCAAGCAGATTGGTGCGCTCAGGGTCAGCGAAACGCCTTGGTGGTTCGCTCCTCTCCTGGGCCACGCGCGAGCGCTATGCGCGCCGAGCGGGGCAGCCGAGGGCAGTCGATCCCATGGGTGGCGAGGTGGCCGAGGGCGCGCCGCCCGGCTGGGGGCGCATCGCTCCCGGGGCTGGCGCAGGCTGCGGCGGGGAGAGGGGCTCGCGGGGAAGTTGGCCGCCCTGGGGTAGACTTCGGACTTCGCGCTCACTCGGACTCGGGTGGCCGGGCGCGTCCTCCCGGGTAGGCGAGGTTCTCGCCCGCGGAATGGGGGCCGGCGCGGGCCAAGCGGCAGCAGGAAGCCTCGGCCGGCAGCCGCCTAGGAGGAGCGCAGCGGCATCGCGCCGTCAGGAGCCCTCAGCAGCGGCTGGAGCAGAGAGCAAGCAGGAGAGCCGGGTTGCCTCCTCCGGGCTGCGGGCGCTCCTTGCTCAGAGCCCAGCTCGCTCCAGCCCGCCGCGCCCCGCCGCGTGTCCTCGTCCTCCTCCTCTACGCGGCTTCGCCGGCTCTCGGGGCTCGGCTGGGGCCCAAGGCTGAGCGGAAGGCGGCCGCAGCTCCCGCAGCATGGAGGGCGATCTCCCCGGCTCGGGCTCGGGCTCGGGCTCGGGCTCGGGCTCCGGCTCCAGCAGCGGTAGCAGCGGCCGCCGCCTCCCGCGCGCCCACGTGCCGGAGCCCCGGTGTGCGCGCTCCGGCTGGCAGGGTAAAGGGAGGGAGCGCGGGCGAGCGGCGAGTGGGGGCGGCGGGGAGAGCCTGCACCCCCGCCGGGCGGAGGCGGACGCTGCCTAGAGGCTCCGAGGGCGCGGGGCTCCCGGCCCGCAGCTCGGAGGAGACTGGTGTGGAGGCTCCCCCGCTCTCCCTCCCCGTGCAGAGCGGAGGGGGCCCGGAGCGGAACGCGGGCGGGGGCAGGGGCTCTCCACTCCGCAGGATCTGCTGGAAGCGGCGGCCCGAGGCAGCTCGGCCGCTCCGCCTAAGGGACAGGTTCCAGGTATCCTTGAACCCGTTCGCCGCTCCTCCGGGAAGAATGGGGTTCACAAATACCGGGCGACAGAGTCTGCGGTTCCTTGGGAGAGCTGATTCCGGCTTGCCCCGCCTTCCTCCCAGAGTAAGCACTTTTCCCGTTCACCAAGGGACTCTGAGGGGCTCCTCCTTCCAAGACGAGGGGAGTTGTCTTGCGCGACAGGACAGCCACCAATCAACTGACAAATAATTAGCGAGCAGGCACTGGGGGGACACCGAGCCGAGTCCTGCAAGTTTGGAGTACTGTTGTAGTCGAGGCTCTGCTGCTTAGGGATAGCCCTCCTGGAGCCTGATTGCCCCACCACGAAAGGAGACTCCATCCAGATAGACGTTAAGAAAAATACATGTGAGAATCTCAGTATCAGAAGACTATTCAGGAAGACGGGTAGTAGTAGTTCAACGCTAATGAGAAACATTATTAAAATTCAAAAAAAATTGCAGTCATAGAAAATTATCTCTAAGGCAAGAAACAATTAGAAAGGGGCACACTTACTGGGCACTACATGCAGTCACTTGGAGATCATAGTCTCTGATCTCGTTATCTTAGTGGAGAAGTTGAGGCTCAGAGATGACAAAGGCTTGGCCATTGTCCATGCTTCCCATTTGGTCAAACCCCAGCCAAGTCTGCAATCAACAAACCTGTGATTTTTCTGCCACATGCAAGTACACAAATTACATTCAGCATCATTATGATGAGACATAGGAAAAGAGGAGAGCAAGGAGTTCATTCGCCGCTGGATGAAAGAAGTGGGATTTCGAGTCAATCCTAAAGAGCAGGTAAGATTGGACCAGCTGGAAAAGTGAGAAGAAGTGAGGTTCAAAATGCAGGATGGAGAAGGACACCATGGAGCAGCAGCAAACAAGTTTAGCCGGAGCAGAGCTTGCCTAGGCAGTGGGGAGCCGCTGAAGAAAAGAAAAGAATGAAGGCTTCATTTTTGGATGATGAAAATATCCCTGTCTGAGGGGCAAGAGATGGAGGGTGGGGAAAGGCAAGGAATTGCAGAGATAGCTATTAGGAGGTCAAGGGAGCTATCTAGATGCAGGTGATTGAAATCTGAGGAAATGTGGAGGCAGGTAGAAACTGAAATAAAGAAACTTTTCCTGTCCCCGTTTTTAAAAACCTGTTTTGTAGGAAGTACACCATGGTTACTTGCAGGAAGAAGTGCATGGGAAGGCACATGTGGCTGAAATACAACAAGAAATTGGGGGCCAGCGCTCAGAGGCAACAGTGAAGCTGTTCACGTAACTGGTCCAAAGGCTACATTGGTCCCCTAGTTTCAATATTCAGCACCTGGGAGCTGGACAGCAGCAGCACTTGGTGAGGAAGGCAGGTTAGGATCCCATCAAGCAAAAGGGAATACCAGGAAGAAAAGGAAAATCTTTTATTTCTTAGGGGCACTTGAAGGCACGAATGGCTTCAAGAGCTTTCATGGGATCTCCCCACTGGAAACAGTCTCTCCATCAGCATTGCATCTTCTTGTGTGGACCAGCAACAACAGGATCACCCAGAAGCTTGTTAAACACAGAGAATATCATCATTTGAAGTCAGCTGACCCCAAATTTCCATCTTAAGATCCAAAACTGATTCATATGCACATAAAATTTGAGAATCTCACCAGCTCTTCCTCTCTGAACCCAGAGTCTTCAAACTTTTGAGTATGATGGCTAGTTTAACACTTCATGTTACATCATCTTAAACACATACAATTTAGATTTTTACAAAGCACATGTACTTATTGTGTGATTCACTCCAATACTTTTTATTCAATTTATTTTATTTTTAAAATGTTGGCCATGACCTATTACTTGATTCCATGACCTGCTAATGGGTTTCAATTTGTGACTGAAAGGGATTGAACTATGCTATTAATTCTTTCTGCATTGAATTTTGGTGGTCTGTGTGTCTGTATCTTTTCTACATGACTGTGAGTTTCTTAAGGGCAAAGTTCAGTGTTTTTAATCTTTGAAATATGTCAGAAATTAACAGAGGCTTTTATATGTTGTAGCATATTAACAACAAGGATTGAGTCAATCCGCAAATACATGATTGGATTAAAACTCAGGATTGAGAGTAGGCTAAGGACCTGATTCCAAGGGGCTTTGGAAACTGAAGTATGAAAGAAAGCCACTGAGTTGCTGACACTCATTATTAGAGTTGAAAAAGAAATAGAAAGGTGACAAATACTAGTTAGTGCTACCTGATATAAAAAGGACAGTTTCCTAGAATCTTATCATCCTGAGACCAGAGCTGCTTCCCAGGAAAGGGGAGAACTAGGACCAATTATTTGGATTGAGTCAGGTTTTGTCTGACTGCACAAATATACTTGGAAAATAGATCTTTCCAAATCTAAAAGTGCCTTCTTTTAAAGAGAGTTATTTATTTGCCAAAGTAAAGGATTTACTGTTCACCAACCAACAGAACTTTAGAATGGACAGAATTATGATTCATTTTGTGTAAGTTAAATAATAACCTAACAGATAAATATTACAGTCATGATATTTAATCTTTGTTGCTGTTAGAGATGTCTTCCATCCGCTGGTTCACTCCCCAAATGGCTGCAATGGCCAGAGCTGAGCTGATCCAAAGTCGGGAGCCAGGAGCTTCTTCCAGGTCTCCCATGTGGGTGCAGGGGCCGAGGACTTGGGCCATCTTCTACTGCCTTCACAGGCCACAGCAGAGAGCTGGATCAAAAGAGGAGTAGCAGGGACTAGAACCGGTGCCCATATGGGATGCCGGTGTTTCAGGCCAGGGCTTTAACCCACTGCACCACAGTGCCGGCCCTGATAAAGAAATCTTAAGGGTTTACTAATCCAACTCCTCACTTTGAAGGAATCTATGGAACTTATCACAGTTTCATTATCACTGGTCCTATAAGAAGGCAAGCAGTGCAGGATCTGATCACAAGCTTTAAGACTCAATAATCAAGACTGCCGATTGTATCCTACATAGAGATGCTACAGAATATACAGGTAGGAGTTACCATTTTAGTGTGATGAAGAATAATAAGAATGATTGATGCATTGCTTCAAAAGGCCAGGAATGGATAACAAGGACTGCGGATCTACAATGGACTGGGCACTGTGGCAGATGTGTTTCATACTTTATTTCATAAAATCTCCTATTTAAAAAAATCCATGAAGTAGGGTTTTTTAATCTTCATTTTTCAAATGAGTAAAGGAAGGCTCTAAGAGGTTAAATACTTTGGATTTTAAAGCTAAAAATTTCCAGAGCAAGTTTTGAATAAAGGCCTGTATTAATCTTAATTCATATTCCCTCTTGCTCTCTTATGCTTCACCTCTCAGTCACAGAAAATTTCAAGCAAAAACTAGCTGGAACAAGAAGGACAGAATTCCAGTGGGGGGAAAAAATGAAACTGCAGACCTGAGAAATATTCCACTCTCGCTGAGACTCTGGCAAGCTTAAAACAGTTATTTGCATCAATGTGGGAGTACTATTAAGGATGTTAAGTACATCCTGGTGTGCAGGATCTGCGAAGTGACTAAGTGGTGGACCATCACATATGAAAGTGATTACTGCTGTTGGAAGATACATTGCCTGCAGCTCAGTAATAAGTTTTGCACTAGGAGAATTTCACTTCCCATGTAAATGAGGATGCTTTTGTTTGTCAGAATAACCAACACCAACTTGAAGTAGTTTTAGAGAGGGGGCAAAAAAATAATCTTAAAGAATCGACTCAAAAAAATACATGGAGAGGTAGCTGCTATGGCACAGAATTAAGCCATGGGCTTGGATGCCTGCATTCCTTATTGGAGTGCCTGGAATGGAGTCCTGCTGTCTTCAGATCCAACTTCCTGTTAATGAAGCTGGGAGTTCCAAGTACTTGAGTCCCTGCCACCCTTGTGGGGAGTCCAGGATTGAGTTCTGGGTTCCTGGCTTCAGCCTGGCCCAGTTCAGACTGTTGTGGACATTTGGTAACTGAACTAGCAAATAGAATATCTCAATGCCTACCCCTCTTTCCTTCTTTGCCTCCCTCCATTCTTTCTCTTTCTCTGTCACTCTGCCTTTCAAATGAATAATAATCAATAATAAACATTTGGAAAACCATATGGAAAGCAATGCAACAAGGCCTCTGGAACAGAATGCAATGTGGGGATGGAATCCTTCTCAGTCTCATATAATCTGTCTTTATTCTATGTCTCTTTTTCATGACATTGACTTGCCATGCTCAGACTTCTTTCCTCCCTTGCTGCAAAACAATTGTCTGTATCTATGCTCCTGTGATACAAATATCTATTTTATGCATTTCATATGCATTTCTTCATTTTCTGTCTTTGGTCTTCAAGTCAACTTCACCAGAAGAAAGAATTTAGAAGAAAGCATACCTTAGATCCAACAGTTACCCTTCCATAACCCTACAGAACCATGAGTGCGGAATCATAGTACCAACAAAACTGTTAAAAGCTTAACCCTGTGAATTGGATATAAAGTGAGGAAAGTGGCTATAAATCCCAGAAATAGTGCAAACACGTGGCTACCACAATCATTATCATGGGCAATCCAGTTCTCCAGAAGGGATGCTGGGAATCTTGTCATATGCATGCTAGCTTGTATGTGTGAGATCTCCAGGTCACCACGAGGACTGAAAGTGTCCCAGTTGGTTTGAATCCCCAGAGCATAAAGGGGAACCCTCTCTAAAGATCCCTACCATCCATGAACTTGACTCATGAACCAGAACTAATGGGAATTAATGAATATCCCAAGCATCTCATAAATTGACAAATTTATCTGAACATTGATCCTGTGTCCTATTTTCCTACACTAAATTGGAATTCAGAAAATCTGTATTTAAACCTTGGCTTTGCCTTTACCTGCTATGCAATTTGGGGCAAGTTTTCTTGCCGCACCAAAATTGGTGGCCACTTAAGCATGGCCTGCTTACCTCAGAAAGCTGTTCTGAGAAGCAAATAAGATAATATCTATAGGGTTGGCACTATGTAAAATCTAAAGTACTGAACAAATGTAAGGGATTATTAGTAATACAAGAAATAACAGGAAGCAATGAGTTGTAACACTTAGGTTACCTCTGCAAATATCTATTCCACCATGCTCTCTGGAGTAGAAAAAACCATGCTGTGAGAAATGTAATGAATGTGAAGTGTGTTTATTCTATTTTTATGAGGCATGGTTGGATGAAAAATATCAACGTGGTTCAAAAGTGAAGGGCTGAGGTGAAAAGTGTATAGTTTTCAAGAACCACAGCCCTCTGTAGTATTAGTAATATTAACAGTACACAGTAATATCAATAATAATTTTATGTTGCCATGTTCCAGACAAATGACGTAGCTCTTTAAATTCATAAAACCTTCCGAGCTGGCTTCGTTGTTGTCTCTGTTTTAAAGATGAGGAAACTGAAGTGGGGCAAATTAATAATTTACTCTAAGGAAATATGTAGTAGAATCAAGGTTAAGTCTCAGTTTATTTCAATGCAAAATCAATATAAATAGCCAATACACTATTCTGTATTTTACATCTTTAGAAGAAATGTCTGGTAAATGGCAAGTTTCAATAATGAATAAAGTATAAGGCAAAGGAAAACAGCTCATAATAAAAACTGTTCAAAGATCTACATCTTCAGGGGCTGGTGCAATGGCACACAGGGTAGGGTCACCACCTGCAGTGCCAGTATCCCATATGGACGCCGCTTCAAGACCCAGCTCCTCCACTTCTTATCCAACTCTGCTTCAGCCTGGGAAAGCACTAGAAGATGGTCCGAGTGCTTGGGTCCCTGCACTCACATGGGAAACCCAAAGGAAGGTCCTGGCTCCTGATTTTGGATGGGTCCAGCTCTGGCTATTGCAGCTATTTGGACAGTGAACTAGAGGATGGAAGATCTCTCTCTCTTCCTCTGCCTCTGCCTTTCTGTAATTCTGCCTTCTGAATAAATAAATAAACCTTTAAAAAAAATCTACATCTTCAATGCATGATATTTTTCCCACTGGATATAGATGATCACTAAGCAAAACTTAACTAATTGAAGCACTGCAAATATTTTCAAATGGCTTAAAAACGATCATGCCAATTATTGATGAGGATGCTGAAAAACAAGAATGCCACTGATGGAAATGCAAACTGTTGCAGCTATTTCAACACTTCACCTGTTTCTCAGAAAGCTAGACACTGTCACCATGCAACTGAGAAATTGCACTCTGACCTATTTGCCAAAGTTATCAGAAAAATCTCCACAGAGAAGCATGCAGGCAAATACTTATTGCAGCTTTAGTCATAATTGTCAAAAGCCAGAAGAAACTAAGATGTCTTTCAATAGGTAAATGAATAAACAAACTGCAGTACACCCATAAAATACATGCCATAATATTAGGTGAGCTATCAGGCAATGCAAAGAAATGGGTGAATCTCCAATGCATACTGATAAATGAAAACAGGAAGTTGGAAAGGGCTACATACCATGTAATTTTTGGAAAAGGAAAACCAAGTGATTGTTGGAGGGATAGAGTTGAATAGCAATGCACAAGTCATGTTTTAGAGTGAAAGAACTATTCTGTAATGTTGAATAAATGACACTTTGCAGAACTGTAAAACACAACAGTGAACTCTGATATATGCAAATTTTTTAAAGATTTATTTAGTTATTTGCAGGCAGAGTTACAGAGAGGCAGAGGCAGAGAGACAGAGAGAGACAGAGAAGTCTTCCATCTGCTGGTTCACTCCCCAGATGGCCACAAAGGCTTGAGCTGAGCCAATCTGAAGCCAGGAGCCAGGAGCCAGGAGCTTCTTCTGGGTCTCAAACATGGGTGCAGGGGCCCAAGCACTTGGGCCATCTTCCACTGCTTTCCCAGGCCATTGCAGAGAGCTGGACTAGAAGTGGAGCAGCCGGGACTCGAACAGGCACCATATATGCATATATGATGCCGGCACTGCAGGCAGCAGCTAAACTTGCTACGCCATAGCACTGCTGGACCCTACCTATGCAAATTTTAAAAATCACTTAGAAGGTCAGGGAATCCCAGGAAGGAATGTAGATTTTGACAAGAGACTCTAACTGTGTTACAAATGTATGGAATACCTTCAGTGGCAGAAATAGAGAAAGGGGAGTTGACTTAGGTATCTGGAAATGACCAGAGTCTCTAAGAGTAAAGGAAAAAGGACTTATATAGAAGCACTGTGCTCTTGTTTGTAGAGTTGTTTCCCCTTGGGGTAACTATGAAACCACCATCCATATACACTGGAAGTGAAAATTTTCTAAACAAATAGTAGATAGCAAGAGCCAGGTTTTTCACTGCTGGAATGGGAAGTTATAGATAATCCATGGAAGAAAGCTGGAATGATGCTCATTGCAATCAATTAGAGTTTGAGATAATCAATATTAACTCACTTTAGGATCATACACAAATGGATGCATACAGAAATAATTATAAAGTGTGAACATACACAGGTTAATAGATGGATACATATTTTCTGTCATCTGAGGCCAAAACACAGCACCCAAATACCTATATAGAAGAATTTCCAACTAATTTATCTAGCTATGTCACCCTCAAGGAGGTGGAACATAAATCCCACCCCTTCCCAAGGGCTGATCTTAGCAATTTCCTTCCAAAGAGAATAGGATATAAAGGGGGAGAAAGGAAACTTTCCAGTATGGAAATATTCGCAGATGGTGTAGGTTAACATCAGTACTGGAAAATCATGTTGGAAGTACTCTTATGGTCCTCTGTATATAAAGTTAAACTAAAAATGAACAATAATGAAGAATGGGATGGGAGAGGGAGTAGGAGGTGGGATGGGAGTTGGGGTGGGAACGGGGCTATGGAGGAAAGAACTATTATATTCCTAAAGTTGTACCTATGAAAAATGCATTCACTAAATAAAAGCTTAAAAAAAAAAAAGAAAGTACTCTTGACATCATGTGATAGGAATGGCATTGTACCTGGGTATTTTTCCTACCCAGCATCCATACCTACAGTCTAATCATGAAGAAAACATAGGAAAAAATCCAAGTTGAGTATATCCTACAAAATATCTGACCACTATTCCTTGAAACTGTTGAAGTTATTTTTAAAAATAACAACAAAGAGTGGCCAGTATTGTAGTGCAGTGGGTAATGCCAGCATGTGATATCTGAGGGTCGGTTGGAGTCCCAGATGCTCCTCTTCTGATCCAGCTCCTTGCTAATGTGCCTGAGAATTCAGCAGATAATGGCTCAGATATTTGAGCTCCTGCAAGCCATGTGAGTAATGCAGTTGGAGTTCCAGGCTTCTGGCTTTGGCCTGGCTCAGCATCAGCCATTGCAGCCACTTAGGGGAGTGAACCAACAGATGGAAGATTTCTATCTATCTTGTCTTCTCTGTCAGTCTACCTTTCAAATAAAAACAAATAAATAAATAAGTCTTTAAAACTAACAACAAAGAACTCTGAGGATCTCTCATAGTCAAGAAACACCAAAGAATATATGACTAACTGTAACATGATATCTTAATGAAATGATGGAAGAGGAGAATGATATAAGATGAAAAACTAAAAAGAAGATGAATTTCCATTAATAATGTATCTATTAGTTCATTAATTTTTCAAATACTTCATACTAATGCAAGATGTTAATAATAGGAGAAGTGCCAGCACCGTGGTGTAACGGGTAAAACCACCGTCTGCAGTGCCGGCATCCCATATGGGTGCCAGTTCAAGTCCCAGATACTCCACTTCTGATCCAGCTCTCTGCTTTGGCCTGAGAAAGCAGCAGTAGGTGGTCCAAGTCCTTGGGCCCCTGCACCTACGTGGGAGGGAGGCCGGGAAGAAGCTGTTAGCTCCTGGCTTTGGATTGACACAGCTCCGGCCATTGCAGTCAATTGGGGAGTGAACCAGTGGATGGAAGACCTCTCCCTCTCTGCCTCTCCTCTCTCTGTGTAATCTGACTTTCAAATAAATAAATAAATCTTAAAAAAATTTTAGGAGATAGTGGGCATGAGATACATAAGGCCCTCTTTACTAGCCTGGTAACTTTTCCATAAACCTTAAACTACTATAAAATATAAATTTTGTTTTAATGTAAAAAAATAATTAACTAAAATGTCCCAGGAGATGCACCACTGGGAAAACAGCATTCTTCCTTCAAATAATAAAATATTTAAAGCATGAAAACTCAAAACAAAAATGAAAATAAAAATTTACTAATTTAGACTCCTTGTTTAGAAAAGAGTAAGTGCCCATTTTCCAGACGGGTCAATGCCCCCCATTTAAAAGCATTAGAAGCTTCATGTATAGTCAAGAACAATTTTCTTCCTCATTTTTCCACTTGTTCGACCTGCTCTGTCCATATTTAATATCTATTCAGACATCTCAAATATAATATTGATCCATGCCTTAAGGTGGCATTGATTATGCAGCATGCCATTATTAAAATGTCCCTTCATTGTAGAGACATCTGTCTCAGAACACAGGAGTGCTATTTTGTCAACAGCATATATTCAGTGGTTGTATGATTCAACCTCAGAAAGCAAATAAAGTCACATTTCATGAAGAGAGTTTAAGTTTTGAAAACAATAATAGGATGCAAGTGTGGCTGGGAAAGACCATGTACCAATTTATTTCTGAGAAGAAAAATGGAGGGAATCCTTTAAAAAGACAACTGTTTTCTATTGTCTAGAGATTACTTAGCGGAGAAAAATGTGTGTATGGTAACTGTGGCCATTTGAACTGAGTAAAACAATTAGGAGGTGATTCAAATCCCAATTTCCATCCATTTTCCTCATCTATTCATTGGCTTGTTGGAAGATAGAACAGCAAAATGAAGATTGCCAGCCAGTTCAGAATTACTAAAGGAAAAGATTCTACATTCTATTATTCTCACACACTGTGGCAAACCAGGCAGAATTGAACCATTCTTTTGGAATTCAAAAGCTGTATAATTTTTCCAGCAATACTTTCTAGGTACAGTATTTTCTTTGGAAAGCATGTTTTATGTGATTTCTTTTTGTTGCTGTAGTTTTGAGTAACACAAATATTACTTCAGTCTAAGACATTTGTTCTCTCAGAAAATGTTTCCAGAATAAAAATTTGAGATTCAGTACAGCAACATAATAAATTTTTTTACCATTCTGAGACCTCAAGAGATTGAACTGCATATGTAGGATATGAGTTTTGTGAGTTTACCAAGACTAATTAATGTCTAGAAAATAAGTATTAAAATAATACATGATGAAGTATGACCCAGAAATTCCATCCCTAGCTGTGTACCCCAAACTGGAATTCAAACAAAAGCTTTTCCATGCATGATCATAGAAAAATTACTCACTATAATCAAGTGGAAGAGCAACCCAAATATCTATGATGAAGGGACCAACAATTATGGTATATCCATATAATAGAATATTATTCAACTATAAACAAACAATATATACTACAGCATGAAATTTGAGAATATGATGCTAAGAAGTCAAGTAAAAAAGGTCACATACAGTATGATTCCACTCACACGAAATCTCCAGAATAGACTAATCTATAGAGCCAAGAAAGCATGGTTGCCAGGCGCTGGAGGGTATGATAAAAATGTTCTTGAGCCAGACAGTACTGATGGTTACACGGCATTGTGAATTTACTAAAAGCCACTGAATTACATATTTTTAAATGGTTAGAACAGGGGCCAGGGTTGTGGTGTAGTGACTAAACCTGCCATCTAGAATGCCAACATTACATATGAGAGCTGGTTCATGTCCCAGCTGCTCCATTTCCCATCCAGCTCCCTCTAATGGCCTGGGAAAAGCAACAGAAGATGGTCCTAGTACTTGGGCCCCAGCCACCCATGTGGGAGACCCAGAAGACGCTACTGGCTCTTGCTTCAGCCTGGCCCAGAGCCAGTCATTGTGGCCATCTGGGTGAGTGAACCAGTTGATGACAAATTTCTCTCTCTTTCTCTCTCTCTCTCTCACTCTCACTCTCTCCCTCCCTCCCCTCTAACTCTGACTTTCAAATTAATAAACAAGACTTTAAATGCTTGGAACAGTGAATTTTATGTTATGGGAATTTTACACAACAAAAAGCAACAGGATGGATATGTTTAACCTGGAGATTAAGACAGTCACATCCCACATTGGAGTACCTGGGTTTGATACCTGGCTGCATTTCCTGACTCTGGCTTCCTGCTAATCCATGCCCTTCAAAGCAGCTCTAATGGCTTAAATAATCTGTTTCTGCCATCCACATGTGAGACCTTGACTGAGCTGCAGGCTCCTAGCTTCAGCCTGGTCCAGCCCAACCAACATGGGGCATTTGGGGAGTGATCCAGCAGATGGGAGCATTTTTCTCTTTCTGACTCTCTCAAATACGTGTGTGTGTGTGTGTGTGTGTATCACATTCTCTCTAAAATGTGTAAGTGTGTGTGTTGTGGAATGAGAAGGCCATGCCAAGATGACCATTGGCAACAGAAACTGCCTGGCAACAGGCTGTGATTGGTTAGGGCATAGACCACCCCTTGATGGATTGGCTGCCTTGGCCATATTAGCTGCTGTAGCAACTGAAATAAATGAGTCTGCGGGCTGCTTGCATCAGGCCTGCCTTCACCCAACTCCCGGGGTCTGTGTGGTGACTCTGTGCCTCTTGCTCCCACCATGCTCTTCCTTTCAGGACGAATCCACAGCAACATGTGTGTGTGTTTCATGAGAACATGTTTTTTTTATTATTATTATTTAAGAAATGTGAATTTACAAAGTGCAACTTTTGTATTGTGAGAACATGTTTTGAGAAGCTCCTGTAGATGGAACCACAAGCTTTGTATAAATGTAACTCCATGTAGTATTCATGTGGAAAGAATGGAGGCAATTAGCAAAGAAGAGACACAGACATAACCTAAATGCCCATCAACGGTAGACTGGATAAAGAAATTATGGGATATGTACTCTTTAGAATACTATACCGCAGTAAGAAACAACGAAATCCAGTCATTTGCAACAAAATGGAGGAATCTGGAACACATCATGCTGAGTGAAATAAGCCAGTCCCAAAGGGACAAATACCATATGTTCTCCCTGATCGGTGACGACTGACTGAACACCAAGAGGGAAACCTGTTGGAGTGAGGTGGACACTATGGGAAACGGTGGCTTGATCAGCATAGCCCTGACTGTTAATGAACAACTTAATACATTATCCCTCTTAGTAGTTTTTTTTTTATCTGTTCTACTTAATATGACTGGTTTAGTTCTGTAATTGATGCACAGTTATTCTTAAGTGTTGAAAATTAACTGAAATGTGATCCCTGTTGAACATGGGAGTGGGAATGGGAGAGGGAAGAGATGTATAATTTGGGAGATGCTCAGGCTGACTTGCCCCAAGTGGTGTAGTTGGAAGCATACCAGGGGATTCCAATTCAATCCCATCGAGGTGGCATGTACCAATGCCATCTCACTGTTCCAGGTGATCAATTTCAGTTCACAGTTGGTCATGGTGGAGGGACTAGGAGTCAAAGGGAGCACATAGACAAGTCTAGTACCTGCTAACGCTAACCGATGGAGTAAATAAAGGGGAGAGTGATCCAACATGGGAAGTGAGATACTCAGCAGACTCATAGAATGGCAGATGTCCTAAATAGCACTCTGGCCTCAGAATCAGCCCTAAAGGCATTCGGAGGTGGCTGAAAAGCTCATGAGAGTATTTCAGGCATGGAAAGCCAAGACACTCTGGCAAAAGATCTCTGTGAGTGAGATCCCAGTGGAAAGAACAGGTCATCAAAGAAGGAGGTACCTTTCTCTGAAGGGAGGAGAGAACCTCCACTTTGACTATGACCTTGTCTAAACAAGATAAGAGTCGGAGAACTCAGAGGGCTTCCATAGCCTTGGAAACTCATGACTGGAGCATAGGGAGATTACTGATGCCATAGACAGGAGTGTCAATTGGTAAAGTCAACAACAGGAGTCACTGTGCACCTACTCCTCATGTAGGATCTCTATCCTTAATGTGCTGTACATTGAGATTTAATGCTATAACGAGTACTCAAACAATATATTTCACTTTGTGTTTCTATGGGGGTGCAAACTGTTGAAATCCTTACTTAATGCATACTAAACTGATCCTCTGTAAAAAAAAAAAAAGAAATTATCAATTCCCAACTTGACTCTCACTGGGATTAAACATGACAATAGGTCTGCTCTGATTTCATCATCATTTAAAAAAAAATCATCTATTATTTTTCACTTTATGTTTCTGTGTGGGAGCAAACTGTTGAAATCCATACTTAATGTATACTAAGCTGATCTTCTGTATATTAAGATAATCGAAAATGAATCTTGATGTGAATGGAAGGGGAGAGGGAGTGGGAAAGGGGAGGGTTGTGGGTGGGAAGGACGGTATAGGGGGGAAGCCATTGTAATCCATAAGTCGTACTTTGGAAATTTATATTCATTAAATAAAAGTTTAAAAAAAAAAAAAGAAAAAAAGAAAAAAAAAAAAAGAGAACAAAAGAAAGGGCTCTCTTTTCCCAAGGAAATCTACTCCCTATGGATACTTGGCTCAGATATTCTTCTCTACGTAAAACATCAAAAGTGGGCCCAGAACAGGCTGTGGTGAGTGGAACAGTAGTCATGCTTGAGTGTCCCACCTAAGAAATGTATCCAGACAATCCAGCATTGGTCCATGAAGCCGCATGCCAGTGTGACTACACTGTAGATGGGACACTTTAGCACAGCCAGCAGTGTATATCCCAATGGGAGGGGGATGGATCAGTGAAGAAAAGGCTGTGATGTGAAAACAGGAAATCCTGAAAGACGCCAAGTTAAAGTAGCATTTGCCAAAAACATTTGGGCTCACGTTTGTATTCTGGGTGTGGTACATCTCTTTTATCATCTCTCAAAACCCTAGCATTTCATGAATTATACTTTAAGAAATACTGAAATAAAGCAATGTCCAGATGAGATTATATCAGTAATAATTCACAGAATTGCAACACTAACACTGATTATTGACACAGGTTCCAGTTGCTTATCAATGACTGTGGCCCAGTCCCTGGCTAAGCATCATGTCAACAACCTCATAATACTCACAAATATCGAGACAGCTGTTGTTCCCATTAGGTTATGACTAGAGGAGGCTCAGAGAGGTCAGGGACCTCTCTCAAGGATGCACACACAGTGAGTGCCCAAGCTGCAGTTTGGAAACTGGGAGTCTGACCACAGTTCTCGCCCTTGTCACCACAGAGATACCTGTAGTAAGAGCCACACTAGCAGAAAAGTGCCCAAAGTAAAGGTAAAATAAAAGTGTAAGGAAGAGAAAAGGATACTATCAATATACTTAACATGCTCTATTATAATTCTCTATTTCCACAAAGGTAACAGCCACTAAGAGCTGCTAGCAGGCAAGAACACTGTTTTTCACCTCAGTAGTTAACAGAGTGTCTAAAATAGAGTAAGGCTTTACCAAATATTTTGTAATAAATGAATGAATAAAATTGTGCCTCTTGTATAGCAACTGATAAGAATAATGTTGATACCGTATAGAGAACATTTAACTTGTGTTTTGAAATGTGCACTTTCTAAAGCTTATATGTTACTCCATCTCACTGTACTATCTTCCCAGATTACAGACAAAGCGACTGAGGTTTAATTCACTTTCCAAACTTTAATCACCTGGTAAAAAGTGAATTAAATTTCCAAGCTTAATTTCTATGACTCCAAGTTCCAGGTGACCACCCCTCTTTCACGTTTTCTATATCGATCAAGTCCTTAGTGAGGACAGATTGTTAATTATGCACTTTTTTGGGAAAAGAGAAATGAAAATTATGATGTTAGGTTCTAAAAAAAAAACACCAGAATGCAAAATTATACCCATACGTTGATTGCAACCAAGTAAAATTCACATATACACAAAGGAAACAGCAGGAAGCTACGAAAAATAAAAAAGTTTAACAAGCATGGTGAGACTATGGATACTTTTTTAACATTTTGTCTAATTTTGCCATAATGTTATTTTAAGACTAAATAAGAATTCAAGAAAATCAAAGTATGATAAAACAAATCATGTTTCAGGTTATTAGCTTGAATGGCACATTCTCAGAGAGCTCCTTGCTGACTGTGTGTTTTTTTTTTTTTTAAGATTTTATTTATTTATTTATTTGAAAGGTAGTGTTATAGACAGAGGAAAAGACAAAGAAAGGTCTTCCTTCCATTGGTTCACTCCCCAAATGGCTGCAATGGCTGGAGCTGCACCGATTCAAAGCCAGGTGCCAGGAGCTTCTTTCCTGTCTCCCACAAGGGTGCCTGGGCCCAAGGACTTGGGCCATCTTCTAGTACTTTCCCAGGTCATAGCAGAGAACTGGATCAAAAGTGGAGCAGCTGGGTCTTGAACCAGTGCCCATATGGGATTCCAGCGCCTCAGGCAGAGGATTAACCTACTGCACCACGACGCCATCCCTGCTGACTGTCTTTTAAAAAAGAAGTATCCTTTATTATTTCATATCACATCACTTTTTTAAAAAATGTTCTTCATATCACCTAAAATAATGAGATTAATTTTCTACTTGTTAGTTATTTGTCTTTGCCACCACAGTGTGAGCTTCATGAGAGCCAAGATTAGTGCCTTTAAAATAATATTTTATTGGGGCCGGTGCTGTGGTGCAGTGGGTTAATGTCCTGGCCTGAAGCACCAGCATCCCATATGGGCACCAGTTCGAGTCCCGGCTGCTCCACTTCCAATCCAGCTCTCTGCTGTGGCCTGGTGCTTGAACCCCTGCACCCACTTGGGAGATCTGGAAGAAGTTCCTGGCTCCTGGCTTAGGATCAGTGCAGCTCCAGCCATTACCGTCATTTGGGGAGTGAACCATCAGATGGATGATCTCTCTCTCTCTGCCTCTCCTCTCTCTGTGTAACTGACTTTCAAATAAATAAATAAATCTTTAAAAATATTTTATTCAAAAATAAACTGAAAAAAATAAAAACAAAACAAAAGATTATTATGTGCCCATAAACTGATTGCTTTAGGGAGAATCTGTGCTTTTGAGCCTAGGATTGCAGATTCAGGATAATTACTTGACATCCTGAGGTATCATACTTTGCTAAAGACAGAGCAAAACTGTATGAAACTGGGATTTTGAGTTTTTCTGAATCCTCCAATTAAGATTAAAATTCTGAAAATACAATCCACTATTCTCTTCAGTGGGACATTCAAAAATATCACTTAACTGTAAATATAACTTCAAACTTCCTTCTTGTATCACACAATCTATGGAATAGTCTATGTCTGTGTATGCTACGCTTTACAATGCCTGAAAACATCAGCTCTACTATTGGTCCTTCATCTTGGGGCCAGTTATCTTTTAAACAGCAGGTCAGCAAATGGCACACCCCTCCTCAAAAACTTTCTAGCACTCTCCATTAAGTCAAGAATACTTAGAACTCCTGGTCCCAATCTCCATTCAGCGTATTATTTCTTCCTACTATTCTCTGTGGGATGTTCGCTCTCTCCACATTTTGCCATTTTCATTCACCATTTCATGCCTTTTTCATATTGATTTAGTCTCCAATGCCTTGCCTCACTTATCAGATCCCAGCTCATGCTACCAGGATCAAGAGAACTGCTTCTGTTACAGCTCTGACAACTTCACATAACCAGGTTTAAAGGATTCGGTATGTTGTGATGCTAATGCATAATGTTTGCATTGCTATAGCTATTAGGTTCTGTCTTTTATGATATACTTATAGTAGATAACGTTTATCAAATACATTGGTTATGCACTTTAAATAGATGAGCCCATTTAAAATTACAACACTAGGAGCTAAGCATGATTAGCCTCATTTTAGTCAAAGAGAACCAGAGGCCTCATTGATGATGTGCCTCACCCAATAGAGCATCGTGTATATGTAGCAGAAATGTGTGCTCTTCACTGCAATATTTTTAAAATGCTCTCCAAATTTCCAGTTGTCTGCCTGAGGAATTAAATGCAAGTAAATGGTTTGGATGGCAGAAACACATGCACTTGATGTGTATGTCAAGTGTTTAGCTATGGTGCCATGCTGAGCCTAAGGCAAAAGGAAAAAATAATACTGATCCTGCCTTGATTTAAAAGTTGATATTTTTTCATTGGGGACTGGGTTGCAACTACTTGAGTTTTTAAAAAAAACCATAAAAATAAAATCCTATATATACAGATTTCTGGTACCCCTTAAATATCACACCTAACTTGTCCCACCCTAGTTCTGCCCTGCTCAGCACCACATTGGCTACGTACAGGTAACCCTCAAATAATCAGTTCATGCATTATTTTTACTTTCCATTAGTCTTTTGCCCAAGACCTTAAACTCTACGAAGGCAGTCACTGTAACTGTTCCCTGTTTGGAACCCAAAAACCTCCACACTCTATCTTTTCACAGCTAGGACCTCAAAAAAACATGCTGAATGAAAACTATTCCTGCTCTCATTTTACAATATGGTGGATTCATATTTCAAAATGACTATCAGAAGGTAATCCTTTATAATGAAAAACTTGCCATCTGACTACAGTTTTAATTTTTCATCAACTCCCAAATCAAAAGTACAGGACCAGAGAGCCACAGTCAGAATTAAAGGTCAGCTTTGTTTCCTCTAAATTCTGCCCTGAAGCTCTTCCTCCTCTAACATCTTGAAGAGCTATTTTCGGTTCCTCTCAAGGATGCCTTACACGACTATAACTAATCCTCCAAAAACAACAATGGGATTCCTGCTGCTCATGAGTCATGATACTTTGTGTGATGAAAAATATGGGCCAAGGAGTCCTTTCAAACTTCTGAAAGATAATTTCCTTTCTGCACTCTGTGCTAATACAACATTTTGGTCAACTAAAGATACACTGCAATGTCAAGTAACCGTCAACTAAGATAGCCTCTGTATTCCAGTGCTATCACTTTCTAGCTGTGTCATATTAGCAAGATAAAGAATCCCTCCAAGACACATCAGGAAAATTGAGGTAAGAATAACATTTCTGTTGAATGACTATTTAAGTTTTAAGTGAGACAATGTTGGGCCTAGGACACTATAATTGCTTCTAAAATATCAACTTTTTTTTTTTCATTTAAATGTCACTTAATGGTAATGACACATGCTGAGAAATGAGTTGTTGGGCAATTTCCTCATTCTCTGCACATCATAGCATGAGCTTATGTAACCTAGAAGAGACAGGTCAATCAGCCCTTGAAGAACCTTGAAGAAATGAAGAAATGCGGGGCATGTGATATGCATGGGGCTGCTTCCTGCATAACCTGGCTCACTGTTTTAGAGTAAACTTTTTTATATGTATAAAGATTGAACTTTAAAGAAAAGACAAACAGTACAGCAAACACACAAACCTATAACATAGTCTTTTCTCGTGATCATCAAACACAATGTACTGACCATAACCTTGTCTGCTATACTAGTACACAACTGGCAGTGCTGTGGATTTCTTTATATGAGCCCATCGCAGACACACATATAAAACATTTTTGCTTCAACATTATTATGAATAAAAGGTCACTTGTAGTAATTTTTTAGCTCCATTTCAATCTTAGCAATCCACCATTGAATGTGGCCTATTATTGACCGAAACATCCTTATGTGATGCATGGTGATATATTAAGAATTACCACATGTCAGGCATGGGGCTAGATGTTGGAAGCTCTGGCTATCACAGGCCCTTAGCGAGTAGCTATTAAATTAAGTTCTATCTATGGAGAACCTACTTTGCAAGGTGCTCTGCAAACACTGTAGGAACAAACCAAAATCCCAGCCCTAAATATTGTATTACATCAGTCTAGGAATTCTACTTATTTAAAATAAAAAGGGAAAGGATACTAATAATTAAAGTAAAGAAGATGATAAATAAATATGAGTCTGTTAAGGAAGAATCGAAACATACAATGTTATTGGCGATTCAATATAAGAAGGTCTGAAGGGAAAATTTTGCATCTTTGCTCAATTATGTGAAATAAACAGCATATTCAGAGAAAATGCAGGGGGAAAAAGTGCTTTAGGTTGAGAGATGTAGATTCTGGCAACTATCTCTCCTTGTAAGGGCAGTACTGTGACATCATCTCACCTTTCACGTGTAAAATAAGGACAGTCAGAGGATTAGGTGGAATAGCCTTGGTTAGTTTGTAAATTTAGGTCCTCTGGGAAGAAGATGCAATCACACACTGAGCAGCACAGGAGAGTCTCTGGGAGAAAGGCTGGTAAAGGTGTTATGTGATGATGTGGGCCCCTCCATCTCTATTCTTATGTTGAAATTCAAACCTTTGGCACCTCAGAACGCAACTATTTGGAGATTAGATCTTTAAAGAGAAATTAAGTTGAAATAAGGACATCAGATGGGCCCCAAATCCCATCTCCTTATTAGAAGAGGAGGTTTGGACCTAGGCACACACAAAAGGAAGACCAGGTGAAGAATGGAGAGAAGATAGACATCTACAAGCCAAGGAGAGAGGCCTCAGAGGAAAACAGCCCCACTAACACCTTGATCTCAGACTTCAAGCCCCCCAAACAGAAAATGTACCTCTGTTGTAAAATCCATCCACTTTGTGGTACTTTGTTAGGGCAGCCTGAGTGAACTAGTAAGGGAGAGTGCAGGGAAGAGGGAGGAGGAGGAGAACTTTCAGACCACCCTGCAGATCTGACTGCAGGAAAAGGGGGATGGGGAGAGGGAGAGGGAAGAGGAGGGTGAGGGAAAGAGAGAGGGGAAGGGAAGGGAAGGGAAACGAAGAGAAGGGAAAGGGAGAGGAGGGGAGGGAAGGGGAGGGGAGGGAGGGAAGAAGGAGAAAGGAGAGAGGAAAGGAGAGACAGAAAGGAGGATGAAAAGAGCTCCAACCTGCAGGGTAGTCCTGAGAAAGTGTAGCGCAGGACAACAAGGAGTTGGGAGCACAGATTCCCCTTGGAGAACTCCCCACTGGACAGGAAGGGCCTGGCTCCAGCGCTGTGTGCAGATCCCAAGCATGTGGCAATTGAAAGCCATCAGCACATTACCCTTCTTGCAGTTGGTTCTTGCCTGTAGGGTGACCAGAGCAGCATGCTGCCATGGCAGCCACAGTGAGCATATTTTGAAAATGCTAAAGAAAGTTGTTATTATGGTTATTATTCCCCTTGACACCAATGCTACTGCTGTTACTACTGCTGCTATGACTAAGCCAAATGTGTTCTTTCACTAAATGGAGGAAAGGATGAAGAGGAAGCAATAGAGGAGAAAAATAAGTGCAACTAACTCACCTTTATAACTAAGTGTTCTAAGAAGAAGAAACTTTTATTGAGTGTGCAACAAAAGCTAGGGGCAGGCATTTAGCATAGTGGACAAAACATCTATGTCTCACATCAGAGTACCTGGGTTCAATTCCCAAAACTTGCTCCTCCCTCCAGCTTCCTGCTAATGCAGATCCTGGAAGGTAGCAGTAACAGCTCAAGTAAAGGGGTCCCTGCTACCTACATGGGAGATGTGAATAGTGTTCCTGTCTCCCAGATTCAACTCTAGATCATACGTGGCCATTGTGGGCATGTGTAAAGTGAGTTAGCAGATAAGCAATGTCTCTCATGCCCAATCACTGTTTCTCTCTCTCTCTCCCTCACTCCCTTGTAAATAAATAAAGTTGAAAACCTACATACTAGAATTGTGTGCCTGTGTTTAAAGTATATCATGTTACCTATATTACAACCTATTGCATAGGTACTATTTTTATTCTGTTTTCACATACTAGGAAGCGAGCATACCTAAGACTTTAATAACTTACCCAAGAGCACAAGGGCAATGGTGGAGCCATGATTCTAAGCTAAGTTCCTCAGCTAGGCTACACTCCAGTGAACTCCATAACCTTAATCCACGAAGGTGCTGGAGCAAAGACCACAGTAATATAAAAATATAATCTGAGGGGGCATCTGCATCCAAAACACCCCCATAACTGACTTACCATAATGCCCAATATTTGACCATTCAAATTTCATCAATGTGGCATAAGATATATATCTTTAATAATCTCTAATTAACCCAGTTTCATTAACATCACATGAGAGTTCTTAATCAATATAGTCTACTGTCTTCATGAGAGAAATGGGGGAATAACAGATGAATGGGAGCATATGTAACTATTAATTTTGTATTATTTTTGGCAAGTTCAGTCAGCAAAGGTCAGCTAAGTTTTCATTGCTGGTTAAAAACAAAACAAAAGATAAAGGAAGGAAAATGTCAGGGTTCTTATATTTCAAAAGACTAGGATGTAACAGTGTAGTACAACCCACTTCTGAATCTTTAATTTTGTAACCAAGCTTCCAAATCATGTTCTGTAGATCCCCCAGTTAGAGAATTGACCATTGTTTTACCATAGACATTTTCCTTACCTGGAGAGGATAGTCTTGTTAGTAAAATGCCTTTTGATTAGCAGATAATTTAAATATATCCTATGCATGGTGGAGCAGCTTTCAAATATTTTAAATAAAACAAAAGAAACTTCTGTAAAAACTTTACATATACAATGTAATCTTCCTCTTATGATTCAGTAGGACTTTAAGATACTATATTTCAGCAAGGTCACACTGTGAGTAATTCTACAAAGATAACACAGGAAGGAATTAACACACAGTGAGCATCAACTCTGAGAAAGGCTCTGTTGAAGATACTTCCTGCATATTATCTCGGTGGGATAGATATCTCTGTGATACCCAGTGAAACTGAATCAGAGAGAGGTAAAGGATCGGTACAGAACCACACAGTTCAAGATGGATAAAATAAAGATATGGAACCATATTTGGGTTGATTTCATATTGGTTAAGACATGCTTTTGGCTAAAATTATTAGGCTGAAGTATTACAGACAGTATCTAAAACAAAGAACAGTTTATTTTCATGGAAAACAAAACATATAGAAGTAAGCTGCACAGTGCTGATATGGCCAGTATGACAGCTCGATGAAGTCACAGACCCAAGTTCCTTCTATGTTTCTATTCAGCTTTCCATAGCACTGGTTTCAACCTCAGGATCACAGATGGATGCTAGAGTTCTAGCCATCACATCCATACTCTAGGAAAAGGGAGAGGTGGGGAGAAAGAGAGAGAGAGACAGAGAAAGAGAATATTCAGATACCTCCTCAAAGGCTCCACTCAATAACTCCAAATTGTTTTGTCCACCCCTAGTTACAAGAAGGCTGGGCACTTTATTGAGAGAATCAAAATGGAGGAAGAAAACAATAGAAAGTGGGTAGGTAAGTAACAGTCTATTCTAGTAATATAGCCCATGCCATTTCCATTGTGCTTTGCTACTAAAGAAACAAGAATCTAGGATAGGATAAAAGAACGATTTTCATACCTCCTCATCAACTGAGAATTGTGCTATTTGAGATGGTGTATTGCTTATGAGAATGAATTATCATCTTTAGATGTCTTGGTGAGGAGAAAAAAGATATCTGATCAGATACACTGAGCTCAAATTCAAGTTATCTTGATGTGTAAAATAGTAATTTAAACATTAAATTGGCTGAATAACATCTAAATGCTTTGAATAGGTGCCCAAGGGGGGTCTGTGAATGTGTCCAGAAAAATAAGTGAGACTGGAATTGTTTCTCTTTATAAATTATAATATTTAAAGAATTCAATTTGGGGAGTTAATCAGTGAATGGAAGATCTCTCTCTGTCTTTGCCTTTCAAAAAATGAAAACAAATTTAAAAATTCAAATAATTCCAGTTTTGGTAACCCAAAATTTCTCATTTGAAATTGGAACTTGGATAATTTATTCTTTAGTTTCAAATTCAATAACCCTAGCTAGTTATTATAAACATGTGAATATAATGTATGTATGCATGCATTTTGCTTCCAAAAAGAATTAGGCAGCCAAATTTACAAAGTCATGGCAAAGAGCTTCACAAATGTCTTAATTTTAGATTCTGTTTCTATGTACTTTAAATACAAAGAAATACTTAGGTTAGGCTCTTAGAACCAAAGAATGTTACAGCTGGGAGGATGCGTGGAGATGCTCTTGATGACCTAATCTATTGGAACATTAGGCCTGTGCTGTTTATCTTTCCTTCTCGCTTATACTGTTGTCTTATATGTGCCCATTCAGCAGCACTTAAACAGCCTTCCTATATTTGTGAACTTTCTCACAGTATAAATCTTGCCCTCCCAACGTAGAAGCCAGACTCATTTTTTCCAGACTTCCCAATATCAAGGACATAGGTATTTGATCAACGCTTCCTCAGTTAGACTCATTCACACAGAACTTTGATTCAGAAGGGAAAAATGTGTGGCAAAAGGCATACAGTGGAATCTACCTCCTGGTATACATAAAGAAGAAACAGAGAAGGCCCAAGGGAGGCAGAGACAGTGGTTCTGTGGGTAGCAATGTATACATTGCCCTTGATGCTAGGTTTAATCTCTATGTCCAGGAATTGTGGCAGCAGGGAATCTAATGGGAGAAACAGTATAACTGAAGATATTTCTTAGGTGGAAAACCTCCAAGCCTGGACTTCTGCTCTTGCCTCTTAAAGAAATCTTGTTTTTAAAAATAAATCCTTTTTCTGAAAAAATAGTTAGATAAAGTTCTGTTATTTACAAATCAATATCATGGCATATATACCTTCTTTTATAGAGGAGAAACTCAGACTCAGAGATAGTAAAGGAATTACAATTTATAACATCTGATGATTTAATATGCAACAGAGTGACACAGGCATGAATTAAGGAATCAAAACCAACATGCTAGCCAACATGTACCATCAGGAGCCAGGAAAATATACATATAAGGGAGGGTATAACATAAAGTTGGAAAAAGGGGAGTTTATTGTTATAGACACTCTTTTCTGTGGTATATAACTTAATATGTTGGCAAAAATCCAAGAAGATGATAAGAACCCAGAGCCGGATAGCTCTTAACAAACTTGGAGAAAGCAATGCCCATATTAAGTGAAGCAGAAACGCCAGAACTATGATGGCAGATGGTGAAAGGAGAAATCGAAAGGCTCAAAAGATGAGGCATGCAAGGGTATACAGATCAGGTAGGGCTGAAAACCAAAAGCCAACAATGTTCCATGGCAGAACACAGAGAGCATGGGGAATACAATGCTCTACCACACAGTGGGGAATAAGTTGATAAACAGGGCACCAGAATCATTGAAAAGCTCAATGATTGTTTCATCTAAGTCAGTAAACTATGGTCCCTAGTCAAACCAACTACTATCTGCTTTTGTATAGCTCATGAGTTAAGATGTATATAGGTAGGTAGGTAGGTAGACAGACAGACAGACACAGATGATGGAAAACCAAAGAAGAATATTTTGTAACATATGAAAATTATATAATTATAATAAACTATTGACAAACAATGTTTTATTAGGACAAAGACATGCTGATTCATTTATCTACTATCGAGGGGTACAATGGAATGTGATATAATGGAAGAGCTGATAGGGACCCAAAGTTTCATAAACTCTAAAATATTTAGTATCTGATTCTTACAGATAAGTTTGCCAACTGCTGTCTCTAACTATGCAATTAAAAGATTATCAAGAAGGAGGACTGTTGAGACTTTATTTTACCTAATTCTCATAGTCACACCAGGTTTCAGAAAGGAATACACTGCTGGACAGAACTAGCTCCAGCAGTGGTCCCTAAGAAGTTCCTCGGAGGACAAGGCAACAGCACAGCAAGTGTCTACAGTTCTTCCACAAAGGGACCTATGGCAATTGAATCCAGTAAACAATGAAAAGAGTGGTACATAGATATTGTAAAAACTGTTGTGCATAGGCTATGAACTGGCACTGATATCCAGGGACAAAGAGTGTCATCATCTCTCCCTTTTAAGAATAGGACATATACTGAGGATCAGGTAATGGAGTATTAGCCCAGATCTGGCTCCTAATGGATCCACTTGGTCCATGGACCCAACAAGTTGACATTTTCTTACTCTTTGTATAACAGTCAAACTCAGCAGTTGGCAGAGCTCCCACATTGGTTCTTCAGCCCATAACATAAGAGCTGTCAAAGTGGGAACAGTCAGATGGAAGATAGTAAGTCAAAAACAATATTGCATCCCAAGATTGACAGGGCCTACCAAAAGTTAGTGGCACTATTAAGATCTAAAGGATACAGATATGATATACCTGTTATTTCTTTATTCAATTTGAAAATTTTAATTTGCTCCTTATAGAAACCATATGGATCCTAGGGACTTATTGTGGATAACATAAACTCATACAAACATTAGCCACAATTGTAGGTGCTCTGTCGAAAGTGGTAATCTTGAGAGGGCAGATTAAGATAGGCTTAGATACATGATCTGGAGCCAGTGATCTAACAAACACATTCTTCTCCATCCCCCTCAGGAACAAAGATTAGCAGAGGTTTACACTGTGGAGATAGGATGGACTTGCCCAGAACTATGTTAACTTTTCTTCCTACTGTTACAATAGATCCCTGGACCTGAATCATTTGAACATTTTGGAGAATATTATATGGATTCAGTATATATAGGTGATATCACATTAACTGAACCACATCAGCAAGAAGTGATAAGTACAGAAGAAGAATTGATAAGATATATATTAGGCAAAGGGTAGAAAATTAAACCCTACAAAAATGCAGGAGTCCATTTCAGTGAAGGTTTTAGGGACTCACTGGACTAGAGTATTCCAAGGTATCACCTCCAAAGCAAAGAACAAACCCTTTCATCATGCATCTTCTACTACTGTAGAGGAAGCACTGTTTCTAGAGGCAATAAATCCTCAACCTGATATATCTGATATTAGTGTCCAGTCAGGAAATTTTCATGGCAATAATTGCTAACTTGAAGTGATGAATATGATAATTTGCATAATCATGATGATCATTTCATAATGTATGTGTATATCAAAGCATTAGGTTGTACATTCAAATATATGCAAATTTCAGTTGTCAGTTACACTTCAGTAAAGCTTGGGAAAAATAATTACTAACTAGTAAGAGATGATTGGCTGCTAAGGAGTAAAGAAAACTCAGAAGACCAAGCATCGCACAGATAGTAGAAGCCATTATTCAGGTTTGCCATTCTGATAGCTGGAGAGAGTATGTCTATCACCAGCTGGATGACATGGAAGTTCATCTCTGAGGTGCTTCTGACTAGGATTGGCCAACAGGAACCAGCTTCCTGATCTGTTAAAGAAACTTTCTGGGAAGCTGCCAGTAGTGGGTGCTCTGGAATTCACCAGACCCTTCCTATGAGATTCAAGAGGAACTAGGCACGGAGTAAACCTCACTAGCTGTTGCCCACACCAACTCAAGCTTCCCAGAGAGAAAGTGGAAGCAAGGACAGTTCATCAGAACTAGGAATAGAAGCCCCTTCTACTGAAGTGACCTTCCAGTGCCCTCTACTGGCAAAGTTTATCATCACGCTATCTGGCAAATTAGGAAACCCTACAGCATCCAACTCTGATAGGAGCAAACCATGGAAAGGAGACTTGGATCTGAGAAGCAATAGCCTAAAATCACACACAGCCCACCTTTTTGAGTATTTAGCTTCTGTATGCATCCTTCTACACACATCTGAACTTCTACACAATGAAAACACATGATTTTAACTTATAAGATAGACATCCTCTTTATAAGTGAAGTACTTACACTTTCCCCAAAATAAGGAGACACAAAAACCCACAGTCTTAGTATATGTGTCTGACTACATTACTTTCTTCTAAAAGTCAGAATCCTCCTAAATATTCTGTTACCAAAAGACTAAACAATAATGTTTACTTTACAAGCTTGCGTAAACAATAATAATGTGAAAAGGGAAGAAAAAGAGGTGATAAGCATATACAAATAAATACATAAATGTAACAAGCAAAGAGAAAATATGCAAACCACTCACACGTTGAAGGCTGGACTTGATATTTGTGATCCCTTTCTCCTATTTTCCATTTATTATTTCCCTAGCACTCTAACAAAACCTCAATTGGTCAGTGCTTTTTCACTTGGCTGTGAACAAACCCCTGTTATTTCTATTTCTAAATAACAGTCCTACCTTTCTTCAATTTCTTTGTATTTTTGCAACCTTTACCATTGGATATATTAAAAGTCACCCCCAGAAAATTCACAGAGATAGGCTTCTTTGCTTTCATTGCATAACACCACAGTTTCTTCTTAGTAACTAGAAGCAATCACTCCAGCCAGAAGAGTAATCCCATTTTCCTTCACTGGTAGAATGGCATAGGAACTGCAAAAGCTAGATGGCAGTGTCATCTTCCAGCTCAAAGGAACTATTGTTTGTGTTCTTTAGTGGAAGCTTCCTCCCCTTATAAGTCCAGAGATGCCAAGACTTAACAGAAAATAAAACAATGCAAGTGTTTTGGTATCAAAAATGAATCACTCCTATATCTGCCCTTCAATCCATTAATCTATGTATGATTATTCTAGTTATAGCAATGATAGAACCATAAAATAGAATCTGGTTTATAATACCATATCCTGTAAAACAGAATCACATCTTTTAGTGTGTTGTCTTCTAATTGGTGCGGTGACTAAATACAGTGACGTCATTTCACCTTTCATTTAAGTCACAACTTCCAAATATCGAGTTGTTAGTGCCACAGACATACACTCATTTATTTGCTTCCTTTGCTACAAAATGAGCTTCCTGATGAGAAGTCATGCTGTGTGGCATGTGGCAATGGCAGATAAGATGTTCCATGTGCAAAGCATGGTAGCTATGGTAGAAGCATTATGGGCAAGGAAGGCAAATCCATATCCAAAATTTATTTTATTCAAATAGGGACAACTCTGCCTTCTCCACAATGGAAGAAGTTCATAAATCAACCTTTCACTTTGAGTATGGTGGAATTCTCCCAAGAATGGTGCCCTATCAGAGACCTAACAACGATGTCTCACTCCCAAATTAGGTAGCATTATAATACAATGTCCATGCTGCTAGCCCATGTGTAGCTTCCATTTCTACTACTTTGTTCATGGATCTATCAAACAATTGCTTGGTCAGCTGGAGAAGAGGCTTAAGTGACATCAACAGAGCATTTCCTTATTAAGATTCTTCTCTGTGAGGGAGGCATTTGACACAGCAGTTAAGATGTCACTTTTGATACTGGTATCAAATATCAGAATTCATGGGTTCAAGCCCTTGGTCTGCTCTGGATTCCACATTCCTGCTCATGCACACCATGAGAGACCTCAAGTGATGGCTCAATTGGTTGGGTCCCAGCCACCCTTGTGAGAGGCCCTAAGTTCCTGGCTCTTGGCTTTGAATTCATCCAGCTCCTGCTGTTGCAAGCATATGGGACATCAGCCAGCAGATGAGATAAATCCCCCCCCCTCAATCCCTTTCAAATGAAATATATGAGTAAGCAAATAAATAAATAATTTCAAAGAAGTTTCTTCTCTGTAATGAATACAGTTTGGGTACATTCACTTGAGGCAATACTGTCTTCTAATTCTATGCCCATTCCAAGAAGGTTATCCATATATTTTTCCTCATGCTACCTGGTCACCAATCTACTAATCCTGTTCTTTTCAAGACCATGTAGCGAAACTAACCACAGCAACCTTCTAATGAGTACCAGTCTGTACTTCCCACCTTTCTCTCACTCTAAGGTACGATATCCAATTTCCACTTGAAGTTTCACCAAAGGAGGACTCTCCTTCACCAGTGTCCTTGAGGATCACCCTTTTTAGAGACTCCAATGCTATAGCTGTCCAATCTCAGCGGCACCCACATATCATTAGACTCACCTATATTCTGGGCTTGAGTATTTTTCTTTTTTTAATTTTTCAGTCACCTGGTCCTAAGGAATTCCCAAGAAAGCCATTGTGACAAAGAGGCAAGAAAACAGGAGTCATTATCAAAGGGGCAAGACCTTCTTGGTCATGAGTTACTAATACTTGCTGAAACTGCCTGAATTGGTGTCTTATATACTGTTCCACTTAATGATAGTGTACATACCCAAGCTTAT
Source organism: Oryctolagus cuniculus (assembly GCF_051225735.1). NCBI lineage: Eukaryota > Metazoa > Chordata > Mammalia > Lagomorpha > Leporidae > Oryctolagus > Oryctolagus cuniculus. The sequence goes on along the minus strand of NC_142872.1, from coordinate 43,954,845 downwards.
GTCTGACGCAAACACATACAGCACGTGATGATAAGCTCAAGCCAAATGGTCCTCTGATATGCCCCATAATTAGGTATTTGGTCTCTACCACAACCCAGCAGCAAAATAGAAACTGTTTCTAAAAACGTAACTATTATCAACAAATAAAGGCATATACTTACTCCAAAATCCTGGAGCTCTATTCTAAGGCCTACTGCTATTTATCAGACTCTTCACCACATTCCTGGTAGCCACAGAAACTTCAAATATCACTGAATCTGCAGAATCATAAGATTCATATGATAGAGCAGCTTACAATACATCCTAGATCTTTTTTTTAGCCTGTTATCCCCAGTTGAAACCGAAATTTTACAATGTGACTCTGTCAAAAGGTCAAAACAGCACACTCAATTTTGGTATGTATTGACTCTCAAGTCTAAGAAAGTCTACCAAGCATTGTGCCTGCTTTTTCACGGTGAGTGTCACAGGCGTATTTCATCTTGGAGGGAATACCTTGACATGCCCCAGGTCAGTGAACTCACAGAAACTTCACTGAAATGTCAAGGCTCTAGAATTTTATGCCTTTTATTCCTCATCCTCAGTATCACACTTGTTTTTCCAAGGCATCAAAGCACTTGCTACTTCCTGGTCATCAGATCTAAATGACATAGTGTTATCAATGTAGTGATGTTTTGTTGAAGTTAGGAATGATCAAGATCACTGAAGAATATATTATGACAGAGAACAAAAGAATTAATGTAGCCATGTAGCAAATGTAAAGATAGCAGTATTGGCTTTGCCTAAAAAAAATTCCGCTTCTGGTGGTCTTAGAAACTGTTATGGGGAAAATATTACCCAGGTTAATAACCACACACAAAATGCCAAAGGCTATGTCAACTTACTCCAGTAAACATACTGTATCTTGGACAGTAGCTGTTAGCATTAGACTGAATTTATGATAGCCCACAGTTTTTCTCCAAGATCCACTCAACTTCTACACAGGTCAAACTGGTAGGTTAAATGGAAATATACCCCTATTTTTTTTTAATCTTGATGATATTACCAATTTTTGCAGTTCTTCCAAGGAAGGTTGTGGCATTGCTTCTGGTTAACTATCTTAGTGGCGAGGAAAATTCCAGGGCCTTCCACTTAGTCTTTCCTATCTTAACAGCCCTCATTTGAAGTGTTAGAGAGACATATGGATATTTCACCCACATCCTGTAATATCTTTTCAAATTACACATTCAGGAACTAGAGAAATAACTAAGGAATGAACGGGGGGATGAATTATAACAATTAAGACTAAAATTTGAAACAAGACTGCAGCAATTTTTTAAAATTTTATTTACTTATCTTTATTTTAATTTATTTGAAATGCAGAGAGACAGAAACATATCTTCTATTCACTAATTTACTCCCCAAATATTTGCAACATCCAGGGCTAGCCCAGGCCAAAAATTATGAGCCAGCGATTCAATCTAAGTCTCCCTCATGCGTGGCAAGGATTTAAGCCCTATCTCTCAGGGTGCATATAAGCAAGAAGCTAGACCCAGAAGTTGAACCAGGACTTGAATCCAGGCATTCTGATAGGAGAGGTCAGCATCCCAAGTAGCATCTTAACTGTTGTGCCAAGTTCTCACCCCTGAGAATACACCTATGACTTGATTGCCATAAGTCCCTTAATTGTATTCCCAGAAATCAGCACCAATTCAAAAGCCAGTGCCTGGCTTATTTCTTTCCCACCATTGCACAATATAGTTATTTCTTTTCAACATTGCACAGTCTAGTTGGCCACAGTTCCTTTGATGAAGGCTTGAAGAAAGATTTAAGATTTATAGTATTTGTGTAAATGTTACAGGGTCCTCCTCAAGAGGACCCAGACTTTCATTCAATCAGGAGACTATGGATCTGTGAATTGGCATATGTCTAGAAATAAGACTGTAACTCATCTCTGCAGTGACATAAGTTAGTTTCTCTGCTACCAGAACTGGAGAGTTTTTGGTTATATAGGTCAAGCAATATTCTAGTAGGTAGTCCATAAATTTTGTTACTAGAGACAGTATATTCAATTATTCACTGCCAAAGGTCTCTATACACCAAGGAACTCTGATTACCAATATGTTCCTGCTATACTTCATGTTATCAAGGTGTACTCAGTGTGTTTTTTAGAAATTAAGACTTTCCATTTGGTATCTGCTACTCTATAATGCCGGCATTCCCACTGAAATCACATAGTGCATCTGGATACCTCACACAATAGCTGAGGACCATAGAAGCAGGAAGCAAAAACCAAACAAACAAAAACCCACACTAGAGCTAGGTAAAACTCCTTCCCATATCCCTTTGTTGTAAAAAATCATTATATAGGAACTAGCCAAAAAGGTACATTTACAAGATACAACTCCAACATAACAAGTAGGGTGATCAAGGAAAGATTTGAAACAAAGGGTCAAAAAGTGATAACTGCTACTTTTGGACTGTGCTTTGAACTATTCATCAACTATCATAGAAGGTTGCCTTTTTTGAGTAGAATGTAGAGTGTAATGGAGCTCTGTAGCAGGTCCAAGATGTGATGTGAACAACCCTTGCAGACTGGCAATTTTTCTAACTCTGGTAGAATTTTAAAGACACATGTAAGGGAAATGACACTCTAAAGAATTACAATAAACCCCACAGACTTCTATCATCATCTCCAGGGTGCGGAGCAAAGCTATGCCATTTGGAGCAAAGAATTAAGCACCACTAGAAAAGGTTTTCCTGGCATGCTACTGGACTGTGGCAACCAATCATGGCTCATCATGTGATCATGTGAACATAACTGCCCATAATGAGCTGGATTCTTTCATGCTCACCAAGTCAATTCTTCCTAAGGTTGAGAGCAAGCAAGAACAGGACAAGAGGAAATAATTGAGCACAGGCTAGCAATCCAGATCCCCAAAACATCCACATATGTTGTACCTTTATTTCTCCCTCTACTATGATGTATGGCCACATTGCAGGGAGATCCCTTGTAACTAATTAGCAGAAGAGAAAAATGTTATACTTGTTCCATAGGCTGTATATCTCAGTATATGAATGGAAGTTGAAAGTGGACTACAGTTATACTATAGTCCTACTCAAGAATGTCAGGATGAGAGGAAATAACCTCAATGGACAGCCTTTTAGGTGGTACAGCATTCATCCACCTTGTGTAAGAAGAAAGTGGCTTAGAAGAAACAAAGTTTGCAAGGTTAGGTATGAAGACATTTGAGTAAGAGGTGCAGATGACTTACAGCAGTAGACACAAACAGTAACAATCTTTGACTACATGTTAAAGACCAACAGAGAATACCAACGACACTAGAGGCAGTATCAACCATACAGAATCACTTGGCAACTTCACACCATCTGTGCTTTATCATTGTCCACCTCAGTGCTGACAACATGACCACTAATGGAGTCAGACTAGACATGAGCCCATAATGGCAGCTACTCATGAAGGTTGATCCAGCCCTGACAATATCAAATATAAAACCTCTCAGCAAAATAGATCATAATGGGCCCCCAATTCAGTTATCATTTAAAGAGGTCAGTCTACTGTATAGCAGCAAGTTGATCACATTGGATTCCTTCTACCACAGAAGCACAACAAACTGAAAAATATTGTTGATATATATTTGCCTTTCCTTCCCACAAAGCCCTTATCCAGTGCCAGCATGTGAAAATTCAGTGTTTGGTATACCAGCTGGGAATTCCATGTAACAGTGCCTCCAACCATGGGGGTAAGGGAGTAGGCAAATGACCACAGCACTGCAGCATCCCATACTCTTTGAAGCTAATAGCCTGATAGTGCAATACGGTGGCTTTTGGAAGGCATTCCTGAGGGGTCATCTTAGAAATAGTACACTGAATATGGCAAGTATGAGTGCACCCTGTCTTAGTCCATTTGGGGTACTATGAAAAAAAACCCAGACTGGGTAATTTACAAACACGAAAAATCTATTTCTTACAGTTGTGGAGGCTGGGAAGTCCAAGACAAATGTGCCAGCATTGATGTCTGAAAAGGCAGCTCTTCTCCTTGTCAGATGGTCCCTGTTGCCATGTCCTCACAAGATGGAAGACAGAATGGCAAGAGAGTGCTCCTTGAGCTCTATGATAAGAGTGCTAAACCCATTTGTGAGGGCAGTCATGTTCCAAAAGCCACTCCTTTTAATACTGTTGCATCAGGAATCAAATTTCAAAATGAATTTTGGAGGGGCCACCACCATTCAAACCTTACCATGCCCTCAAACAATGATCATACATGGTGCTGTGTTCACAACAGGCAGAATACCTGAGTCCAGGAACTAAGAAATGGAATTGGAATAGTCCTATCCTATCATTATCAGAGGCCAATTCAGAGAATCTGTGCTAACCATTTCAAAATTCTATACCATGTAAATCGTGAAGTCCTGGTTCCAAGGTGGCAAGCCTTCACCAGAAGATACTGTAAGACTTCCATTAACTTTTATGTTATCACTATCACCCTGTCACTTCAGGCCTCTTACAACAACATACCAGTAGGCATGTCAAAGATACATTGTTTAGGAACTTGAAATCATCAGGATACATACTTGGCACTGATGTGGTCCATTAAAGCATCTAGGCCCATGCATTAGAGACTTGGTCCCCAAAGACCTTTGTTGTTTGTTAATGGATTAATGGTAATAGTAAATGGATTAAAGGTAGAATCTTGATCTAATTATAGCATTTAGGAGGTAGATGCAGGGGGAGATCTTGAGGTAACTTGGGGCTTTCCCCTGAACTACCCTGAAAGGTAGTTCTTATGTATCACAGTATAATTCTGCTAAAATAGTGAGAGATATTCTCAATTATTTGGGGGATCAAAATGAAAAATATAATGATACAGAAGATTTAAACACAATCAAAAAGCAAGTCTGAACCAATTACAGAGGCTGATTATGCTATCAAAAATTCTCTTAGCACAATACGTTAGAATTTCATATGTTCCAAAAAGCAGAAAAATATAAAATTTTCATACCTTTGAAAAATCAAATTAAAGAGTTAATGGCAAATATAAAATCACAACAGAAATTAGAAATTTTTAAAAACTGAATGTTAATTAAAATTCTACGTATCAAAATTTATGGGATGCAGTGAGAACAACATTTATAGGAAAATATATAACTATCCTAAAGCACATCTTTTAGAAATAAAGAATAAAAGTAAATGAATAGACAACCAGTTTAATTAGGAAACCATAACTAATTTGGGAAGTCTCCAGGAATTCAAAGTTAATATTAGAACTTCAGTTAATATGGTTGATTACATTAACCAATTAAAAGAGAAAGATCCTATGACTCATCTTAATTTATGCATGGAAAATAAGATTAGGTAAAATTCAACATCCCTGTAGGTTAAACCCTCAGCATACAGGAATAGAAGAAACTTCCTTTTGACATATTCCAAAAGACAAGCAAAAAATCCCTCACAGCAAATATTTTAGATAATGACAAAATGTTAAATCAGACCTTCAACATCACTGCTTGTATTCTGTGTGGTACTATAGATTCATCCTAAGTATTAAGGTGATTGACTTAGTCTATTTGTGTTAAGTATATAACAAAACATTTAGGACTGGTAATTTACATGAAAAAAAAACCACACAAGTGTATTACTCACAGTTCTGCATACTGGGTGTTCCAAGATCAAGGTGCCAGTAGTTAGGTGTCTACTGAGGGCTTGGTCTCTGCTTCCAAGAAGAAATCTTGACTGCAGCACCCTCCAAAGGGGAGGTGGGCAGTGTCCTCATGTGGCAGAAAAGAGGGAAGAGCAAAAAGGAAGATAAGCTAGTTCCCTCCATCATTTTTACATTTATTATGCAGTAACTTATTCTTGAGGGAACAGCTGTTATGACCTATTCAATTATCAAAAGAACCCCGTCCTAAATACCACTACAATGGGAATTAAGTTAAACCTGAATTTTGGAGGGGACATATTTAAATCATAGCAGTGACCTAAAATCATATAAGGTATACAAAGTTATGGAGACTGGAAAGAAAAATGCATGACAATTGTTAGAGATAACATTCTTATCTACAGAGAAGACCCCAAATCACCTCCAGACAAATTATTTAATTAACTTGGGAGTAAGAGATTTCACCCAAATTTTACAATAGAAGGCCAACCCTTTTCAATCAACCAGCTCAAAAAAAAAAAAAGCCCATGCATTAATAATTACATTTTGATAATTCAGCAAAAGATTCTCATGGAGTACTGATGGTTTGAGAAGGTGTCCATTCCTTTACCCATTCGGAAGGTAAGTTGTGCCAGAGTAGGAAGTGGTAGTTCCAGAACCCTGAAAAACAGTAATAACTTTCATTCAATGCAATCTAATCCCATCTGTCACTGGACATTTTCTAAGCATGAAGCCATGAGTTGGGTCAAGGTGGAACCAAGGGCACTGAGGCTTTTGTAGGTGGGATAGAACCAGACACATTTGAACTCACAAATTTGCTCTTTCCCTCTTTTGTGCCTGTGGAGCTCTTTGCTGCATAGTCTTTGTAGAGTAGAATTCAGGAGGAAATAATTCCTTTGGAATAGCTATGGTTTTAGGATTATGAAGGAGCCACAGAGGTCATAGGACAATAAAACTGTGTTAAAATGATGTCAAGGTTTTGATTTAACCCCACTAAACCCAGAGATTTCCAAGTGCTTAAACTGCTATCTGTGTAAAGAACTATCCACTGAACTTGGTGTAAATTCTCATGCAGAGGGATTGCAGTCTTTCAAGCCTCTGTGATTTATCATTATTTCTCTCTCACGAGTAAAAATAGATGATCATGGCACAGAAACACAAGTTGAAAGGCGGGGGAATACATAACTTGGACTTTTGTTGTTCTTTTTAGTCATTTAGCCAATTCTAAATCATTCTTTTAGTTGATATCACTACAGAATCCTAGATATTAAAAGTTCAATACACAATATTCAACTCAAAGTCTCCATTTCACAGGGGGGAAAAAGCTGATCACAAAGCAAAAACCTAAAAGAGCAAAGTGATCATGTTACTTCTGTGGCAAACTGGAGAGTGTGGGCCTCAGCCAAAGAGAGCAGCACTTACCAGCTCTCCAGAGAATGGCTCTGCTGAGACTAACAGGAACAGTGGACCCAGTGGAGGCATATCTGACTGTTTCCTTTAGAAGTCATAAGCAGAGATTTATACACACACACACACACACACACATTCATATTATTTGAAAGGCAGAACAGAGAGACCAACAGAGTTCAGAGAGCTTCCATTCCTGGCTTCACTCCCCAAATGCCCTCAACAGAAAGGACTGGGTCAGGCTGAAGCCAGGGGTCTAGAAATCCATCTGGATCTACCATGTGGGTGGCAGAGACCCCAGTCCTTGAGACATCACCTGTTGTTGCCCAGCATGCACATTAGCAGGAAGCTAAATTGGAAGTGGGGTAGCCATGACTCAAACCAGGTGCTCTGACACCGCATGTAAACATTCTAAGCAGCAACGTAGCTACTGTGCCACATGCCTACTCCTGGGAATAAAGCTTTCCAGGTAGAATCATTTGATTTTTAAATACAGACTACATTTTATAAGTGAATACAACACAGGTTAGGCCGGAGCTGCGGCTCAACAGGCTAATCCTCCGCCTGTGGTGCCGGCACACCAGGGTCTAGTCCCAGTCGGGGTGCCGGATTCTGTCCCGGTTGCCCCTCTTCCAGGCCAGCTCTCTGCTGTGGCCCGGGAGGGCAGTGGAGGATGGCCCAAGTGCTTGGGCCCTGCACCCCATGGGAGACCAGGAGAAGCACCTGGCTCCTGCCTTCGGATCAGCGTGGTGCGCTGGCCGCAGCACACCGGCCATGGCGGCCACTGGAGGGTGAACCAACGGCAAAGAAAGACCTTTCTCTCTGTCTCTCTCTCACTGTTCACACTGCCTGTAAAAAAATAAAAAATAAAAAAAAAATAAGTGAATACTACACAGGTTATAGCAAAGATATCTGTTATCTAGTGGTCCAGGTTGGTGTGTAAGCTGCCACATTATGGCTTCAGAATAAAAGGATTGGCCCAGTTTGAGGTAGGACTAGAAAAAGTCTCTCAAATTCCAGGACAGGGCTCCTTTTATCCCAGATTGTTACTCTAGAACACACTAGATTTTTGAATTCATCATTGTTTCCTTTGTCATATTTTCTAAGTGATATATGCCTTTCTTAATGATATAAACTAAAATAGAAAACATATAGCAGGAAAGAAAAAAGTATTGAGGAAAAGAAAGGAATACTGCACTGAATTACAATTAGCTAAGAAGTGTCTGGCTTAATTTTCCATGTATTTAGAATGTAGAGCATATATCTGGAGAATGTTTTGTATTTACAGCATGTCTGTCTAGTTCTACGGCTGCAACATAATTGTTTTCCTGCTGAGAATTATGGCAGTGAAGTTACTCTGGGTCCTATTACAGCTAATTATAGTCTTGTTCAGGAACTTAAGAGCTCCCCTGCAAAGCTCCCTTCTCTCTAGCAATGCACAATGGACTCGGAAAGTATTCTGATTCTACACATGATTGTCATTCACGGGTTCCTGCTAGAAACATGACATTCAGGGACACAAGTGTATAAATTTCCAGAAACAAGCCCACACTGATTGGAATAATTCTGGGACTTTCAATTACCTGAAAATGGAAGACAACTGTGTAAAAGAAAGACACATGTACATAATACACACACACACACACACACACACACACGAGGAAACTTCAAAAAGCTCATATAAAGTAGAATTTAAAGATCCATTTCTTTCACTCTAATTTTTAAAAAATCATGCATGAGTAGTCTTCTAATAATCATGTAAAATGTTCATTATAAAATCCATTTCCAAAATTATGTCCATGTTTTCCATCAACGCTTTGAAGAATCCTCATACATGTTTTTCTTTTCTTTTTTATTTGTTTTGTTTATTTGAAAAGCAGAGAGACAGGCACACAGAGATCTCCCATCTACTGGTCTACTTCCCAAATGCCTGCAACAGCGAAGGCTATGGCATGCTGAAGTCAGATATAGGGTACTCAGTCTGGGTCCCCCAAGTGGGTGGCAGGGACCCACACACACCACCTACAGCCTCCTAATGTGTGCATTAGCAGGAAGCTGGAACCAGGAGCCGCTGAGCTAAGACTTGAACCCAGATACTCGTATATAGGATGCAGTCATTCCAACTGCATCTAACTGCTATTCCAAGTATCTGCTCCTCTTTTCCTTTTTAAAACTAGTTCCATAGAGATCATTACACTAAATGAAATAAGCCAGATTCAAAAATACAAACATCATGTGTTTTCTTTCGTTTATGAAAGTTAATAGAGAGTATAAAAATTTTGTGTCTGTCATATCATTTTGTATATCATTAGTAAATATTGCTTCACTGAGTCAAACCATGTACATGGCAATATATGCTTTCCCATGTTAGAAAAAATGGAGATGGGAGAAACGGGGAGGACTCGGCATATTGGTAATGTTTTGTTCTTAATTTGTCTGTTGGCTATGAGTGTGATCAGACAAAAACTCATTCATCTGTACCCTTATACCCTTATGTACATTTCTTAAATGTATACCATATGTCACTAAAATGTTAAAAAGAAAACTAGGCGCAGATTCTCCTTGGTCTGTGCTCCAGAAACGTTGGCTGGGGGCAGGCTGCACATAGCCTCCCCAGGTTCATCATAGTCTGAGCAGAAGCACATAAATTCACTTTGACATAGGTCAGAATCTCTCTCTTTAATTGGTAAACTTCCTTTGGGCTCAGAGTCAAAAGACCAGGGCCTCTTTCCAGCAATGCCACTTACTACCCTTGGGATGTTCACAAATCATCCACTTATTTAAGCTTCATTTTTTTCTCATCTCTAAAGTGGAGAGACCAATGCCTATTCTGTGTTCATTCTGAAACTGCCGTGAAATCAAATTAACGAGTGAGATCTAATTAGACTAAGGGAGCTTGCTCTGTGGGCTATGATTCCCTTAGGAGCAGGGAGGATACATGGCAGTTTCAAGAATAAGGAACAAAGAAGTAAACACCTACTACCCTTGGGCAGCTCTCATCTACAAAATGAGGATGCAAATTGTATCTACTTGCTGGAGTTGTTGAAAAGTTTAAATGAGATGCCACATCTAAAGTGTTTTGCTCAGCATCTACTGCACAGAAAAGTCTTTTTATACCCTTTCTTTTCTGCATGGTTTTTAATGTTTTATTTATTTTTATTTGAAAGGCAGAGAGATATAAAGAAAGAGACAGAGACAGACAGATCAAGGGAGACACCCAGTGAAGAGATATTCCATCCACCTCACCCCCTGTAGATATCTGCAATAGAAAGGACTCAGCCAAGCCCAAGTCAGGAGCCCAGTACTCAATCTAGGTCTCTCAAATGGTTGGCAGGGAACCATCAGCTCCTCCTCCCAGGGCACACATTAGCAGGAAGCTGGAATTGGAAGTGGAACTGAGACTTGAACCCAGGTACTCTGTGACATGGGATTTAGGAGGCCCAGGAGACAAGACAGACACTGTGCCAAATGCCTAACCCTAAACTCACATTTTATTGAATTACTGAACTTTTCTATTATATTGCCAAAGAGTAATTTGCATATACATGACATTGAATAAGATCAGCACTTCTATTTTTATGATTGTGATCACTGATTTTTTTTCACCAAAGGTGAAAGATTTTTGTTCAAAAAAATCAAACATTGCACAAAGTTTCATAGGTTTAAGAAACAAAGGGAAAAAGCTAAATTCAGAACTTTTGATCTTGAAAGTATCTGTTTTACTGTCTTCCCCAGGGCACATCAGAAGATGAGTGCAGGGGATAAGGAAGTTGGGAAATTTTATCTCAAAAAATCCTTTATTGCAAAGAGATATATTTCTCCCCTCATTCTTCTAATCCATGCCTTTTATAAAATTTATTTATTTTTATCAAAGTAGTATTCTACATGGTTTAGAGAGTAAAGAAACGATAAGGCTTATACAGAGTAAGAAGTTGTCCTCCATCCCACACTAGCCCTCCTTCAACTCCCACTCCCTAAAGGTAACCAATTTCAAATCTCTCCCATGTTTCTTCTGTTACTCACAACCATATTTCTAAATAATATCCTTATAATTTCATTTACTGATTTATTTCTAATTTCTGGTATTTGCTTCCTATTAAGCAACATGACAATCTAGCTCTCTTTTCTCCACTTTCTTCAATATCAATTTCTACTTGCTACTTCCTCCCAAGAGTATCATATGATATTTTTTAATCAGTAGTGTCTATATTGTTATGACTTTAGTGCTTGCTGACAACTGCACTTCTCAGTGTTTTATAGTTACAGTTGCTTTCTGATCCCAAACTTGCATTTCCAGGAGCTAACAATTGCCATTGATTTGTTTGCTTAGATTTCCACATGTATATTTCACCTGTCCCCAAATTTTGGATGTTCACTAGAGTCTCCCATACTGGGAAATGTATGCAATGTTTCTTTGTCCATCAGAGGCAACTGTCCTGAAACTCTGAAACTTCAGCCAGCTCCCAGATGCTACTTGAGGGAAATTCCTCACTCCTCTGTTGGCTTCCTTGATTCCTCCTCTCCATCTCTTTCTCGGTTTACTCTTTCACACTCCAAAAGCTTCAACATAAAAGAGGCATGGTAGAGAAATTTTGTGTGAATTTGCTTCACTGAAAATACTGTCCATTGAGCATCCTCACTTGGAAACTCCTTGAGTATGTCACTCTACGCTGGCCACAATTCTTACTCAGACTTGTAAAAGTATTATCCTGTTGTGTAGCTTCCAGTCAACTCAAGTGACTACCGATTTCTCTGTGGGAGTGATGCAAGTCTTCTCTTATCCTAGATATTTTACCTTTATGGGAAAATATGCATCATTCTCCCTGGCACTCAGAGGCCCTGCCAATCAGGAATTTCACATGTGCTTCTTCTCTGGAAAACCATCTCATATTTCTTTTCTAAAGTGCTAACCTCAACTTACCTGTTTCTCCAATCTGATTCCATTGACGTCAAATACTAGTCCTTTTACTTAAGATCTTCAATTTATAAGACTTTGCTCACATTTTAAAAATATCTTTTATTCTATTTTATAGAACATTCCATAGCTTTATCTTCAAACTCTTCTATTGAAATAATAATTTTATAGTTATATTCTTAGTTTCCATTTTATGTTTCCTCCTCCAATTCTTACAAATTTTTAAACTTCTGTTTCATGGATGCAATTCCTTTTCTTTTCCAAGAATTTTAATTATGATTGGCCTTGTTTAAATTTTATTTTGTTTTCTTACATGGCTCTATAGTCTCCTATATCCTTTTTCTTCCTGTTTGTTTTATGCTTTCCTGTTTGGTTAACAATGGTTGCCCAATCATACATAAAAAAGGGAATTAAAAGGCTCAAGGAAGACTCTGTGACTAAGCAATGCACTACAGACAAAGTGAATAAGGAGGGGCCTCTTGATGTCACCACCATTTTATTTTTTCATGGACATATTTTCTTGAGAGAAAGCCTCTGGTTTCTCACCCGGATTATATGGCTGCTGTCAGCATTCTGGGAACCTAATGACAAGGGAATGGTAGAAAATCTCAAGACCTCAACTAGGCAACCATCACATTTTGTTTTGCTGTGCCACACTCTCTTAGAGGCAGAAGGTCACTCTGTTTAAGCATCTCCAGAGGTTCACCATCCCTTCACGGTTGGAGTGAGTGAAGGATCTTGAGAACTTAAAATTGTTCTTTATTCTGACTTTCTGCCAATCCCCTGATTTCAGCCTCCTTCTGAATCCCAAGCTTTAGAGATTCGGGGTCCTTCTAACTCCTGGATCTTCCGAAAGTTCTCCAGCTTGAATCAGATACTTTCGACCCCAAAATCCCTGACAGAGGAGTTACAGCTGTTTCATTCTGTTAAGTCAGTTACCATTCATTTATCTACTTTCCATCTTCTATACTGTGACTGAAGTCTACTGAAATTTCCTTTCCCTTCCTGGTAGTTATTAGGGATTTAAAGCTTGTTTATGTGTTGTATCAGCCCAGGCCCTCCAAGAAGCAGATGACAAAACAGAATCAGACTTGCAAGAGACTGGAGGAAAGGTCTGCAAGGCTAAGGGGGAAGAACATTAGGCAGGGAAGACCCTGAGGTGATGATGGAGTTCTGACAGCCTGTGAAAGGAGAGAGGCAAGGGAAAAAGGATGGGCAGGAAGAGCATCAGGCCACCAAGCGGTTCTAACAAAACTTTGGCCAGGCCAATGGGGAGTCTCCAAGCAAAGAAAGTTCTTTACATACAGAAGTCCTGCCTTGGGCACAGGTGGCGTGGCTCTAGTTCCTGCAGTGATCAGTCATTGCCTGGAACCCCCCCCCCCCCCCCAGCAGGAGCATGGTCTCAGCACGCATGACACAGCAGATTTGAACGCACAGCAGCTGGTGCCTATCAGCCAACCACACTCCTCACAGCAGCTCCTCTAGAAAGGAGAGCTGAGGGGCAAGCTCCATCACTATAATATTCAGCTATGTTTTTATTCAGCTCCTTTAGACATCTGAGAGTTGTGCTAGGGAAAGAAAAGATTCCCTATGTTCTACGTATCATGTTGCATAGAGTCACGTTGTAAAAGGCTTCTGAAGTTAGCCAAGTACACATTACTCAGTTGGAATCACATTATGGCTCCTGGAACAGTATAATCACCACATCCCAGCTAACCTTACATAACCTCCAACTAGCTTGCCAAACTGTGAAAAGGTGCCATGATTTACCATTGAGAATGAGAAAAACAATTTTCTTTTTATCAGAAAACTAGCATGTATTATTGGCATTTCCCATTTTCTTTCAGCCATTTAATTTGAAAAGATAAAGACAGAAGACCATTCAGGGTGGAGAGTAAAGCTTTGTTTTTATAACTGGGTAATAGCGCCATGCGTTACAGAGCTGACACTTCTCTGTGGTTGCTGAGAAGTAAGAGTTCCTCACTTTGGGGCTGGCACTGTTGCGTAATAAACTAAGCCTCCGCGTGCAGCGCTGGCATCCCATGTGGGTGCTGATTAGTGCCCTGGCTGCTCCTCTTCTGATCCGGCTCTCTGCTTCTGGCCTGGGAGACCAGTGGTGGATGGCCCAAGTGCTTGGGTCCCTGCCCCTGAACAGGAGACCTGGAGGAAGCCCCTGATTCCTGACTTTGGTTTGGTCCAGCTCAGGCCTTTGCAGCTATCTGAGATCTAAACCAACAGGTGAAAGACCTTTCCCTCTGTCTCTCCCTCTCTCTGTCTGTAACTCTACCTCTCAAATAAATAAATAAAATGTTAAAAAAAAAAGAGTTCTTCATTTCAACATATGTGATGAATTTGTTTTCATTTTAATTTTAGTTCTAAGAGTAGAATTCAAATGTACAGAGTTACGGGGAGAGAGAGAGGGAGAGACAGAGAGAGAGAGAGAGAGAGAGAGAGGGAAAGGGGGGGGCCGGAGATCTTCTACCCACTGGTTTACTCCCCAAATGGCTGCAGTGGCCAGAGCTGGGCTTATCTGAAGCCAGGAGCCAGGAGCTTCCTCTGGGTCTTCCACATGGATGCAGGGTCCCAAGCACTTGAACCATATTCTACTGCTTTCCCAGGTCATAGGTCATAAGCAGAGAGCTGGATCAGAAGTGGAGCAGCCAGGTCTTGAACTGGCACCTTTATGGGCTTGCTGGTGCAGCAGGCGGATACTTAACCTACTATGCTACAGCACTGGCCCCCAACATTTCTGGGTTTAAGAATATGCATTCGGCACCGGAGCCATGGCTCACTTGGTTAATCCTCCACCTGTGGCGCTGGCATCCCATATGGGCCCCGGGTTCTAGTCCCAGTTGCTCCTCTTCCAGTCCAGCTCTCTGCTGTGGCCTGGGAGGGCAGTGGAGGATGGCCCAAGTCCTTGGGCCCTGCACCCACATGGGAGACCAGGAAGAAGCACCTGGCTCCTGGCTTTGGATCGGCGCAGCGCACCGGCTGTAGCAACCATCTGGGGAGTGAGCCAACGGAAGGAAGACCTTTCTGTCTCTCTCTCTCACTATCTATATTGCTACCTGTCAAATAAATAAAAAATAAAAAAAGAATATGCATTCAAAACTTTGTTACTTATAAACTGCTTTCCAAAATACGTGGTTTGGATAGTTCAACTTTACCTTTAAATTGTTATTTCAAAGCTTTATTAATAATATTAAGTGCAATACATTAATGACTGATTCTATTTTATTGTGGCAAAAACACTTAAATGGGATCTACTCCATGAAGAATTCTTTTTAAAACCAGAATTCATTATTGTTGACTATAGAGTCAATGTTGCTGCACAGATCTCTAGAGGGTATTCATCTCACTCACATGAAACTTTGCACCTACTGATTAATAACTTCCCACTTTTTCCTTCTCCCAGCCCCCCCCCCAATCACCACTCACTCTGACTCTGTGAAATTTATTATTTTCGCTTCCTCATACAGGTGGCATGTACAGTATTTCTCTTTCTGTGACTGGCTTCTTTTGCTTAATGTCTTCAAGGTTTATCATGTTGTATACTTTAGAATTTCCTTTTTTAAAAGACTAAACACCATTCTATTTAGTAAATATGTATGTTTAGTATCCATTTATTTGTTAATGTACATTTAGGTTATTTACACATGTTGTCTATTGTGAATAGTGCTACAATAAACATAGCAGTGCTAACATCTTTCAAAGACTCTAATTTTAATTCTGGGGTAAATACTCAAAAGAGGGATATAGTTGTTCTATTTTTAATTTTCTGAGACACGAACCTTTGAAATATTTTTTAAAAGATTTATTTATTTATTTGAAAGGTAGAGTTATAGAAAGAGAGAAGGAGAGACAGAGAGACCTTCCATTTGCTGGCTCACTCCCCAAATGGATGCAATGGCCAGGGTTGTGCTGGGCCTACGCCAGGAGTCAAGACATTCTTCCAGGTCTCCCACATGAGAGCAGAGGTACAGGTACAGGGACTTGGATCATGTTATGCTGCTTTCCCAGGTGCATTAAGAGGGAGATGTATCAGAAATGGAGCAGAAGTAGGACATGAGTCAGTACCCACATGGGACGCCAGCACTATAGGCCATGGCTTAGCTCACTATGCCACAGTGCTGGCCCCTTTCATAATATTTTCTGTAGTGGCTGCACCATTTTCTACTCCAAACAATAATATACAAGAGTTCTAATTTCTCTACCTTCTACTACAACACACATTGTCTATTTTTTAGAAGATTTATTTTATTTATTTAAGAAGACAGAGTTACAGAGAGAGGTAGAGACAGAGAGAGGTCCTCCATCTGCTGGTTCAGTTCCCAATAGCCACAACATCCATAGCTGAGCTGATCCAAAGCCAGGAACTAGGAGGTTCCTCCAGGTTTCCATGTGGGTGCACAGGCTCTAACACTTGGGCCATACTCCCAGACTCATTAGCAGGAAGCAGGATCAGAAGTGGAGCAGCCAGGATGCAAACTTGTGTCCATATTGGATGCCAGCACTGCAGGCCAGGGCTTTAGCCTGCTATGCCACAGCATCAGCCTGTCTGTGGGTTTTTGATCACACCCATCCCAACAGGTATGAGGTGATGTCTAATTGTGGTTTTGATTTCCATTTCCTTGGTGATTTGGTGACATTGAGCACATTTTCTTTTATTTGTTGGTCATATTTATGTCAAATTTGGAGAAATATCTATTGAAATCCTTAGCCCATTTTCAAATTTAGATACTCATTCATTTTACTATTGATTTTAAGAGTTCATTATATATGTTGCAGATTAATTCCTTAGCAGATATATAGTTTGCAAATACAAATAGTTTCTCTGATTCTACAAGTGGCCTTTCAGTCTGTTGCTCCCTTTGCTCTGCAGAAGTTTTTTAGTTTGCTTTAGCACCACTTGTAAAGTTTGGGTTTTTCTTTCTACCTGTGCTTTAATATAATATCTAAAAAAGGATTGCCAAGATCATCATCGTGGAGCTTTCCTACTATGTTTTCTTAAAGTTTCGTGGTTCGTGGTCTTACATTTAAGTTTCTAATGCATTCTAAGTTGACTTTGTGTTGGGTTTAGAGGAAAGGTGCAGTTTATCTCTCTCTGTGTGCACATCCAGTTTTCTGAAAACCTTGTGTTGAAGAAGGTATCCTTTCTCCATTGTGTGTTCCTGACTCCCTTGTTGAAGATCAGTTGACTACACTAGCCTATTTCAGAAGTTAGTGGGAAAATACATCAAAAGATTAGTTTATTTTGGAATGAAATTTTTTGAAATCCTCACAATATTTATACACATGTCCCATGAACATTTCAAAGAGTTCTCATATGTATGTGTTTCAATTTTTTACACCAAAGCAAACTTATATTTTAATTCCATTTCCACACACTTTTTGAAGTTCCTTTGCATGTGTGTGGATTTGTTTCTGGGCTTTCTATTCTGTTCCATTGTTCAATATGTCTGCCTTTAAATCAGTCCATTACCGTTTTAGTTATTGTGGTTTTGTAACTCTAATGTTGTCTTATGATGTTATATTCATTTATTTAATTGAAACGGAGAGAAAGAAATACAGAGATGGATTTCCCATCTGCTGGTTCAATCCCCAAATGGCCACAATAGCCAGGGCTGGGCCAGGAACTCCTTGGTGAGTACCCATGTGGGTAGCATGGGCCCAAGTACTTGGACTCTCATCTGCTGTTTTCCAGGTGCATTAACAGGGAGCTGGACCAGCAGTAGGGCAGCAGACTCAAATCTTCATTCTTATAAGGGATGCAGGCATCTCAAGAATCAGCTTAACCCAATGTGCCACAACACTGGCCCCAACTCTAATGTTTTACAAGACACTGATCACATGCTAGATGTTAATTAAGTCCTGGTGAGGTGTATGAAGAAGTGAACGGATAAATGAATGAATGCCAAGGATGGATACTATTCTAAAAAGATAAACTACATTATTTTTTGTCACCTCAACTGATGTTAAAGCCACTAGCAATACCTCTGAATTCACAGGCCAAATCTTCTGTTTTATTCACCAAGAAGGAATGGGACAACATACTAGTTATACCAGAAAAATGTGAGAGTAATACAACAAGCAAAAATTCTATCAGAAAATATTAATTCAAATCCCAGACTCTTCAGGATCTAATGATATGAAATTACAAATGTAACATATCTTTATAGCACATCAATATGTGCATCTATCATTGTGATAATGAACTCTAAATTCAAATGGGAGAAGGTATGCAAAAACTGGCATAAACTATAACACATTATCCAAATGCTAGTTCTCATGACTTCCTAAGATGCCATATTATAAATAAAGAGTTCAGTTCTCAAATATTTGGCTCAGGCAGATAAAAGCTGAATTTGTGCTTTTCCCTCATTCCTCTTTGCTGACCATCTCGACATGTGCTAGTCCCCAAGCGGCCACATTGCAACCCAGAGCTCCGTATATTTCCAACATGAAATGTCAATGAGATTTCCAGATTAGAATGTTAAAAATGCATGAGGACATGCTGTCGTGCAAGGAAACTAATAATACTTATAATATTTTTATGTGGAGCTGCTCATTTCAATAGCAACATGTTTTAATGTAATCAGTAAAAATGATTCTAATATCACCTATTGGTACACACAACAGGAAACAGACATTTTAACATTGATCTCAATTTTGATGTGCTAAGGCAAAACTATGTTTATTCCACCAACACATTGCTCTGGTTTTTAGAGAGTGAAACACACAGCACCAGCTGTAAGCCACTTTGTTATATGGAAGTTGCACAGTGATATTATTTTCTTTAAATGCCAGCTAATGTTTGGTGGAAAAGAGAAGTGTTTGTACTATGAAACCTTCAGATAGTTTAACCTTTGTTTTCTTTTTTTTTTTTTCTGCTCTCATTCTGCCATGCCTCTGCTCACCCTGCCAACTTGAGAGCAATATTCTATCATCTTGTCAGCCCCCTACCAGGGTGAAGCACATCTGTTACAAGATGCTAACTTCAACCCAGAGCAGGCCAAATGTAGCAGTGCTTTTGGCTATAGATTTAAGCTGTGAGAAGCAATCACCAATACTGCATTAGACACCACTTCATAACAATGATAGCCACTGCCACTGACATTTTTCATAGCAGTTCACATGCTCATTCACAGTGGTTAACAAGTCAGCTTTTGGAATCATACTACATGAGTTTGAATATGATTTTTCCTTGGACAAGATACCAAACCTTGTTATACTAGTTTCATCATTCATAGAATTGGACTGATAACTCTGTCTACCACTAAGGGTTTACAGGAAGGTTAAATGAGATAATCCATTTAACAAGCTTAGCATAGTGACTGGTACATAGGTGGGATCAATTTATGCTCTCTTTGGCCACGATGCTACTATTGCTATTTCACCAGTCCTGGGAAGCAAACTGAGAATGTGCACAAGTTTCCAGGAAATAAGACATACTCTCAGTGGTCTCCATGACCTGCCCAAGGTCTCACTACCAATGATCGGCAGAGACCAATAAATTCAATCCTAGATCTGTTCTTGTTGAGGTTTGTGCCCTTGCTGCTCAATTTCTTTAGAAAGAGCAACGATGAGGAGATGGTTAAGATAAAAGAAAAATAAACAAGGACAAACATCAGACTTTGGGCTCAATCACATTTTTACCCAAACTTTAACTTACTTCTGTGGGTCTCTGTTCATATATTCAACCAACACACTAAAATATGATGGTAAATGTGACAATCCAAAGCACCTACAATTATGGAAGACATAGGTAACTCATTAGCAACTACCAAACAAATATTCCAAATTCAAAGAATAGTAAACACTGTGCAGAATGTGAAGTGCAGCTGGTGATGTGCAGAACTCAGACGTGCCTACCCTGAGGACCTCAGAACAGTACCCTTGGGTCCACTCTGGGCATGGTAGAAGCCAGCTAGGTGATCTTGGGCCGCATATATCAAATGGAGAGAAATTACAGTATTTTTCTCATATGTTATGGTGAGACTTACATGGGAAAAAGCAGAGAGTCTGGCATAGAAAATTTCTCAGTTCATTCTAATTTATGATAATGGAAGGATGGCAAATCATCCTGTGCTGGTGTAAGAGTAGACAGTAAGTAACTCCAAACAATAATGTTAACCCTAATATCGCAACACCAGGACATGCCCTCAGGAAAGATGAGCAGGGGAGAGGAGTTCTCATGAGTTCCAGACTCTCACAGACATGGATTCACATCTGAGCATATTTGGAGTTGCTTGCTCCTTCTAGATTTTAATTTCTTCATATGTATATTTACAATAATTATACTAAACCTTTGGGTTTAAAGTACAAAACTAGACACAGTGGCTAGTACACAGTGAGTAGGCTGGAAGTATTACTCTTCTGATTATCTATTCCACATTTTCTTATTTTTATTCTTCTTACTATATTCTTATTTCTTATTATATTCTTATTTCTTATGCTCGTATGTGATGCCAGGCATCACACCCTTGGCATCACATGGCATTGACTGGGTTAATGGGGATATTTAGCTGAAGGTAGGGTGGTCTAGAGGTCCAAGAAATCTTCATTTACATCACGTGAAGCAAATCACTCACCCCAGGCACTTGTCAAGTTTGTGTACCTGTACTGTTCAGAAAGGTAGTGAAATTTCTGCATCACGACCAGGGGTTTTCAGAAACCAAGGGAAAACTGCCATTCCTTTGAAAGACTAGATTTGCCTGTGTCTCACTCTCACTACACCCCACTGACTGAAGCAATCATAGACCAGGCACGATTGAGGGGAAGGGGAGAGACCTCATCTCACAACAGAAAGAGAATCAAATAATGTGTTCCTGTCTTTAACCTCCTACAGTCGCTAATAACTGGAATAATAAGGAAGTTGAAAGTTGGTCAATTGGACTGCAAAGCTGTTATCTCCACAGAATATCCATTCTCCCTATTTCTTCTTCCTTGTGTGAACATTTCCTCCTTGATTAAGATCCAATATCCAGTGACAGGTGTAAGGTATCTTACTAAGTGACATGCAAAATGATAATATTTCACACAGCACCTTGATTGCACCATTCATCCAAGAATATCCAAGTCCTCTGCAAACAATAATTAAGCCTCTGCACCCCTGTGATGCTCCATTATCTTCCCTTTATAGACAGAAAAGCACTGAGCCCAGGAGAGTAAGTTTGACAAGGTCACAGGAGCAGATGACACAGCTAAGAAGGCATCTACAGCATCGGCAGCTCAATCCAGACAGCCTCACTGCCTGTGGCTCCAGACTTACAGATTCAAAGGGAGCGCAGCCTGCCCACGTTCCTGGAGGCTCACTCCCACCTTGCCCCACAACATCATTACTGTCCTTGTTTCCAATAGCATCTCTGACTCCAAATGTCTCCACAGCCAGATGGAAACCATCAAGAGAGCAGGAGGATCTGCATATTCCTCACTTCCCACCCTGTGTCTTCTCCGATTACTCAGGAATTCGTGCTCCATTAAACAGAGGCAGTGAGCAAAGCAAGGTGCAGGAGTCACGCTTTTGTTCTTCAATGGGCATAGCTCATTAGATTTGCTGTCAAATAGCAAGAAATCCCAGAGGAAAGGGAGGAAAAAATATGGGCATGGAGGGGGCAGGGGAATGAGAAAGAGTGACTAGAAATTATATGCCACGTTCAGAATGTATCACTTAGCTTTTGGCATACTATTGACTCCTGCCTGATCCTTGTCAAATCTTGTAAAGCAAGTGCTATGCCAGCTGCTAATTCTTGCTGGAGTCATTTAACTTACTGGATAAATTGGAATGAGAACAGACACATCACCTTTTATCAGGGTACCTTCTCCTTTCTGCCAGTCCTGTCCTCTGGCCCTCATGGCCCCAGGCCTAGGGCGGTAATAATCTATAACAGATGAATGATCATTAACTGATCTTTCTATATCCTCCCTCATTGCCAGACACTCTATCTTACTGGTGCCAGTTTAATTTTAGAATTGCAAATACTTTTTTTCTTTTTAAAAAAGTTGTTTTGGGGCTGGCGCTGTGGTGTACCAGGTAAAGCTGTCACCTGGCACTGGCATCCCATACGAGTGCCAGTTCAAGTCCAAGCTGCTCCTCTTCTGATCCAGCTCTCTGCTATGGTCTAGGAAAGCAGTGGAAGATGGCCCAAGTGCTTAGGCCTCGGCACCGGCATGGGAAACCTGGAGAAAGCTTCTGGCTCCTGGCTTTGGATCAGCCCAGCCATTGCAGCCTTTTTCTCTGTCTCTCCCTCTCTGTATCTGTAACTCTGCCTCTCAGATAAATAAATATATCCTTTTTAAAAGACTGTCTTTTAAAAAAAAAGCTTTATTAACATAAAATACTCATAGATCTTTACGGGGCAAAGCACAATATTTCAACACATGCATTCAGCATAAAATCAAGTAATCAGTGTCCCCACTATTCCACCCTTTCTCCAGGTTTGGAGCCTACCAGCTCCTCACTTCCACACAGTACATAATACTTTATTGTGATCTGTAATCATCCCCACTGTGCTATGGAACACTGCACTTTCTCTACCTCTGTTTTGAAAACCTTTATCCATCCTCCTTCCATCTCCCTTGCTAATAAACCCACCATTCCCAACCTCTAGTAATCATTATTCTAAGTTCAAATTGACTCTTGTGTTAAACTCCAATTGGAAGGGCTATTATTAAGAAGAAAAAATTGTCATCTTCTTGTTTTTTCTACTCCAGTCTCCAGGGATTCAAAAGTTACTTTGCCCAACAACATGAATTTACAAATAAGGACCCTGAAATATCACTACAGCATGGTGGTTTAAATACTGTGAAAACTTGAACGCAACAATTAATCTCTCTGAGCCTTAGTTTTTCCGTCTACAAGATGGGTATAACAAATAGTATTTATCTCCTCATCTGCTTGTGGTAAAGGCTAGGAATCATGTACTTACAGCTCTGAATCTCTGTATTATTTTATAGTGTACTACCTTGTCTCAAGGTCATACGACAAGTGAACATTGGAGTTGGGACTAAAAACCTATTCTTTCAGATTTTACTTCATTGATCCCCTTATAAAGATTTATTGTGAGGTACGATGGTCCAGGCTTGAGCTCCAAAGCTGATGAGGAACAAGACAGTCTTGGTCACCACTCTCATTAGGACTTACAATTTAGGGAGGCAAAGAGAACTTACTACACTTGTGGACACTGTTAGGAACAGAAGTGCAGAGTGCACTGGATTTGGATGAGAGAATAACTTCACCTGGGCCATGGCAGTGAGGGAAGATTTCCCCAAGGAAGACACAGCTGAATTGTGCCTGCACAATGAGTAGGCTTTAGTCAGGGGACTCGGAGAGGGCAGGAGGCAGGTGCCCAGGCCCTGAGGTAGGAAGAAAGGTGTTTTGATCTCGTGTCTTGAGTTGAAACATATATATTCCACTAGCAGAGCCCTTCCCCTATTTTTAACACTCTAGTTGGACCCAAGTTTGCCGATAATAAAAGAAGCCTGTTCTTTCCGGATGCTCTTGGAAGTCCAATCTTGGGGGGTCAGGGGAGGGTGTATCAGATCATCCTTTTCTGCTTCTATCCATAGCTATGTGAGTATCTCTCAATTTAAGTAATTTCCATGGACTAAGCTCCCAACTTGCTTAAACAATGAATTAGATGACGGGGAAGTAATGAATGCCAGTTGGTACAAATGTATTAGCCTCTGTTCGTCTTGTTTTTTGATCGTTAGATTCCAAGATGGAAAATCATCAAGGCACTCAGGAAAACAAAAAAGAAAAAATATCTTCAACCAGGAGTCCACTGACTTTACACTACAGAATGCTTTTAATGAACATCCTGGGTTGCAGCCTCTCACTCTGTCTTCCGAGCATTTATCAGCTCTCCATCCGGCTTCCTCTGGCAGCAGCCCACACAGACCTGTTTCTTATCAGGGTCAACCTGTGCCTAACTTCTACTCTGACCATTTCTTTTTCTATCTTCCTTATCTTAACACAGAAAGAAGGAAAGCAATCCCCTGAAAGCAGCTGCTGCTGGTGACAGATTTGTCCGCGATAACAGATCAGTGTTTGGTGGGCTGGCAGAGTTTCTTCACTGACCTGGGCGAGCAGTTTATTTTCTCAAAAGGAGATGCACTTCCCTGCAATACCGCAGTTTTACACTCATTGTCATTTGGAAATACTACAAAGACTTATTCATACCTCACCATTTTAAGAAAATCCTGATAAACTCTAGTTTCTCTGGCCTTACAGATACAAGGAGGCAAAGGGAATACAACTTTATAACTACAGGGGAAAAAAAATCACTGTCTTCCAGGGTCATACAAACAAGTTAAGAAAATTAAAGTTGTTCTGATAATGATTAATATTTATTAAACCCTGTATCCAAGGCACGGCAGTGAGGGCTTTGCATGCACAAACTCATTTAATCCTCCCAACAATATGTGAAACAGGGGTTGCCATTTGCCCTGTTTTGTGTTTAAAGACAAGGTGCCTAAGATCACAGGGACAGCTAGAAGTGGGAAGGAAGTCCGAACTGTGTAATCCCAAAGCTTGCACCTCTAATTACATCAGAACCGATAAAGTGAAGAAAGGTACCATGTGAGGTCCACATCATTCAGGGACATGATCCTACAGGCTAGAGTAAGCAGCTTAACAAAACTGCACAAAACAGGCTTCAGCTTTGAAGAATAAGGAGGCCTTTGACCAGGATTTCTCAGAATTATGGACATGTTAAGCCATATAATTATTTGTCACAGCGGCTGTCCTGTGCATTGTATGGTATTTACAGCATTCCTAGCCTCTACCAACTGAATGCCAGCAAAATCCCCAATTACAACCATGAAAATAGCCTACAGACAGTGCCAAATGTGCCCTGTGGAGAAAACCATCTCTCCACACTGCCTTAGAGGGAGTCAGGGAGCCTGGAGAGCAGCAGACATTCAGCAGGGGAGAGCCCTGCAGAGTAGGGAGTGCAGCACCCTGCCACAGCGAGCAGCTGGAGGCAGGCTCTGGTAGAGACTGCAGTCACATAGTAAGGCACAGTTTGTGGACATTTTAATTTGAAATATTCTTTTTTGTATTTAAGAGTCAGAAAGAGATAGCCAGATACACATACACACACACACACACACACACACACACAGAGGAGAGAGAGAGAGAGATCTGGGGCTCAAATTCATGTACTCTTATATGGGATGTGGGCAGTCCAAGCAGTGTGTTAACCACTGTGCCAATCAGTTGTCCCTGGTACAGATTTTTGAGAGGGAGAGGGGAGGAGGAGGGGGAGGGGGGAGGGAAGAGGGAGAAGGAGAGGGCAGTCTTCTGCTAGTTCCCTCCCCATATGGGTGACACAGGCCCCTAACTTCCTGCTCATCAACCCCTGACCTCGGTGCTATTCTGCGTTTTGACTTCAGAGCTATTATATCTGTTCTTCCCTACCCCTAAAATTATGTTCCCTCAGTTTCCTGTGAAAACCTTTCACTTTCTTCAAGTTTCTATTCCATCAGTCCTGGATGAGGGATGGTGATGTTAGTGTTACTCTCAGCCCCCTTGCCCTTCTTCATTTCTTTGTACATATCTGCTTTTCCTTACACATGCCACTGTATAATTACTGATGTCTTTCTTTCTTTACTGTCTTTCTGTCCCACTTAGAAAGCTAGTTCAATGAGAGCAAGCTCTTTGTGTACTGCTGTATTTTTTTTTTTTTTTTTGACAGGTAGAGTGGATAGTGAGAGAGAAAGAGACAGAGAGAAAGGTCTTCCTTCCATTGGTTCACCCTCCAATGGCTGGTGCATCGCACTGACCCGAAGCCAGGAGCCAGGTGCTTCTCCTGGTCTCCCATGCAGTTGCAGGGCCCAAGGACTTGGGCCATCCTCTACTGCACTCCTGGGCCACAGCAGAGAGCTGGCCTGGAAGAGGGGCAACCGGGACAGAATCCGGCGCCCCGACCAGGACTAGAACCTGGTGTGCCTGTGCCACAGGCAGAGGATTAGCCTAGTGAGCCACAGCACCGGCCGTGTGCTGCTGTATTTTATCTGCACCAGAAGCAGTTCTTGGGACAGAGTATAATACATACTTGTTGAGTGGAAGAGTAATTTTCAATGTAGTGCTTCAAAAGCCAAGGGCCTCCACATCCAGTGTGTAGAGTGGAACTGGCATTGTGGTGTAGTGGGGAATGCTGCTGCCTGCAATGCCTGCCTCCCACATGGGCACCTGGTTGTGTCACGGTTGCTGTAATTGCAATCCAGCTCCCTGCTAATCACCTGGGAAAAGCAGCAGAAGATGGCCCAAGTGTTTGGGCCACTGCCATCCATATGGGAGACTCAGATGAATCTCTAGGCTCCTGCCTTCAGCCTGGCTCAGTTTTGCCTGCTGTGGCCATATGGAGAGTAAAACAGAAAAATATAGGATATCCGTGGGGGCCGGTGCTGTGGCACAGCAGGTTAACGCCCTAGCCTGAAGCACGGGCATCCTATATGGGTGCCGGTTCGAGACCTGGCTGTTCTAATTCCTATCCAGCTCTCTACTGTGGCCTGGGAAAGAAAGCAGTGGAAGATGACCCAAGTCCTTGGGCCCCGGCACCCGTGTGGGAGACCCAGAAGAGGCTCCTGGCTCCTGGCTTCAGATTGGCACAACGCCGCCATTGCAGCCAATTGGCAAGTGAATCATCGGATGGAAGACCCCTCTGTCTGTCTGTCTCTCTCTCTCTCTCTCTCTGCCTCTCCTTTCTCTGTATAACTCTGACTGTCAAATAAATAAGTAAATCTTAAAAAAAAATATATCTCAGTGTGTATGTGTGTGCATGTGTAACTCTTTCTGTAACTCTAAGTATAAAAAAAATCTTTAAATAAAAAATGAACTCTCTATAGCATCAGATACTGTTACTGTACGGGGTAGGGTCTCCCTGTATGAGAATTCACTAGATTGGGGTATGTGTTCCAAGTATAGTCTCCAATGTCTGTGTCTAAACCAATACGTGAGAGTAACTGGATTCTGGGACCCAGAAATTGCTCTTCAACAACTTCAAACATTTTAAGCCGCCTGGTAACTCCAAAATTTTGTGAGAAAAACACGTCCTTGTCCTTTCTACCTAACTTGACTTCTTGGGAAGGTGACATTCAGGTTCTTAGGCATTAATGAACCTGCGATAATAACACAGAACATCTTGAGACCCCACAGGAGGCCCCACATGATTACATATAAAAGTATAAATGCCAGAGGATAGTGAAACGGATCTTAAATTCTCAGAGTCCTCTGCAGTATACATGGCATTTCACACTCACAGATATATATATATATATATTTGACAGGCAGAGTGGACAGTGAGAGAGAGAGACAGAGAGAAAGGTCTTCCTTTAGCCGTTGGTTCACCCTCCAATGGCCGCCGCGGCCGTCGCACTGCGCTGATCCGAAGGCAGGAGCCAGGTGCTTCTCCTGGTCTCCCATGGGGTGCAGGGCCCAAGCACTTGGGCCATCCTCCACTGCACTCCCTGGCCATAGCAGAGAGCTGGCCTGGAAGAGGGGCAACCGGGACAGAATCCGGCGCCCCGACCGGGATTAGAACCCGGTGTGCCGGCACCGCTAGGCGGAGGATTAGCCTAGTAAGCCGCGGAGCCGGCCACAGATATTTTTAATCTTTATAACAATCTTCCAGAAAGATGAAGAGGGCACACTTTTCTTCACATGTGCAGGTGAGGCAACAGAGACTTGGAGCGGAAAGTGACGGTCCTTAAAGCCATACCTGGCACTGCAGCTTCCCCCACCCTACAATTGCTACTCCAGCATTCAGGGACCTATTATAATAACTGAGTGGATAAAACATACCTTATAGTTTACTGAGTGCTTTCCCCAAACCTTTTAAAATATGTTTACATAGACAGTGTTATCCACATTTTCAAGTTGGCAAAGTAACAGATAGAACACAAAAATTGCACTGTATATGAGAGAAATTTTGGGATTTTTTTTGAGGTTTGATTATTGTTTGTAGCCCTTTATATTCTTGAGAAACAGTGGTTTTTCTACTTACTACTTGTTGCATTCTTTATTTGATGGAGAGTCAAGCTTGTCACTATAAAATAAACTGAAAGTACATTATTGTCAAAGAGGGAGGGAGGAAGAGAGGGAGGGAGGGGGGGGGGAGAGAGAGAGAACTATGTAATACCAAGGTTAAACCTGAAAGCTGTGTACTAAATGTCCTACTTCTTTCACTTGTTCCCTGATTTTGAATCAGTTACCTAAGTTACCCTTACATGAGTTTTCCTGTCTGCAAAACGGGGGTAATAATTTTTCAGGGAGGGTTGCGAACAGAAAATGTCATAATCTATGAAAAATGCATATGGCTTGACACAAACTCAAAAAATTCAGCCATTGTTATTAGACATTAAGGTCCTCTGAGAAATTTTCTGGAGTTGATAAAACAAGGAAGAAAGTCTCATTGTAATCCTTGTACCTATACCAATGGAAAGCATAACAGCAATTCAACATACTTATACATTTCCTCAACCAAACAGTAAAGAAATGAATGATAGAGGCTTAAAAATTCCCCTAGAAGTCAGGCCATTGGTAGAAAAGAGTCAAGGATGAGTTTTCTGTCTTCCAACAGGTCCAGTGATCCTCTAGCCTCACCAGCTGTGCAATACACTGGGTTGCAAGGACTACGTCACTGTGTGCAAGCATTACCCGACAAGAGCCTACCTCCCTGAATGTGGAATTATAAATGATTGTCTCTGAAGAAAATGCAGTGGACCCAGACAATGTAGGCTTTGTCCTTATCATCCCATCTCCCTCCTGGTGCTCTAGCTCTACACATAGGTAGCTGTATTCTCCTGAAACAACAGCAAGGCCACGCGCATGATCCCTTCTCATTTACAGCCGCTGTCTCTGCACGTCTTTCTGGTTCAGAAGTGGATTTGGGAGGTGAACAGCTAGCACGTTCCGGTCAAAGCACAAAGAGAGGAGGGTTGTATAACTGAGATTGTGCTGTCACCTGAGGTTAGGAAATCCCAATTCTTCTCTCCTAACCTTTCAATCAACACCACTGCCTCCTCCTCCCACCTCCTAACAGACAATACTCACACTTGCCTAATGCCTTTTCAATCACTTCTGATATGGGAAAAAGCAGTTCTCTAAGCTCTTGAGTTTATGCTTTGTGACAAATTTGCATTGAACAATAACCACTAATCAATGTTTACTGATAGCTCAAGAGGTTGAGTCATGTAATAGAGATTATAGTACTACTAAAATTTAAATGGGATCATCTTTACATGGTGGGTGGAGGGTAGAAGGGAGGAGAAGAAAACAGAATGTTCAGAAAGCAAATGAATTAATTAAGTAAATAAGTAAAACAAAATAACAAAAATCTTGTTTGTGAATGAGAATTTGGAAATAGTGAGGACCTCATAGCGACCTCAGAAAGTCTAATCTGACCGTAAGTTTACAGTTGTGAAAATCAAGGTCAGGAAAATAGAAAAGACATGTCCAAGACTGTGCATTTGCCTTTTCTACAGCTGGCCATTTCATCTGCCCATTACAGACGTGTCTGTAAACAGATTCTAACATACACACCAGGAAGCTCTATTGAATACAATTCTCAGGTGGAAGAAGGCAGGGCTATTAGAGTTGATTAGAAGATAGCAAGATGGCTCAGGAATTGACCCTCTGCTGCCTCCTGGAGAGATGTTATAGCCCAGGAGATTGCAGATATAAGGGAATTTGCCAGCTCAGAAAGTATTGGGATGGGTAGGGGGAGCAGGGCTACAAGTGAGATGACAGAGATTAGAGGCAAATGATAAAGCTCCTCTATTAACTTAAGTAATTGAACATGCTCAATCAGGGATCCCAGCTCTATCAGCTATAGATTATCAGTGACATCAGGCACTTACACATGATGCTGTCCGGGGCCTTCAATGCCAATCGCTACAAGATAAGAATTGGAATTTGGAGCAGTTTAAAACCCAGGCTTCTGTGGCTGTGAGATACTGGCAGAGGAGTTTGGAAGGCTGCCATGTTTGCACACAACACACACACACACACACACACACACACTGCAATGGTAATTCCTATTAGCTTTTGGAAAGCATCCTCTGAGTAAAGATGCACAGGGCCTCTCAAAAGGCTTTTCTTAATCTATTATGTTGAACCCTCTTCCAAGGTTAACCGACAAGGGAACAGCAGGATCAGGGATTCTAGACGGAGCTAAATCAGTTACACTGGGGGATAGTAGTACAGTGGCCTCTGTCTGCTGAGGGCATTCAAGAGCAACCTGCCTCTGCCTAGCCCTGGGATAGAATTTCAGGATAAAAAAATCATGGATCCATCTCTGTAGTGCTGCTTCTCAAATTTTCCTGGTATTAATATTTCAGTGTTTAAAATGCAAGGCTAGTTTTTATTTCTATTTTGCTCTTCAATAATTTGGTTAGCAGGATAGGATATGTAAAAATACTAGAAGAAACAACAGCAGAGATTTTCACTGAGCTCTTACCAGGTGCCACACACTATGCTGCATGCCTTTCAGGTGTAATATTGTTTCATTTTCCTTACCATTGACCAGGTACTTTCTATCAACCCACTTCACATATGAAAAAACTGAGGTTAAAATTCTCCCTGATCAGTGACAACTAACCGAGCACCAAAAAGGAAACCTGTTGAAATGAATGGACACTATGAGAAATAATGACTTGATCAGCCCTTATCCTGACTGTTGATGAACAACTTAACACGTTATCCCTCTTAGTATTTTTTTTTGTTCTACTTAATACTATTGGTTGAACTCTTTAATTAACACACAATTAATTATTCTTAGGTGTTTAAATTTAACTGAAAAGTGATCCCTGTTAAATGTAAGAGTGGGAATAAGAGAGGGAGGAGATGCATAGTGCAGCACTTGCTCAATCGGACTTGTCCTAAACAGTGGAGTTAGAAACATGCCAGGGGATTCCAATTCAATCCCATCAAGGTAGCATGTACCAATGCCATCTCATTAGTCCAAGTGATAAGTTTCATTCATAATTGATCATAATGATAGGATTAAGAGTCAAATGGATCACATAAACAAGACTAGTGTCTGCTAATACTAACTGATAGAATTAAAAAGGGAGAGAACGATCCAACATGAGAAGCAGGATATACAGCAGACTCATAGAATGGTGCATGTCCTAAACAGCACTCTGGCCTCAGAATCAGCCCTTAAGGCATGTGGATCTGGCTGAAAAGCCCATGAGAGTATTTCAGGCATGGAAAGCCAAGACACTGTGACCAAAAAAAAAAAAAAAAAAGCCGACCTAAATGAAAGATCTCCACGAGTGAGATCCCATTGGAAAGAACGGACCATCAAGAAGGAAGCACCTTTCTCTGAAGGGAGGAGAGAACTTCCACTCTGACTACGACCTTGTCTAAATAAGATCAGAGTTGGTGAACTCAAAAGGCTTCCCTAGCCTTGGCAACTCATGACTAGAGCCTAGGGTCATTACTGATGCCATAAACAAGAGTGTCAATTTGTTAAGTCAACAACAGGAGTCACTGTGCACTTACTCCTCCTGTAGGATCCCTGTCTTCAATGTGCTGTACATTGTGATTTAATGCTATAACTAGTACTCAAACAGTACTTTACACTTTGTGTTTCTATGTGGGTGCAAACCGTTGGAATCTTTACTTTGTATATACTAAATTGATCTGTATATGAATTTTATTGAAAATGAATCTTGATGTGAATTGGATGGGAGAGGGAGTGTGATATGGGATGCTTGTGGGTGGGAGGGAGGTTATGGGGGGAAAAGCCACTGTAATCCAAAAGCTGTACTTTGGAAATTTTTATTTACTAAATAAAAGTTAAAAAAAAACAATAATTCTAAATTTAATCTGTTTATGGGTAGCGATCCAGATAAGATGCCAAGTGACTCTATATCCAGAGCCCTCAAGATTCACAAAAGCTGCTTCATTTTCTGAAATTAATTTATAATAAGGTTGAGTTTCTTTAAACAGAAACCCAGAAATTTTAACACATGTATAAATTCTCATAACCACTACAACAAGAAGACAAAACACTTCTATTGTCCCCCAGATTCCCGCAAGCTACCCCTTTGTCAATACACCTTGCCCCGAATTCCCATTCCTAATAACAACTGATCTGTTCTTCATCTCTGCAGTTCTAGCTCCTGAAGAATCTTTCCAGTTTACTTACTGCACTTAGAATAAAGCCTTTGAGATTCATTGAAATTCTTGCATTTATAAACAGTTTCTTTCAATACTGAGTTATATTCCATCCTATGGCTATGTCAAAGTTAAAGGGCTTTAGCTTATTTCCAGTTGGGGGAAAATGTATGAACAGAGCTGCCATAAACATTCTAGGACAGCTTTTTGTGGGAACATTTACTCGATCCTCTTCAGTAAATACTCATGAGTAGGACTGATGGATCACAGTTGGAATTTTTAGCTACAACCATTAGGCAAGAAAAAGAAATCAAAGGGATAGAAACTGGAAAGGAGAAAGTCAAACTATCCCTATCTGCAGATGACATGATTCCATATATAGGGAAACCAAAAGACTCCACTAAGAGCCTATTGAAACTCATAAAAGACTTTGGTAAAGTCGCAGGATACAAAATTAACACACAAAAATTAATAGTCTTGTATACACAGGCAATGCCACAGCTAGGAAAGAAATGCTAAGATCAATCCCATTCATAATATATACCAAAAATAAATTAAATAACCTGGAATAAATTTAACCAAGGACATCAACGATCTCCATGATGAAAATTTAAAAACATTAAAGAAAGAAATAGACCACACCAAATAATGGGAAAGTCTTTCATGTTCATGCATTAGAAGAATCAGTACCACTAAAATGTCCATACTATCAAAAGCAATTTATAGATTCATTGTGATCCCAATACAAATAACAACATTCTTCTCATATCTAGAAAAAATGATGTTGAATTTCATATGGAAACATAGGAGACCCTGAATAGCCAAAGCAATCTTATACAACAAAAACAAAGCTAAAGGCATCACAATATCAGATTTTTTTTTTTTACTGTTTGAAGACAAGTTTTACTGTTAATTCTCATAGTACAACGCATTAAGGACAAATCTTACATGTGGAGCAAGTGCACAGTGACTCCTGTTGTTGATTTAACAATTGACACTCTTATTTATGACATCAGTAATCACCCGAGGCTCTTGTCATGGGCTGCCAATGCTATGGAAGCCTCTTGAGTCCACAAACTCCGACCTTATTTAGACAAGGCCATGATCAAAGTGGACGTTCCCTCCTCCCTTCAGAGAAAGGTACATCCTTCTTTTATGGCCCCTTCTTTCCACCAGGATCTCACTCACAGAGCTCTTTCATGTAGGTCATTTTTTGCCACAGTGCTTGGCTTTCCATGAAAGGCAGTGTTAAAGAAAGAGAGAGAGAGAGAGAGAGAGAGAGAGAGAGAGAGAGAGGTCTTCCATCTGCTGGTTGACTCTCCTATTGGCCACAAGAACCAGGGACTAGCCAGGCCAAAGCCAAGAGCCAGAGGCTTCTTCCAGGTGACCTGTGTGGTGCAAACGTCTAAGGACTTGTGCCATCCACTGCTACTTCCCAGGCTCATTAGCAGGGAGCTGGTTCTGAAGTAGAACAGTCCAGATTCGAACTGGTTTCCATAGGGATGCCAGTGTTGAAGGCTACAGCTTAAGCTGCTATGTCACAATGCCAGTCCCAATCACACAAGTTTTTAAAAAGTCTTTCTAAAGAACATTTGGAAAAAACTAGAAGCGATGATAGGATAATCCCTTGGATGATGAACATCATCACAATATCCAACTGAAGTATCTTGACAAAGTACAAGGACATGAAAGGTATCACAGCACTAAATTTACATAATGTATCATATTTATAAAAATGTCCATTGGATCCACATAGTGATTGAATATATGATTTGAATTTTTAATTACTTTGCTTTAAATAAATAAAAATTCAAATCATATATTCAATATCAGATTTTAAGACATACTACAGAGCAGTTATAATGAAAACAGCCTGGATCTGGCAAAAGAAAAAAAAAAGATGGTAGACCAATGGAACAGAATAGAAACTCCAGATCAATCAATTAACACATATACAAAGAACTTATCTTTGACAAAGGAACTAAAGTTAATCTTCAACAAAATGGTGCTAGGAAAACTGGATCTCCATATGCAAAAGTATGAAGCAAGACCCCTACCTTACACCTTATACAAAAAAACAGTCAAGATGGATCAAAGACCTAAATTTACTACCGGATACCATCAGATTGTTAGAAAACACTGGAGAAACCCTGCAAGACATTGGCATAGGAAAATATTTCTTGGAAAAGATGACAGAAGCAAGGACATCAAAGCCAAAATTGACAAATGGGATTACATCAAATTGAGAAGCTTCTGCATTACAACAGACACATTCAACAAAGTGAAGAGGCAACCAACAGCATGAGAGAAATTATTCACAAACTATGTAATTGATAAAGGATTGATATCCAGAATCTATAAAGAGCTTAAGAAATTCCACAACAACAAAACAAACAATCCAGTTAAGAAATGGCCACAGGACTTAACCAACATTTTTGAAAAGATGGTATACAAGTGGCCAACAGACACATGAACAAAATGTTCAGGGTCACTAGCCATCAGGGAAACACAAATCAAAACAACAATGAGGTTTCATCTCACCCCAGTTAGAATTGCTTTCCCACAGAAATCAACAAATTACAAATGCTGGTGAGGATGTGGGGCAAAGGTACCCTAATTCACTGTTGGTGGGAATATAAACTGGTGCAGCCACTGTGGAAGACAGTATGGAGATACCTCAGAAAACTGAATATAGACCTACCAAATGACCCAGCCATCCCACTGCTGGAAATTTATCTAAGAGAAATAAAATCAGCATATGAAAGAGTTATCTGTACACCCATGTTTATTGTAGCTCAATTCACAATAGGTAAGATATGGAATCAAACCAAATGTCTGTCAATTTAACTCTGGATAAAGAAATTATGGCATACGTACACCATGAAATACT
This sequence comes from Oryctolagus cuniculus, assembly GCF_051225735.1. Taxonomy (NCBI): domain Eukaryota; kingdom Metazoa; phylum Chordata; class Mammalia; order Lagomorpha; family Leporidae; genus Oryctolagus; species Oryctolagus cuniculus. The sequence continues at coordinate 43,919,849 of NC_142872.1, read as the reverse complement.
ACACAGCAGTAAAAAAAAGAAATCCTGTCTTTTGCAACAAAATGGATGCAACTGGAAAATACTATATTTAGTGAAATAAGCCATTCCCCAAAAGGCAAATACTGTATGTTCTCTCTGATCTGTGGTAACTAATAGAGCACCTAAAAGGTAATCTATAGATGCGAAATTGATGATTCGAGATGGCATGACTTTGAACAGCCCTTTGTCTCAACTGTTGAGGAACAGGTTTTTTTTCATACTATTTGTTGAATTTTTAGTGTAGGGTTAATCTTCTGTGTATAAAGTTGACTGAAAATAGATCTTGGTAAAAAGCAAGAATGGGAATAAGAGAGGGAGGAGGAAGAAGGGTGGTAGTATGAGTGGGAGGGAGGGGTGGGTGGGAAGAATCACTATGTTCCTAAATTTGTATATATGAAATGTATGAAATTTGTCTACCTTAAATAAAGTTTTCTAAGTAAGCAACAACAACAGAAACCCTGCCAAACTGTTCTCCAAAGCAGCTGGCCATTTTTCATTCCTGAAAGCAGGGTAGTAGATTTTTAGTTGCTCTATGTCCTTGCCAGCACTTGATAGTGTTAGTATTTTTATTTTAGTAATTTTAATAAATATATAATTCACCTTTGGGGTCTTAATTTCTACATTCTTAGTAATTAATTATGCTTAACATCTTCTCATCTATCCATTGAGATTCTGTATAGCCTCTTCAGCAAAGTTTAAGTCTTTTGCCAATCTGAAAATGTGTTTTTGTTGCCTAAATCTGTATATATGAAATACATGAAATTTGTTCAACTTATATAGGTAATAAATGCTAAAAACATGTTCTTGTCTTTGTACTGGCTTTCCTGTTAAGTTAGAAAAGTTCCTCATATATTCTGGATATAAGTCTTTGGTCAGACATACGGTTTGCAAGTTTTCTCTTCCAATCTCTAGCTTGTCTTTTCATTTTCATAACAATGTTTTTCACAGAGCAAATAGTTTTGAATTTTTATGGAATCTTATTCATAAATTATTTTTATTTATGGATGATACTTTTGGAAATAAAAGTAAAAACTATGATTAACCACAAGTCCTGAAGAATTCTTCCTGTATTTTCTTATTTATAAGTTTTTTAGCTTACATTTACATTTAGATTGGTGATTCACATTGATTTAATTATTCTGTAAGTTGTGAGGTTTATTTTTTTGTTTAAAAAATCTTTCTCCATTGAGTTATTTTTGTTAACTTTTATTTAATGAATATAAATTTCCAAAGTACAGCTTATGCATTACAATGGCTTCCACCCACATAACTTCCCTCCAACCCCCAACCCTCCCCTTTCCCGTTCCCTCCCCCCTTCCATTCACATCAAGATTCATTTTCAATTCTCTTTATATACAGATCAGTTTAGCATATATTAAATAAAGGTTTCAACAGTTTGCACCCACATAGAAACACAAAGTGAACAATACTGTTTGAGTACTAGTTATAGCATTAAATCACAATGTACAGCACACTAAGGACAGAGATCCTACATGAGGAGTAAGTGCACAGTGACTCCCTGTTGTTGACTTAACAAATTGACACTCTTGTTTATGGCATCAGTAATCACCCTAGGCTCTAGTCATGAGTTGCCAAGGCTAGGGAAGCCTTTTGAGTTCAACAACTCTGATCATATTTAGACAAGGTCATAGTCAGAGTGGAAGTTCTCTCCTCCCTTCAGAGAAAGGTACCTCCTTCTTTGATGGCCTGTTCTTTCCACTGGGATCTCACTCGTGGAGATCTTTCATTTAGGTCATTTTTTTTTCCAGAGTATCTTGGCTTTCCATGCGTGAAATACTCTTATGGGCTTTTCAGCCAGATCCGCATGCCTTAAGGAATGATTCTGAGGCCAGAGTGCTATTTAGGACATCTGCCATTCTATGGGTCTGCTGTGTAGCCCGCTTCCCATGTTGGATCGTTCTCTCCCTTTTTAATTCTATCAGTATTTTCAGACACTAGTCTTGTTTATGTGATCCTTGACTCTTAGTCCTGTCATTATGATCAATTGTGAACAGAAATTGATCACTGGGACTAGTGAGATGGCATTGGTACATGCCACCTTGATGGGATTGAATTGGAATCCCCTGGCATGTTTCTAACTCTACTGTTTGGGGCAAGTCAGCTTGAGCATGTCCCAAATTGTACATCTCTTCCCTCTCTTATTCCCACTCGTATATTTAACAGCGATCACTTTTCAGTTAAGTTTCAACACTTAAGAATAACTCTGTATTGATTACAGAATTCAACCAAAAGTATTAAGTAGAACAAACAAAAAAAATACTAAGAGGGATAACATGTTAAGTTGTTCATCAACAGTCAGGGCAAGGGCTGATCAAGTCACCATTTTTCATTGAGTTCTTTCTGCATCTTTGTAAACTGGCTACATTTAGAAGAATGGAGAGTGATTCCTATGAGTGTCAAATTTCTTTTGGAGGTGATGAAAATCTTCCAATATCAGTCATGATGATGCTTTCACTACTCTGTAAACATTACAAATACCATTGGATCATATACCTTAAAGGAATAGAATTTATGGTATTTAAATTGTATCTTGATAAAAATGTTAATTTAATAAAGCCAGTGAGTCACAGTTGTCTGAGTCCATGCTAAATTTGGATACGGTTTATTCCCCAGAAGCTTATGTGCTGAAACTTTGGTCTCCAATATAACAATAGGGAGGTGATGGGACCCTCAAGAGATCATGACTCGGTATTTAAGAGAGATTAATGCTTTTTCATGGGAGTGAGAACACATCATTCATCGTCTTGTGGAAGTGGAGTAGTTGCTGTGAGAATGGGTTGTCATGAAAGGACTTTGGTTTCCTCAGACCACTTTGCTTCCTCTCTCACTATATGACCTCTCTCACACATGCTCCCACCATGGGTTCCCATCTGCCCTGGGTTCCTCAGAGGACGCGGATACTGCTGCCATGTCCTTAAACATCCTGGACTACGGAGCTAAATTAACCCCCTTTTCTTTATAGAGTTCCCCACCCTATGGTGTTTTCTTACAGAAACACAAAAGGGATTAAGACAACATACTTTTGGATTGTTTGTTCTGGAAACATTTAGATAAACAAATAAATACATAGAAAAGTGCATTATAATCAGTATGATTGCTTCAATTTTATTCTTCTTTTTAAAATCGTTTTGCTTTTCAGTGGGAATAAGAGAGGGAAGAGATGTGCAATTCGGGACATGCTGAAGCTGACTTACCTCAAACGGTAGAGTTAGAAACATACCAGGGGATTCCAATTCAATCCCATCGAGGTGGCATGTACCAATGCCATCTCACTAGTCCCAGTGATCAATTTCTGTTCACAATTGATCGTAATGATAGGACTAAGAACCAAAGGGATCACATAAACAAGAATAGTGTCTGCAAATACTAGCTGATAGAAGCAAAAAGGGAGAGAATGATCCAACATGGGAAGTGAGATACACAGCAGATCCATAGAATGGCAAATGTCCTAATGGCACTCTGGCCTCATAATCAGCCCTTAAGGCATGCGGATCTGGCTGAAATGCCCATGAGAGTATTTCAGGCACAGAAAGCCAAGACACTCTGGGGGAAAAAAAAAAAAACCTAAATGAAAGATCTCCGTGAGTGAGATCCCAGTGGAAAGAATGGGTCATCAAAGAAGGAGGCACCTTTCTCTGAAGGGAGGAGAGAACGTCCACTTTGACCATGGCCTTGTCTAAATATGATCAGAGTCAGTGAACTCAGGGGGCTTCCATAGCATTGGCAGCTCATGACAAGAGCCCAGGGTGATTACTGATGCCATAAACAAGAGTGTCAATTTGTTAAGTCAACAACAGGAGTCACTGTGCACTTACTCCTCATGTAGGATCTTTGTCCTTAGTGTGCTGTACATTGAGATTTAATGCTATAACTAGTACTCAAACAGTATTTTTCACTTTATGTTTGTGTGGGAGCAAACTGTTGAAATCTTTACTTAATGTATGCTAAACTGATCTTCTGTATATAAAGAGAATTGAAAATGAATCTTGATGTGAATGGAAGGGGAGAGGGAGTAGATAAGGGGAGGGTTGCAGGTGGGAGGGACGTTATGGGGGGGAAGCCATTGTAATCCATATTCTGTACTTTAGAAATTTATATTCATTAAATAAAAGTTTAAAAAAATCGTTTTGCTTTTAAAGATTTTTACCTTCTCAAATTTTAGGGTCAGCTTGTCTTTATAAAATAAACAACAAAAATTAGAGCTTTCTTTAGAATTATATTAAATTTATAGGTCAATTTGGAGAAAATTAAGTTTTCTTATATTGAATTTTCCAATTCATGAACACAATATGTCTTTTAAATTAATGTATTAAACTTTTTCAGTTGTTTTACTCACTTTTTGGTGTAATTTTCAGCATTAGAGAGCCTATACATAATCTTAGATTTATATGTATTACCAAAGTTTTGCACTTACAGTTATACATTGTTAGTATATAAAGATACAACTTTTTTTTTAATTCAGTCAACTAGTCCTATTACTGTATCACACTAACTAAGGGTTTCTTCTTATCTATTGGGGTTTTCTACATAGATAATCATGTTATCAGTAAATGAGGATAGTTTTATTTCTTTCAATTCCTTTTGCTCTAACCACTAAAGATTCTTTTATTGTGGGTTATTTCTTATAACAAGTTCATTGAAATCAATTCTAGATCAGGATGTGGGTGGAAGAAAATGAGAGGTGGATACAATTTTAAAAACACTCCGTTGTATACATTCTCCAGATGTGAGATTTTTAATGCCATCAGTTGCTAGCTCAGATTCATTCAATGCACATTTATTCAGTTTCCACTGTAAACATTCTAGGTATAGAGAGCTAAAACATGAGATAAGAATAATGGACTTCAGGGAGGTTACTGTGTTGTAGGGGTGACATAGCTATATTGTTTTTATTTCCAAATGGATTATTAAATACTTATTAACATGTATACACAATATGAAGGTACTTCAAGAGGTAATGGAAAGTGAAATTAAAAATAAATACAGGGGCCGGCACTATGGGGCAGCAGGTTAAAGCCCTGGCCTGCAGCACCTGCATCCATTATGGGTGTCTGTTTGAATCTCAACTGCTCTATTTCCAATCCAGATCTCTGCTAATGTGCCTGGGAAAGCAGGGCCCCTGTACCCATGTGCGAGACCTGGAAGAAGCTCCTGCCTCCTGGCTTCAGATTGGCTCAGCTCCGGCCATTGTAGCCATTTGGGGAGTGAACCAGCGGATGGAAGACCTTTCTCTCTCTGTCTCTACCTCTCTCTGTAACTCTTTCAAACAAATACAAATAAATCTTTAATAAAGGAAGTAAGGAAGGAAGGAAGGAAGGAAGGAAGGAAGGAAGGAAGGAAGGAAGGAAGGAAGGAAGGAAAGAAGGAAGGAAAAGAAAGATAGATGTTTACCCTAGTGGTTAAGACAGTGGTATCAATGCCTGTGTCCCATAGTGGAATGCTTAGATTCAATACCTGGTTCTGGCTTCCAACTCCAAGTTTCTTCTAGTACAGACCCAGGGAGACAGTAATAATTGCTCAGATATTTGATTTTTTGCCATCCTAATGGGAGATCTGGGTGGAGTTCCTAATGTAAAGCCTGGCCCAGTCCTGGTTGTAGCAGGCATTTAAGAAGATATGAGTTCTCTCTCTCTCTCTCTCTCTCTCTCTCCCCGCTTTTCAAAAAATACTATTTTTTAAGAATTTATTTTAAAAATAAGTTTATTTTTGTGCAATAAATTATTAAGTCCAGGCATATGAAGTATTTACAAAAAGTTTGTGGAAAATACATGTTAGTTAAAAATTATGCATGGATTTCAAAAAATATACACCAAAATAAATCTATTCTTTAACTTTGCTTTTCAATGAACTTTAAAAATTATCCTCTATTTTGTCAAATATACTTATTTTTAATAAGAAATAATAATCCACTGTGTGCATCTATCACATTTCATGGCTCACTTCATCAGATGATGGATATTGGGGGGGGTTTCTATTTTGAAGTTTTAGGAATAATGCTATATGAACATTTCAGTGAACATAAGTTTTCAATTTTCTTAGGTCCTGACTTAGAGGCAGGACCGTTAGGATTGCTGAATCATATGGTAACTCTATGTGTAACATTTGAGAAGTTATCAGACTATTTTCCAAAGTGCCTGTACCATTTTACATTCCTACCAGCACTGTAACAGCTGCACTTTTGCTATATTCTAGCCAACATCTGTTATTCTCTACTTTTTTGTTATAACCATCTTATTGGATATGAAGTGTTATCTCATTTGCCTTTGATTCATATTTCACTGATGACTAATAATGCTGAGAATCTTCTTATGTATTCACTGTAAACCTCCTTTAATCTACTCAATTATTTTGTTTATTTTTAAATTGGGTTTTTAAAAACTGTTATTCCACTGAAAGAATTCTTTATGTATTCTGAATACACATCCTTTGTCCAATAAATAAAAAGGCAAATATTTTCTCCCATTACATACTCTTACTTTCTTCTTCTTCTTCTTCTTCTTCTTCTTCTTCTTCTTCTTCTTCTTCTTCTTCTTCTTCTGACAGGCATAGTAAACAGTGAGAAAGAGAGAGAGACAGAGAGAAAGGTCTTCCTTTACTGTTGGTTCACCCTCCAATGGCCGCCACGGCTGGCACGCTGTGGCCAGCGCACCGTGCTGATCCGAAGCCAGGAGCCAGGTGCTTCTCCTGGTCTCCCATGCAGGTGCAGGGCCCAAGCACTTGGGCCATCCTCCACTGCACTCCCCGGCCACAGCAGGGAGCTGGCCTGGAAGAGGGGCAACCGGGACAGAATCCAGCGCCCCCACTGGGACTAGAACCCTGGGTGCTGAAGCTGCAGGTGGAGGATTAGCCTATTGAGCCGCGGCGCTGGCCTATGTACTCTTACTTTCTTGACAATCTTTGTAATGCACAAAAGTTTTTAATTTCACCAAAGCTCAATTTATCTATGTTTTTCTTTTGTTACATGAGCTTTTGGTGTCATATATAAGAAGCCATTGCCAAATTCCCAGTATGTCTTCTTCTAAGAGTTTTATAGTTTTAACTCTTATATCTAGGCCTTAATCAAGTTTAAGTTCATTTTTTGTAATGTTTCTCAGGCTGTAACCCAACTTTTCTTTTATGTATGGATATCTAGTTGCCCCTGCACCATTTGTCAAGAAGACAATTCTCTCCCCCAACTTAATTGTCTTGGTACTCTCAGTGAAGATCAATTGACTATAAATGCGAGTGTTTATTTCTAGATGCTTAATTCCATTCCATTGATCTATACGTCTACAAGAATCTATGTTTCATTCTACCAAATCCTCTTAAAAATATAAAGAAACGAATTAGATTAGGCCACGCCCATGCATAATATACTAAGGACTAACCACTACACCTAAAATGGATTCCAGGTCCCATGATTTCCTTTGAGATTTTGCCCACTGCAATGTCTCTGGCCTCAACTCTGCCTCTCTCTCCCCACTTCTTTTGAGATCTAACCACAGGGACCTTTCTCTTCCTCAAAACCTTTGTACAGTCCTTCCATCTGCCTTAATACTTATTCCATCAGTTTTATCCATGGCATATGTTCCCAATATTCAGTCCACAGCTCAGAGCCACCTCAAAGGGCCATCACAACACATAATCTGTTTCTTCATGGAAGTTTTCTGAAAACGTTTTGCTTGTTGATTTACTTATTGTCGGCAACCCCAACAGAATGCAAATCTCACAAGAGCAAGTACTTTATTCAAGCATCTCCGACAGAAGCTAACACATACTAAGGGTTCAGTAAACAGGCTTTGAATTATATATTATGTTCAATAAGTTCTAATTGTGTGCTGAATTATAAATTACATTCAATAAATCTGTTTTGAATGAATGAGTTATCTAATGAGTCAGACAAGCATTGCTGGAGTAGGTGGAGTCTAAAGGAAACCTCTGCAAGGTTCACTGTTATTTCTAAAATGATTATATCCGAACGCAAGCATTCTGCCAATCGTGCAAGGACAAGGGCTGTATATGGTTCAAAGTGACAATAGTTAAACAGTATAAATAAGTGTACAAGAGAATTTCAACAAGATCTTGGAAACAGTGAATTAAAAGATAAGTTTTTGGTGCAAAAAGATTTTGAAACCCATATAATTTTTTCATAGTAAGCATTTCAGTGAACTTTTTTGAAGACTCATATATATTTCAATTTTTTATACCAAAATTAATTTGTCTTTTAATTCCATTTTCTATGAATTTTTTGAAGTACCCTCATGTACTTCTTAATAACGTATTTAAAAATATGCATTACTAAACTGGACATTCATAGCTAGGCACATCCCATTTAATTATGAAAATCAAACTAATATAGTAAAATTTCTCCTTTTGCCTGATTTTTTTTCAGACTGAGTTTTTTTTATCTTTTATTTAATGAATATAAATTTCCAAAGTACAGAATATGGATTACAATGGCTTCCCCCCATAACGTCCCTCCCACCTGCAACCCTCCCCTTATCTACTCCCTCTCCCCTTCCATTCACATCAAGATTCATTTTCAATTCTCTTTATATACAGAAGATCAGTTTAGCATACATTAAGTAAAGATTTCAACAGTTTGCTCCCACACAAACATAAAGTGAAAAATACTGTTTGAGTACTAGTTATAGCATTAAATCTCAATGTACAGCACACTAAGGACAAAGATCCTACATGAGGAGTAAGTGCACAGTGACTCCTGTTGTTGACTTAACAAATTGACACTCTTGTTTATGGCATCAGTAATCACCCTGGGCTCTTGTCATGAGCTGCCAATGCTATGGAAGCCCCCTGAGTTCACTGACTCTGATCATATTTAGACAAGGCCATGGTCAAAGTGGACGTTCTCTCCTCCCTTCAGAGAAAGGTACCTCCTTCTTTGATGGCCCGTTCTTTCCACTGGGATCTCACTCACGGAGATCTTTCATTTAGTTTTTTTTTTCCCCCAGAGTGTCTTGGCTTTCTGTGCCTGAAATACTCTCATGGGCATTTCAGCCAGATCCGCATGCCTTAAGGGCTGATTATGAGGCCAGAGTGCCATTAGGACATTTGCCATTCTATGGATCTGCTGTGTATCTCACTTCCCATGTTGGATCATTCTCTCCCTTTTTGCTTCTATCAGCTAGTATTTGCAGACACTATTCTTGTTTATGTGATCCCTTTGGTTCTTAGTCCTATCATTACGATCAATTGTGAACAGAAATTGATCACTGGGACTAGTGAGATGGCATTGGTACATGCCACCTCGATGGGATTGAATTGGAATCCCCTGGTATGTTTCTAACTCTACTGTTTGAGGTAAGTCAGCTTCAGCATGTCCCGAATTGCACATCTCTTCCCTCTCTTATTCCCACTCTTATATTTAACAGTGATCACTTTTCAGTTAAGTTTCAGCACTTAAGAATTGTGTATTGATTACAGTATTCAACGAAAAGTATTAAGCAGAAGAAACAAAAAAAATACTAAGAGGGATAACATATTAAGCTGCTCATCAACAGTCAGGGTGAGGGCTGATCAAGTCACCGTTTCTTATAGTGTTCATTTCACTTTAACAGGTTTCCTTTTTGGTGCTCAGTTAGTTGTCACCTATCAAGGAGAACAAGTGGTATTTGTCCCTTTGGGATTGGCTTATTTCACTCAACATAATGTTTTCCAAATTCCTAACAGGGATCACTTCTCAGTTAAAATTTAAACAGCTAAGAATAATTGTGTGTTAATTACAGAGTTCAACCAATGGTACTAGAACAAAAAAAATACTAAAATGGATAAAGTATTACATTGTACATCAACTGTCAGGACAAGAGCTGATCAAGTCACTGTTTCTCATAGTGTCCATTTCACTTCAACAAGTTTCCCCTTTGGTGCTCTGAATCTGCCATGCCTCTGGTTGCAGTTTTTCAGTAAATATTTATGAATTGTGTCCAATGGATTCTGAGCAGAACTGGGTTGCCCACTTTGAGGCATTCTTTGATACCAAGATCAGCTGCCACTTGAGGAAACTGCACCCACTTCCAAGGGGCCACAACAATGCTTAACAGCTAGAATGGAAGAGATTCCCACACTGCTAGCTGGATTCAGGTGGAGTTCTATAATGCTTTTCTTTTTTGCCCCATCCTTATTAGAAAATAATTTGGCATTTATCCTTCTGCCTTAATTTCTTTTAGGAATTATATCCAGTGTGTTTATATTTTTTGCTAACATTTACCATCAGTTGGAAGCCACTGGCAGCAATGGCATGGAGTATGGAACCACAGGCTTGCATATAAATCCTAGCTCTGCTCTGGACCAAATGTGTAACCATAAGCAAACTGCTTAACCTTGCTCTCTGGTTCACTCAGGAAGTTAGTATTCCTCCTATGTATCTAAGTTTTGGGGGGAAACAATTATGCATTCATTCAGCTAATACTAACAGAGTGCGTATTTGTTTTAAAAAACTAGTTGCCATGTACTAAAAGCATACTGTGGGGTAAGCATTGCTCTTTTATCCTAAAGTGACTTCAAGGGGTAAGTCCTTTTGTGATCATGCCCCTTTTTACAGAGAAGGAAACCTACTTCCAGATATATAAAATAAGTTTCCATAATCACGTGGTTAATAAGTAGCAGGGACAGAACCAAAACCTTAGATCACCTAAATCTTTTCTTCATTCTCAAGGAGTATTTTCCAAGAGTATCAGATTTTTTTCATGCTATGTGCATCACTAACTCCCTGTTACCTGGCGTTAGCATACAGTGCTTCCGGTACAGGTTGCTCTAACACAAAGTAGATGTGTGGAAGTAATTCCCAGAATTCTCTGTTGCTGTAGGTGAGCCACTGTGCCGGACACTGAGAATTCAGCAGCACAGAGTGAAGGACTGGTCCCTGCTCTCAGTTAGTTTACAGTGTTGCAGGTGTTAAATGAGCTCTTAGCTATAAATCGCTTCGTGCAGTAACTAACATACAATATTTTTAAACTGCCAGGGCTATAATTTTTTATGTCATTACTCTTTTGTTGCTCAACTTGAACCCAGATGCTTGTATTTTAATGCACAATGATTTAATCATTGTTTTAGAATTCATAATTGTGTAGTCTCCACAGGAGGTGGAGGTGTTATATTCTCACTCATTCCTGGCAAAGGCATTGACTGAAGATATACTAGGGATTAAAGATATACCAGTGCTATAAAACCCAGGGAAATCTGTCAGAGAATGCGGTCTCATTCACCCGACCATTTGCTTCCCTGATACCTTTAGCTCGAGCTGAAGGACAAGCATGAGAAAGACAACGTGGTACCCGGCACCCTGGCCCTCAGACGTGGCTGCTTGCGGGAAACCACAGCACATGTAACTTGCTTAAAGTTTTTATTCTCGGGCTGCAGCAAGGGATGTGGGTAGAAATGAAAAGTAGCACAGGATTGGGTGGTATGAACACAGATATCCTAGAATAGACAGAGTGGGATGGGCTCTAAAGCAGGCACAGTAAGTTTTCAGCATCTCTCCATCTCCTCTTCCACGCTGTCAGGCATCAAAGGGCTGGCACGAAGCAGCAGGCTTAACTTGCCAGATGGGGCTTCAAAGAGCAGAAGCGGGCATTTCTACACACCAGCAAAACTTCCTAATAACTGGAAACGAACCAAAGCAGGACAAAGAGCAGCCTGACCAACAGAGGCCAGATGACACTTCTCTGGGATATTTTTGTAGATACTGTAATGCTCTCCAGTGATCTGGTCTTTCTAGTCCTGAGATTCCATTAGGCCTTTAATCTCGTGGATGTTTTTTCCTCAGGAAGCGAATGGTCTCGTGATTGCCTTGATATCCTTATGCCCAGATGGGCTGGTCATTCACCAGGTTACCTCCTAGCTCGTCTTTTATGTCCCAATCAAAAAACCCCCTATCTATGTACCTTTCCTCAATACCATTTTGCAGAACTTTCAAAACAACACAAGCCATGGTTTACTGCCATGTGTGTTCTGTCTTTCTTAGATGTTGTTTGTATTTTAACAAGGTTTTCTCAGCTAAGGGGAAGCATAAAATGTTTTCCTTTACTGGAGGCAGAAGCAGACCAGCAAGACAGGGAGAAGGTGGAGTACCAAAGGTGTGTTCATCTACTTAACAATTTTGCTGCAGGCCAGCACTGCACAGAGCAAGTAACAAGCTTCCTGGCTTGACAGGAAAAGAGCAAGATAATGAGAAAATCTGAGGATGTTTCTTATGTAATTGGTCAAACTATTTTCTGCCTAACTAGTTTTTGTGAACTTTTTAATTACACTCTGTATTTTCTGATGCTGATACTGCAAACCAGACTTCATGCCAAATTAAGTAATAAAATATTATTACATGTAAATTTTCAACAATTACTATTCTTATTATTCTGCCGGCTTCAAGAGAAGGTACCTGAAGTTCAAAGAGGTTAAGTGACTTTCCTTCTCACTTGTAGGAAGGGAGAGACAATCCATGACACTGTTTTAAGCTACCAAGTGTGTGACAATTTATTAAATAGCAAAAGAAAACTAATTCAATGTCCATGGTCAAGATTTAGGAAATACCACAAAGTTAAACAGAAGAAAATAAATATCATCCATAATCTTGCTACTCAGAGGTGACTGTGCTGACATTTTAGGTATATTTGTTCATATTGGAAGTACAAATGGCTAATAAAAGTCTGAATAAATGATTGCCTCACTAGTAATTAAAGGAACACAAATGAAAAAATAGATAACAAAAGAGAAATCACACCTTGCCTATCAGATTTGTCAGTGGTTCTTTTTTAAAAAAGATTTATTTTAGTAATTTGAAAAGCAGAGTTACAGAGGGAGAAAGGGAGATACACATACACGTGCACACACACACACACACACAGAGAGTGAGTGAGAGAGAGAGAGAGAGAGATCTTCTATCATCTGGTTCACTTCCCAAATGGCCACAATGGCCAGGACTGGGCTAGGCCGAAACCAGAAGCCAGGAGCTTCATCTGGGTCTCCCACATGGCTGCAGGGGCCCAAGGATTTGGGCCATTTTCTGCTGCTTTCCCAGGTGCATCAGCAGAGCACTGGATTGGAAGTGGAGCAGCCAGGACTCTAACCGGCACCCATACAGGATGCTGGCATTGCAGGTGGCAGCTTCACACATTTTGCCACAACACCAGACCCGGTCAGTATTTCTTGAAAGAGATGATGTATAGCATGGTAAAAACAGCCGAGGTGCTGCTTTCCCGTGATGCAGAGAGGGATAGCATTTCTGCAAAGTGGCAATCTATGTCACAACCTCAGAAGAACTCAAAACCTTTGATTAGGTACACTTCAAGATATCCATCCTAAATACAAAACCAATCCAAAGATTTATTTAAAGAATAATCATACAATGAGGTTTATCATAAAAGGAATATGAAAATGGTCTAAATGTCTCCAAAAGGGCATGGTTAAATAAATGTTTGTATATTCAGAGTGTACAGTAACTGCTAAAAGTCAGGTTTTAAAGGAATATTTGAAGATATAGAAGATACTCTTATCAAATTGATAATGACAAAATGTTAAAATGATAGCATTTATTATTGTTTCCAAAGTTGAACATGGTTTGTAAATACTAGAAACAAATACTCAAGTATAAAGTCTCTCAGATTGAAATGGATCAGACAGGTTCTGAATGAGTCTCAGAAGAACCACTGAGTCACAGACTCCCAACCCCAGGACCCTAATACCAATCAGCACTCCTGGGTCTAATCCCATGTCCATAGACAGCTCACTGGACAGCAATGGGAAAAAAAAGCAGCTTTAACAAAATCATTCATTTCTACTTTTCCCAACTCGATGGCAGATGCTTCTGGTTCCAGACCTCTTACCTTCTGCCCAATCTGTCAGCTAAAGCTGCACACACGATGAGGGTCTGCTGCCATGTCGGGATCAAAAGGCACACGTCCACCTGCTGTCTTGTGTCTGATCCTAAACAGGCGCCAGGTGATCGGATATGACAGCCAGCATATCCAATGCAGAGATTATTTCCAATCACGAGAGCACTACTCCCCTTCAGCTCACGTGCAACCCTGACAGAATTCACAGCTTAACTCGGTCAAACTCTGTGCTCTTGCAGCTTTTTTCAGGTCATAGATATTTCTAACCAAATGTATGTAGATTGCTAATGATAAAACACATGCAGACACCATTAAAAAGAGGAATGTTATTGAAAACTTATTAACTAGTGGCCTCTTGGTGGTTGTTTGGTAATTTATTAGCCTAATTCAGACTATGTAATTTCCTGAGAGCCCGTATTCTTAGATAATATCGATTAAGGCTGGTCCTATTGTGGTGGAGAGGATGCATGCTGAATACACACCTTTTCTAGGTAAAGTACATCATCTCGGCATGGTAGAAAATAATTGAGCTGCACAGTCCCCCTCAATGAGGTAATTCAGATCCCTACATTCGACTCATCTGCAAGTGTGCACGATGCTCCCTCCATGAAACTATTATCTTTTGCCAATGTTCTTGAACCCACCCCAAAGCTCGGCAGTCTCAAATACTGTTTTATCGTATCCATGGATCCTCAGGATCAGGAATTCCATCAGGGTCCAATAGGGATGACTTATCTATATAATGTCTTAGAATTCAGCTCGAAAAGACTGGAGTAGCTGGGGGTAATTCAAATATTGGGGCCTGAAATTATCTGGATTCTGCTTCACCCACCTGCCACCTTGCTGGACTGGAAGAACATAACAGAGTGTGGATTCCTTGAGCAACTCCCTCCTCCACTCCCTCTCTCATTCTCTCTCTGAAGGAAGGAGGTATAGAGAGAATCTCAGTCCTTTTCAAGTGTTCTTTCAGCCTGGAAGCTCCAGTATGGCAGCACTGAGACAGCTGGGCTCCTTAAATGGTAGCTCATAATTTTAAGAGCAAGTGCTTCAGTGGGAAAAAGAGTTGCATGGCCTTTCATGACAGACTCAAAACTAGGGCAGGCACTTGGTGCAGTGGATAAGACAGTTCTTTGGATGTCTGCATCTCATATTGGAGTGCCTTGGATCAACACCCAACTCTACTCCCAATTCTAGCTTCCTGCTAATGCACAACCTGGGAGGTACCAAGTGATGGCTCAAGTACTTGGGTCTCTCTGCCACCAATACAGAAGACCTAGATTGACTGCTAAGAGCCCAGCTTCTTCATCCTGGCCCAATCCAAGCTATTATAGAGTGACTGAAACAATGGGTGGGAGATTCTCTCTTTCTCTCTCTTTCCCCCGCTCCCTCTCCCACTTCCTCTTCTTCTCCAACTTTCAAATAAATAAATAAATAATTTTGAAAAAGTTAAAAGTTACTTAGCATTACTTCAACCACATTTTGCAGGTCAAAATTTACTGAGATTCAAGGAGTAGGGCCCAACCTCCATCTCCTGATTGAAAGAGTGCCAAAGACTTTCTGAACATCTCTTAAAGATTCGAAGGATGCAAAAGCAAGCAGTTCATTTGGGTACTGTACTCAGGAAGCAACAGGAGGGGACTGAAGAAGTAAGGAAAGGAATAAAGCCACTTCAGGGTGAATTAACCAGTAATTTCATGCTATTGGTAACTAGGACTCATTTATACTGGTATCTACATGACACTATGTAGATGATGCCCATTATTAATCCCAAGCTAGCCCAAATGAGAGGCAAAGAGGAAGTCCCCAAGAACAGGCAGGTGCTTGAAGTTGGAAGCTGTGGCTACAGCATATGTAGGATTGTTGAGAGCTGAACAGTTATGTTGGAGCTCCAACAGGGTATGCTACAGAACTTCCATTATACCTTAATTATAGTGCCAATCACCTGGATACAGAATCACGTGGGTCAGTGTAACTTCCTGCCTAAACTGTGCATCCCTTGAGTGTGGGAGCTTTGCCCTTCCCGTCTTGGAGTCACTAGCACATAGAAGGGAAGATTGCACATAGGAAGCCTCTCAAAGTTATGGACAGAGTAAAATTAAAGAGGCATTTATAGCTCTAATTCAAAATCCTCTTCCCCCCACATTTCCCAGGATCTCTTACTAATTTATTACCACTTTGGACACTTCAAACCTTGTGTATATATAGTTTACCTCTGTCCTTTTCATATTATACTTAAAAATCTTAAGTCTGCCTCTACTTCTATATTTACTCTCAAAATAATTGGCTCTATCTTCTACTCAGTCACCAAAGCAGAAACTCAATTCATTATCAATCTCTCTCTCCTCCAGAGATTCTCACAGACATATTTTGTCACAATCATCTCTGGAGGGTCATTCCATTCTTCCTTTTGCTATTCTTCTGGTATTGCCCCAGATATAGTGTTCATGATCTCTTGCTAGACTACTGCTAGACTTACCTGACTGGTCTTATTGCCTCATATGTCTCCTTCAGCTCAAATGTATTAACTGCATTCTCCAACTTAAAAACTTTCTACTGAAGTATCAGGTTTCAAATCCTGGTTATTGCAAAAGTGCAACTTCCTAATAATGCACCTAGGAAAGCTGCAGATTATGGCTCAAGTACCTGGGTCTTGGCTACTTGCTTGGGAGACTTGGATGGAGTTCCTAACTCCTGATTTCATGCTAGTCCATTTAAAGAATGAAACAGGGGATGGAAGGTTTGAAGAAAGAAATGGGATGGAAGATTTATTTCTCTCTCTCTCTCTCTCTCTCTCTCGCTCTCGCTCTCGCTCTCTCGCTCTCTCTCCCTGTCTCCCTGTCTCTCTTATTCTATCTTTTAAATTTAAAAAAAGTTTGTTGTTCCAATATAGAATGAAAACAAATCTCAGACTTCACCCTCTATATTTGCATATTCTTCTCTTGTTATTCTCTTTTCTAAGAATATCTTCTGGTGAAGTCTCTAACCAGTAAAGTTTCAGTTATTTTTCAAGGCCCAGTTGATGTGAATTTCTCCATTAAAATAATCTTCACAACTAAGTCCAATCAACCAATTACCTTAGTCCCAGTCAAAAGTACAACATGTCTTCAATTGTAAGATACAATGAATTATATGATGCATCACTGATTTGTCATCACATTGTCATAGAATTAAACAAATTGACCTATGTAAAGTTTAGTAGAACTAAGCATGGAAATAAAATCCTCCTTAGATTGTTAGAAATGTAGTCATTGTTTTCTCTTCTGTATTCCCAGACTATTTGTACCTCCGACTAGTAATCATCTGCATACTTTGAGAAGTGTAAACTTCTAAAGTGAAATTTCTTCAAATTTCCATACACACACACACACACACACACACACTGAGTCATAATGTTCCAGGTAAATAGCAAGCACATGTTTGGCCACCATAACTCAAGTGGCTGACAATAAAGAATTTTTGGAAACAACTTGAAACCAGGCAGCAATTGGAATTCAGATATGCCTACTGGAAAGGGATTTTCACCAAGAGGCCATGCTTGCAGAAGGGACACTAAGGCCCCTGAGAGAAAAGAATCCCAAACAAGTATAAGGCAATGTGATCCATGCTGAAAACAAGTTCTCCATCTGTGAGCCTGGCTCTTAGCAAATTCTAACATGCTCTGTGTTCTACAACTCACCTTTGCCCTCCTATAAAGCAAGAGCTATAGCATGAAGGGAAAAACCAGCTCTGTAGCAACCCAAAAATGATGCAGTAGGAACACCCTACGGAGGAGTATTCATAAAAAGTGGTAAAGTTTTCCCTATTAGCTGAAGAAAGACAAAAATAACCACAATTACCTGGGGGATCTAGATTGCTGCAATGCCATGGGGGTCAATGATACAATGGAAGTTCACAGTGTTATAAGCAGTGGAAGGACATAAAACTGTGTGTAGCTGAATGATGGTCATCAGAAAAGAAGGATATAAAAAACTGGAGTATACCAGAGAGCAGGTGTGCCTAGAAGTATGACATGAGCACTCAGACAGACAAGCCCATGGCTACCTCTGTTACACTTTACTGCATTGTGCTTAGTAGCATATGTGCCATATGAACAAATACTAACAAGGCAAGCGTAGTCATATGTCTTACTTCCAATCAATTCTTCCACCCATTCCCCATCTAGTTAACGAAAATCCCTCCTGAGTAGAGTCCTGAGTCTCCCCAGACTCCAGAGAGGCTCAGATAGAGGAGGAAAGGGGAATAGAAAGGATAAAGGAGAATGGGGTAAGAAGAAAAGCTTTACAGGTAGGTCATTGGCGGAAATTTTTGGAGAGCAGAAACTGAAAGCAAGACAGATAAGAGAAGAATGTTTAGGGTAGCACTTGACAACCATGTGGAAAACACTGAGAGTGGCAACCACTAACAATGTGAAAATGTTTTCTGTGATTTAGGAAGACACATACTCTTGAATATTCTTTATTTAAAGTAACATTTATATTACAGAAAAGATTTGGATTATTTCTTTTGTAGGAGGAAAGGGGAATAAATAGAAAGGATAAAGGAGAATGGGGTAAGAAGAAAAGCTTTACAGGTAGGTCATTGGCGGAAATTTTTGGAGAGCAGAAACTGAAAGCAAGACAGGTAAGAGAAGAATGTTTAGGGTAGCACTTGACAACCATGTGGAAAACACTGAGAGTGGCAACCACTAACAGTGTGAAAATGTTTTCTGTGATTTAGGAAGACACATACTCTTGAATATTCTTTATTTAAAGTAACATTTATATTACAGAAAAGATTTGGATTATTTCTTTTGTGTATTGAATTTCAGATACTCTTATTGTAGTTAGAAAGTTTCCCTTTTACATGTTCTCTATCTGAGATTTTCTGTTTTCTTATTCATAAATATTTTTTCTTTTACCTTATTAATAATGGTTATCATAGCTGCTTAAAAGTCCTTATCTGCTAATTCTGCCATCTGATATACATGCAGTTGGCCTCTGTTGATGTCATTTCTTTTGATAATGATTCACATTTTCCTATTCTTTCCATGTCAAGTCACCTTGGATTAAGAGCATCCCCATAATGCCGTTGTGTAGAAATAAGATTCTGGGGGCCAGCATCATGGCACAGCAGGTTAATCCTCTGCCTGCAGTGCCGGCATCACATATGGGCACCAGTTTTAGTCCTGGCTGCTTCTCTTCCCATCCAGCTCTCTGCTATGGCCTGGGAAAGCAGTAGAAGATGGCCCAAGTCCTTAGGCCCCTGCACCCACATGGGAGACCTAGAAGAAGCTCCTGGCTCCTGAGTTCGGATTGACACAGCTCCAGCCGTTGTGGCCATTGGGGAAGTGAACCAATGGAAAGAAGACCTTTCTCTCTGTCTCTCTCTCTGTAACTCTACCTCTCAAATAAATAAAATCTTTTTTTTAAAAAACAGGAACTAGATTCTGTTATTTTCCTCCAAAAATTATTGAAAACTTTGGTTTATTTGTTTCAAGAGACAATTAACTTGGTTGGAGTCTAACTTTACACTGCTTCTTTTGAGCAGCAGCTCTAATCTGTTAAGATCTTTGACTCCACAGCTGAGCAATTCACGGACTGGTAGGCATGGAGGTTCAGAGATCATCCAGGTTTGGAAAAATTTATACACAGAACTTGAGGTCTCTCTCTCTCTCTCTCTTGTTCTCTTCTTTCTAGAATTCTAGTCTCACTCCCTAATGGCTATAGTTATTCCAAACTCTATCATCTCATTCTTCAAGTCAGAACAGTGATGGGTTTTCTATAAAAGTTCTGGATGCCACATGTAGCCCCAATTTGCTGTAATCAAGCTAAATATCATAGAGAAAACTTACACTACACTACTAGCATTTTTTCCAAGTTTATATCACTTTCTGGAGCCTGCCTGTTTTGAGCCATTGCCCATATCCTTCACGTGCATCTTTTTTCCCCAAGTTCATAGTTGTATTCTGCAGGATAGATCTATGAAGAGATTACTTCACCATAGCTGAACTTAATAGACTTGTGATTGTTGGGTTACTTTTCTTTGAATGTGAAACCACAATGTGACTAGTTCTTATAAACTGGGATATTTTTACCTAGCAGGTACACTGACACCCCGTTCAACTTACTGTTGGTGAGCACTAAAACCCGGTTTACAGCTGACATACTGAAAAATGTTTCATGAAATTCATTAAGTTTTATGATTTGTAAAAGAAACAATATTAATTAATGATTTTTTGAGTTAACTGATTAAGAGAAAATGAGAGCTAACCAAAAAAATACAAACAACCACCAAATGTCAGTTACTATCAAGGCATTTTCTTATATCTTTATACTTAAGAAAAAAGTGATCATTTTGTCCCTACACATATATCTACAAACCACTTCTGCACTTGGTGTTTTTCTGAAAAAACATCTTGGCTTTTGTAGTATGCAAAGTCACAGAAGTCATATATAACCTAAATATAATGTGTTTCACTATTGTTTATGTGTGAAAATTTCAAATTCAAAGTTTTAAATACTTCATACAATATTTTTAGTAAGACAATGTATGGAGAAAACTCAAGTCACATTCTAACTACAAATAATGGAAAATCTGAATTGTATATTTAAGTATCATTAAAGGGAATGTTGCTAGAGACAGAGTATCACACCACTGTACACAGACCCACTGTTTGCTAACAGTCATATTGAAAATTTGGTTATCATAAAGCAATATTTTGAGGATTGTACATAACTGGTTACTATATATAGATGCTTTTGTGTGTAAATCTTATCTTAGAAAATGACTTGGGGATTTGGATTGATGAATAATGCTTTGTTAATTCCCCCCATTTAAAATAATTGGAAAACTGCTTTAGGTTAGTGTGTTTGTGAAGAACATCTGATTTTTTAAGAACATGCTAGTAACCTGATATTAAACTGAAGATACTGATGATTTTGTTTTCACACATGTATCAGGAGATACTAACTATTAGAACATTTCCCATTTTTCTGATCTATGCCATGAAGTAAGCACAAGATGTTAATAGGCACCCCTAAACATCTCCCTATTGTCCCTGAAGAAGCCCTTAACTGACCTACTAATAAAAAAGCAAGTGTTACCAGGAAAAGACTAAGTGAGCACTCTGTTTAATAACACAAACTACTTTCTTGAATAAACCAATGTTGGAGTAAAACTCTTGAGGACATCCTGGTATACACTGTGGGTACACATTAAAAATATACCAAGTTGAATGGCATATGACACACACATACACACTTGTTGCCTGTAACTACATCAGTATGAATCTACACCATTTATTGGCTGCATTTATCTTGCAGACAAGTTTTCTAAGGTCTTAGTATTCAAAAGTATTCTAATTTGCCATGTGCTATCATGGCTGACTCCACTGATGCAATCTTCCTGAACCATGTACATATTTGAGTTTAAGACCATAGGTGTAGGATTTGGAAGCAGAAAGATGAGATTGAGAATATTACTCCACACTGGAAGGAGGAGAGTGGACCTCTAGGTCTCTCTTTAGATGCTGTCATATTCTCCTGCTAATGGATGCCTTCCTCATACATTTTCTACCTGTTATAAGGATGTTCTTATCTTTTACTATTTGATAGAGTATTTGTACTATTTCATAGTATTTGATAGTACTATTTGATAGTACTATTTGATAGTATTTTTCAAATCACAAAGTACGTAAAAATAAAAAGATTAAGTTTTCTATTAAAATTGCAAGTAAATATTATTGTTATAAAATAATCTATAACTAAAAAGCAGTATTTCTTCTTCTCCATCCTTCCCTAACCCTGTCAAATATACACAAACTCCCACAAAGCCTCCTACTTCGAGAGACAAAAAAAAAGTTTGAACTTCTCTCAAAGTATCAATTGAAGTATAAGATAATTTATTTTAATAGCATCTTTCTGTTAGATTGTCAATGAGATAATTGAACACATGCTACCTGGGATGGATGTCTCAGGTGAATCCTCTTACATAGAAGGTGAAGACAGGCAGATTTTTTACTGTGAAGAAGTTAGAAACAAACCCCACCTTCCTCCAAGGATTTAAACGAAAGCCATAGCAAGGAAAGTATTATCTAAGCACACCTTGAAGTGATAACGTTTACTATCATGAATTACAAGACAGCAACAAAGCTGATTGGAAGGGTAACATTCAGTAAATTGAATCTGAAACTAAAGTAATTTGTATTCATGATGATAACCTACATACAAGTACAGTTAAGTGGTTTTGTCCATTCTTGTGTAAATGGATTGTGCCATCTCCTAACTACTACAGTCTTTCTATTCTAAACATGTTTATACAGGTTCAGCATCCCTACTCCAAAAATCCAAAATTGGAGATATTCTGAAGTCCAAAACATTGTGAGTGCTGAAATGATTCTTGGTTACAGTTAACATATTAGTTTTTCACCACATTACCGGTGAAAACACTCATATGTGAATAAGTGTAAAATAAAGGATTATCTATTAGGAACATATAAATACTGGGTCATGAATGATGGCGAAATCACATAGCCAGAGTTTATCCACATGAGTGGGTAAGATGGTGAACTTTGCTTTCTGATGGTTCACTAAACATAAGCTTTGAATTGTGTATAAGATTATCAAAAATATACAAAATTACCTTCACACTATGTATATAAAGTATACATAAGACATAAAAAGTGTTAGCCAGAAGCATTAGGCAAGAAAAAGAAATCAAAGAGATACAAATTAGAAAGGAGGAAGTGAAATTATCTTTGTTTGTAGATGACATGATATTATATATAGGGAAACCAAATGACTCCACTAAGAGACTATTGAAATTCATAAGAGAGTTAAGAGAGTCTAGTAAAGTTGTAAGATATAAACCAACACAGAGAAATCAATAGCCTTTGTATACACAGATAATGTCATGGCTAAGAAAGAACTTGTAAGATCAGTTCCATTCACAACAGCTACCTTGGAAGAATTTAACCAAGGATGTGAAAGATCCCTATAATGAAAGTATAAAACATTAAAGAAAAAAGTAGAAGACACACAAAAAGTGGGAAAAAAAATCTTCCATGTTAGTAGATTAGAAGAATTAATACCAAAATGTCCATACTACCAAAAGCAATTTACAGATTCAGTGTGATTCCCAATTAAAACACCTACAACATTCTTCTCAAATCTAGAAAAAATGATGCTAAAATTCATATGTAAACACAAGAGATCCCTAATAGCTAAAGCATTCTGAAACAACAAAAACTAAGCTGGAGGCATCACAATACTAGATTTCAAGATATACTCTGGGGTAGTTATAATAAAAATTTCCTGTTACTAGCACAAAAATAGGCATGAAGTTCAATGGAAAAGAATAGAAACCCTAGGAATCAATCCATGCATCTACAACCAACTAATATTTGACAAATGAGCTAAAATCAATCCCTGGAGAAAGGATATACTCTTCAACAAACATTGCTCTGAAAATCAGATCTATGCATGGAAAAGGGATGAAACAAACCTTCATTTTACACCTTATACAAAAAATCAACTCAAAATGGATGAGGGATCTAAGTGTATGACCTGATAACATCAAATTACTAGAGTAAAACAATGGGGAAGCTCTGCAAGACAGTGGCATAAGCAAAAACTTCTTGGAAAAACATTCCAGAACCACAGGCAATCAAATAAAAATACACAAATGGGATTACATCAAGCTAAGAAGATTCTGCACTGCAAAGGAAACACTTAACAAAGTAAAGAGGCAATTTGCAGGATGGGAAAAAATAGTTACAAATTATGCAACAGATAAAGGATTACTAGCCAGTATCTATAAAGAGCTCAAGAAACTCAACAACAATGAAACAAACAACTCAGTTAAGAACTTAGCAAATGACATGAAGAGATGTCTTTCAATAGAAAAAATTCAAATGGCTAACAGACACATGAAAAAAATGCTCACAATCACTACCCAACAGGGAAGGTGAAATTAAAGCCACAAGAGGTTTCACCTCAGGCCAGTTGGAATGGCTATCATCAAAAATGAAAAAACAATAAATACTGGAAAGGATGTGGGGGAAAAGGTACCCTAATCCACTATTGGTAGGAATATAAGTTAGCACCACTATGGAGGACAGTATGGAGATTCCTCAGAAATTGGAAAATAGATTTACCACATGACCCAGGCATTCTACTCCTGAGAATTTATCCAAATGAAATGAAATAAGCATATGCAAGAGTTATCTGTACCCCACATTTACTGCAACTTAATTCACAATAGCTAAGACATGGAGTCAAACCAGATATCCATCAGCTGATGACTGGATGAAGAAAAAGTGATATATATATGAATGAGAGAGAAAGAGAATGGAATACTACTTAATCATAAAAAATAATGAAATCCAGTCTTTTGCAACAAAATGGGATGCAACTGGAAATCATTATGTCTAGTGAAATATTTTTTGCTTTCTCTGATATGTAGCAGTTAATACAGAATACAACAAAATGTATAGAGATGAAATGGACAGCTTGTGATATGATTGTTGTTTTAGCCCTTGTTGATATTTATATGGAACATTGTAATCCTGTTTTTCACTTGTTGAGTATTATGGTTTGTGGTGAATTAAGCTGGTGATTATAGAGTGGAGTAAATTTAAGTCTTTGCAAAAATTAATGGAAAAAAAGAAGCAAGAAGAGGAGGATTGAGGGAGGGAGAGGAAGAGGAAGGAAATACGGTTGTCTTCTCACAATTATACCTATGAAATACTTGAAATGTATTTACTTTATACTAATTTTAAAAATAAATAAAGAAAAACAAATGTATTTCATGTTTAGACTTGGATCCCATTTCCAAGAGATCTCATTATGTATATTTAAATTTCCCAAAATTTGAAAAAAAATCCAAAATGCACAACATTTCCTCCCTCAAGCACTTATGATAAATATTTACACGTAAGATGTTCCTTGCAGTACTTTTTATACATGAAAATAACTGAAAACAACCAAATAGTTTGAGGGAGACTTGAGGGTAATTGGCAAGAATATGATATATATATATATATATATAGGATAGGCAGAGTTAGACAGTGAGAGAGAGAGAGAGAGACAGAGAGAAAGTTCTTCCTTTTTCTGTTGGTTCACCTCCCAAGTGGCCACTACGGCTGGCACGTTGCAGCTGGAGCGCTGCACCAGTCCGAAGCCAGGAGCCAGGTGCTTCCTCCCAGTCTCCCATGCAGGTGCAGGGCCCAAGGACCTGGGCCATCCTCCACTGCACTCCCGGGCCATAGCAGAGGGCTGGACTGGAAGAGGAGCAACCGGGACAGAATCCGGCGCCCCAACTGGGACTAGAACCCGGGTGCTGGTGCCGCAGTCGGAGGATTAGCCTAGTGAGCCATGGCGTCGGCCAAATATTATATATATTTATAAAATACAATAAAGTTATGGTAGAGATTGTTTAGTTTTTTTTTTTATGGAATGGTAACAGTATTATGAAGTGATGCTCTTAACAGTATTTTAAAAAGCATTAAGAGACAGGCATTTAAACCAGCTGTTAAGAAGTATATGATCTACATTAGAGGGCCTAGGTTTGCTACCTGGCTCCGGTTCTGAACTCCAGGTTCCTGATAATGTAGGCCGTGGGAGCAGCAGTGATGGCTCAAGTAGTTGGGTTCCTGTCAGCCATGGAGGAGACCTGGATTCAGGTCCCAGCCCTCAACTTCAATCCATTCCAGCCCTAGCCATGCCATTGCAGATATTTGGGAGTGAACCAGCTGATGAGAGCTCTCTCTCTGTTTTTCTGCCTCTCAATTTAAAAATAGTTTTAATGCATAAAAATTTAAGAAAGCAGCCAATGAGCAGAA